>NW_026856209.1:0-323521 GCF_026571515.1 Ruditapes philippinarum
TAACAATAAACATTTTGGCGTGAGAGTGTTTGAATTTGAACTAAGATTGTTCGAAGACGTGACAATCATTTCCTTATCTTATCAAATATTCAAATACAATTTAGCAATATTATAACACAGAAACACTAATTTAAGATTTAAAGAAACACATGTTTTGACGCATAGCATTTGTCATATCCATAAAATTTAAATTAATTTCTTAAAAAGAAAAAAAAAGAAAAAGAAAACAAAACATCACAACTACAACACACACATCAATACTTGAACTGTAATGATTTATCATTTACGTTACGTTTTATTTTACGTTTATTGTAATAATTCTATTTACAAAATGATACTTTACAAGTTATTATTTCTACAAAATAATATAATGACAAAATTGATGTCTAAGAATAAGATAAAGAAAAAAATCAAATTGATGTAAGAGCATGTAGACGATTATAAAGAGTTTGACATAAATTGCGTTTGACAGACACTGACTGCAGTATAGCTCAACATCTAGAAACATTTAAAAACGTCTAAATGCACAATGACTAAACCGACACATGTGTCTGTATGACAGGTGAAGTAAAACAGAAGCATTCACTTGTGAAATACAGAACCTCCATACTTCAAAAATGATTTACTTATCATTAACAGATAAAGGCAATATGCAAGGTGCGTAATAAAACCAGACAGTAGTGTTTATGTTTGAGAAGTTAACTTTTCGAGATTTTGTAAATAATTAAATGAAAATCAAATTAAGCACACGTACTTACCAGTTAACACATTTTGTCATTTTAACTTCTGGAATATTTTTGTGCATGGGAAAAAAACCTCAATGTTTTCCTATTGCGTCGGTACATGCTTTGGAATCATATAAATGAAAAGCAGTGGCTCTGTTTGTGTTTTTTATCAAACAAACCAATAAATACTCAAAAATAGGCACAAACGAATTGATAATAATGATATTATCGAATAAGACAGATTTAGCTAAAAAATTGGGATAGAGATATCGTTACTTTCATGTGGATCCAAAAGCTTGTGATACTCTTGTAAACAGTCTTAATATTCACTAACAACCATTTTCGAAAGAAAAAGGTATTATTATTTCATTATTATTTCATTATTATGTATTGAAAAAGCCTAAGCTTCAAAATAGAGAAAATCTAAATATTTGTCTGTTCTATCAGTATTAATTGAACTATGCAAACACAACTGACAGCTGTACTCATACTATGTTACCACGTAAATGTTTGTGGGAAATGGTAAACATGTAATGGAAACAATTGTTGGAACTGTCAGCGATCAAACATGATAAAAGCACAATTACCTAGGAAAGTGAGTGAGATAATGGTATCAAACTTTGGTATACTTGATGTTTATATAGATAGAATACGACATCAACACAAACTACGTATCCTATCGAATAATAAAATAGGCACGACACAGATGTCTACATTTGCTTTAATTTACTACTTGAATATAGGAAACTACAGTTTTCAATAAATGAAATAGCATACATTCGCACAAATCAGTTTAGATTAACGTTCCTGCTTTTGGGAAAAACATCTGAATCAGTATTTCTTGAAAATTTGTTTAATGTGTACCACTAGATTTAATGAAAATTATTTAAATTTGTCATAGTTTATTTAGCATTCTCTTATTTCTATAGACATATGAAAAGGTGTATCTGCAATGGAAAATACTTTGTCTAGGAACAAAAAATACATGAATTTGTTTATTAAAATTATTGATCTATTGCATTATAATAATTGGATATTTGTGCAAATTGCTTGCAGCAAAGATAATTCAAATCGAAGCACAGCAGATAGAAAGTGCAACACGTGTGTCAGACACATATATTGCAAGGCACTTCATGCCAGACACATATAAATACTTTCACCACATAAATTACCATTTAGCAATAGGTAATACGGAATCACGGCAGAAGTTTACAACTTAATTATTTTTTTTTAACAGACAGTAAGTTTATGCCGTTTGTTTCTCTTGTTCAGTAGGGAAAAATGCCAATAAATTGACTGATGAAAAATGTAAATATAAACAAGTATATTTAACGAGCTGAAATATGTTTCCCAGAATTATGTGTATATGGGTCTGCAATTGCCTGTAAAGTACCTTTTGTCTTTCAAGCATTTCATGACACTTGAACTTCAAGCATATAAACGACGAGAATATAAGCTTGTATGTAATATAATGAACACTTCGTATTGTTGGCAGAACAAACAACTCATTTATATTCAAAAGAAATGTGTTTCCAATGTAATAGAAAAATATTTGAAATAAAACTTTTTTCATCCTCAATACTCACTTATATTTAAAAGAAATGTGTTTCCAATGTAATAGAAAAATATTTGAAATAAAACATTTTTCATCCTCAATAGCAATCATTTTCTTAAACATTTTACGTAAGTACATTTATTGGAGTTTAAACATTTTCGAGATTTGAAGACAATTTAATTATTATGGAATATTATTTTGAAATTTGACATCTTTATTCACGTCTGAAAATATAAAAAATAACATTGATTTTGTTCCTTAACCAGCTCGTTGTACAGACAAGTATCTTATAAAAATGAATTATAATATATTTGCATTTTAAACTAGTAAAAAATAAAAGTAAAAGTATACCCGATTTTTGTACGTTAGACAATGGTTTTTCTATTATTCTGATATTTTATAACCCTGATGAAGACTCGTGAGAGTCGAAACGTCGGTTAGCATCATTAAATAAACTTTAAAACTTATCCTGTGTTGATTGTTTGTTCCACTTTTATTGTTTTATTGTAGTAAAAAATAAAAAAAAATGAAAATAGAAATAATAACAGGATACATATCGTTTGTTTATTTCATTTTCAAAAGATATTTAATTTTTACCATTGTAAGTCAAAACAACATATTTTCTGTTTTGAGCAAACATAATTCTGTATTTCTATTTATTTACAATGGTATGCGAAAAATGAATTCAATTGGCAATAGTGTATGAGAGAAAAACTTTGCAATAAATTTATTTCTATTTCTATTTATATAGATGATAATATAATAATAATAATGTTAATCGAAAGGCTCATCAAACATCAACAGATGTTTAAATTTTAAGTATTTACTTTTATGAAGCAACATATCTGTTTAGTGTTTAGGACACACCAGACAGCTAAACTCCCTGACAAAGTAGATAATTTGAAGTAGAAGAAATAAACAAAAACGTCTAGATTTAGAATCTTGAAATCATAAAATGTTTATTTCTAATTCTTTTTGTAACTTGCTGATAACACATTTTAGCATTCTTGATGTTTAGAAATGTAACATACAACATATTTAAAGATATGTTCATTATTTACATTTTACTTTTCAGACAATTTACCGCAAAAAGTTTCTTCGTAACCGTTTACCTGATATTTTTGCCGATTCAAATGTTCGTTTTTAAGTAAATGACAAAATTGTAATAAGAAATGAAGATTTAATTTTGTTTTGGTCAGAGACTTTTGATCACAGAAATTATATTTTAATTCAATAGAATTATATAAACTAAAAGAAATTATCTGTGCTACATGTAAGAATTTAATTATAATATTGTTTTCGGTTTTAGGACACGCACATGTATGTGTGTATTTTAAAGGGACGCCATTGTAAATATTAATTATAAGGAGACCCTGTATATAAAATGAAAATATATCAAGCAAGAAGTTCGCCAAATATACCCCATTTTAGCATTGTATCGTCTGCTTCAACAGTAGACGACAGACGGCACGTGGAGCGTGACAATCTAGTGAACGGTAGTGGCACGGACGGTCATGATTTCCACCTTATTCCGTAATAATCGAAAATCACGAGAAAATCACCGGACAGTAGGACAATAGGGAGAGATAACCTTTTAAATGTGCACTTTTAAATGTACAGTGTCTCGTTTCCAAAAATGTAAATAAACTAGAAACACCCGAATTACGGACTTTATTCGATGATTACAGTATGATTTTCTTGACAGAAACTTGGTCGAGTGAATGTATTAACATGAAGGTTGACGGTTTTGAGTTATTCAGTCTACATCGGTCGGAGAAAAATAGCTATAGTAAAAGAAACTCTGGCGGCGTTGTTGTATACGTAAAACTTGACTTGATTGATTTTGTGTCTTTATACAGCACAGATAGCGATGATATTTTATAGCTGAAAATTGACGGTTCAGTATTTGATTTACATAATGATATATTTTTGTGTCTTTGTTATGTAGTACCGAAAGGAAGCTCAAGAGAAGCTTTCATTTTGTCAAATATATATGATAGAGTTTTAAATGAAATGGTAAAAATTAGTAGTATCACAAATGACAATTGTTCTTTTATAGTTCTAGGGGATTTAAATAGCCGAGTTGGTCAGTTGAATGATTATGTCAATGATGATGAATTAGATATACATATTAGCTCCTTTCTACCTGATAATTATGTGCCAGATCATGTTTTACCAAGAATGTCTCAAGATTTTGGGACAAACCAGAATGGAACATTGCTTTTAGACTTTTGTAAGCAATCTGGCCTCAGAATACTAAACGGTCGTATAGGAAAAGATGCAAATATAGGGAAATACACATTTATTGGTCCGCTCGGAAATAGTCTAGTTGATTATGTATTAGCAAGTGGAAATATTTCTAAATTGTGTAACTCCTTTGAAGTGCTAGATCCTAATATATTATCTGACCATTGTGTAGTAACATTTAGCCTTTCTGCAAAATTGCAAGATATAGATTTGTTACATGAAAATGTTTGTAGCAATATAGAATATACGTATAAATGGAATACAGATAAGTTACATGATTATAAACGAAATTTGTCTGAGGATTTAGTGTTACAACAAATAAATAATCTTACATCTGAATTAAACGCTGTGGTAAATAGCAATGATGTTGACGAAAACATATCTTGTTTTTTTACTATAATTGACAGAGTTTGCTCCCCACTATTTAAGCATGTACCGAAAAACCCAGTAAATACTCCTGTTATAGATATGAAGCAAAAATGGTTTGACGATGAATGTGCGTCAAAACGAGACTTTTTCTATAAATGCCTAAATGTGTATCGAAATTGTAAAAGTGATAGTAATAAAGTAAATATGTGCAGAGCAAGGTCGCAGTATAAACACATGTTAAGGGGAAAGCGTTATAGATATAGACAATTTAATACAAATAAATTGATTAAAGCCAGGGTGGAAAATGCAAAGCAGTATTGGAAAATGTTGAAAGGGTTATCTGTTAATACCGTTAATTCAATGTCACCTTCAACTGAACATTTCGCCAGATATTTTAAAGCCATTAATAACCCGGAAAATACTTTTTACCAGGCAGATGAAGATATGTTATTTTTTAACGATAGATATTTAAATGAGGAACTTCAAGTAATGTTTTCTGAATTAGACGCAGAGATAAGTAACTTAGAAATTGTAAAAGCAGTTAAACAGCTTAAGAACAGTGCTAGTGGAGGACCCGATCTACTACTCAATGAATTTTTTTAGCATGGTATAGACATATTACTACCGTATTTATTCCAATTATTATACCCCCACCACAAAATGTGGGGGGGCTATAATGGATTCGCTTTGTCGCGTCGGTCGGTCGGTCGGTCCGTCCGTCTCCATTTTCGTGTCCGCTCTATAACTCCTATACCACTTGAAGGATTTTCTTCAAACTTGGCTCAAATGTTCACCTCAGCAAGGGGATGTGCAGAACCCATGTTGCCCATGTGTCAGCTCAAGGTCAAGGTCACAATTGAAGGTCAAATATCAAACACAATCATATATTAGACAGTATGTCGTGTCCGCTCTGTAAGTCCTACAATAATTGAAAGATTTTCTTCAAACTTGGTTCAAATGTTCACCTCAACAAGGGGATGTGCAGAACTTATGTTGCCCATGTGTCATCTTAAGGTCAAGGTCACAATTGAAGGTCAAATCAAACAATCAAATATTACACAATATGTCGTGTCCGCTCTGTAAGTCCTACACTTATTGAAAGATTTTCTTCAAACTTGGTTCAAATGTTCACTTCATCAAGGGGATGTGCAGAACCCATGTTGCCCATGTGTCATCTTGAGGTCAAGGTCACAATTGAAGGTCAAATATCAAACAATCAAATATTATGCAGTATGTCGTGTCCGCTCTGTAAGTCCTACACTTGTTGAGAGATTGTCTTCAAACTTGGCTCAAATGTTCACCTCAACAAGGGGATGTGCAGAACCCATGTCACCCTTTTGCCGGCTTAAGGTCAAGGTCACAATTGAAGGTCAAATATCAAACAATCAAATATTACGCAGTATGTCGCGTCCGCTCTGTAAGTCCTACACTAATTGAGAGATTTTCTTCAAACTTGGCTCAAATGTTCACCTCAACAAGGGGATGTGCAGAACCCATGTCAACCTTTTGCTGGCTTAAGGTCAAGGTCACACTTGAAGGTCAAAATTTGACTTAGAAAATGTTCTTAAATTTTAACATATATCTGAATATTTCTGAATCTAGGAAAGGTATTTGGTTGAAACTTAAAATATATATGAAATGTCACAATTAAGATATGCTGGTCAAGTTTCATAACTCTGTATTGCATTTAAACAAAGTTATGCCCCTTTTTAATCTTCAAATTTACATACAATCACATATTAGACAATATGTCGTGTCCGCTCTATAAATCCTATACTAATGGAAGAATTTTATTCAAACTTTACTCAAATGTTCACCTAAACAAGGTTATGTGCAGAATCCATGTCACCTTTGTGCAGTCTAAAAGTCAAGGTCAAAAATTGACTTAGAAAATGTTCTTAGATTTTAACATGTTCTTGAATATTTCTGAAACTAGCACAGGTATTTGCTTGAAACTTAAAAGATATATGAGGTGTCACAATTACGATATGCAGGTCAAGTTTCATAACTCAGTATTGCATTTTGACAAAGTTATGCCCCTTTTTAAGTCTTTAAATTTACATACAATCAATACTAGAATATATGTTGTGTCCGCTCTATAAATTCTATACTAATGGAAGGATTTCTTAAAACTTTACTCAAATGTACACCCAATTGGGCGATGTGCAGAACCCATCTTACCCTTGTGCCAGCTTAAGGTCAAGGCCACACTTGAAGGTCAAAAATTGACTTACAGAAAGTTTAGTATATTGGGAAAATGTAAGGTTATTTGTAACTGTTTCGAACATGATTTGATAATAGATATTTATACTATTACCTGTACAATAAGTCTTTTTTTCAACAGAGATAATTTCTTTTTATGTATTTGTGCGACTTAAGTTATTTCCTTAACCACCTTTCCAAGTCGTCTTCTGTCAAGGACATTGGTGGGGGTATGAATCGCACTCAGCGATAGTTCTAGTTTAATAAATGTTTAAATATGGGTTATTTTCCAAGTGCATGGAGCGACGGTTTTATTGTGCCAATTTTTAAAAGTGGTGACTTAAGGGAGCCAAGTAATTATAGAGGTATTACCCTATTAAGTGTGTTAGGTAAACTGTTCACTAGAATTTTGAATAACAGGTTGAATGCATGGGCCGAAAATTATAATGTTTATATAGAGGCGCAGACCGGTTTTCGAAAAAATATAAGTACAGTAGATAATATTTTTGTTTTAAGCAGCCTTATATCTTATACGTTAAACAATAAAGAAAAACTTTTTTGTGCATTTGTTGATTTTCAAAAGGCCTTAAATTAGGAATAAGAGGGAACATTTTAAATGTGATTAAGTCAATGTATGAGTGTGTAAAATCACAAGTTAAAGTTTTTAACTCTTTAAGTGAAGTTTTTGAGTGTCATTTAGGGGTCCGTCAAGGTGAATGTCTATCACCTTACCTATTTAGCATGTTTTTAAACGATATAGAAGATATATTTATAAATAAAGGTATAGAAGGCATTGATATTGGTACCATGAAACTATGTTTACTATTGTATGCGGATGACATTGTAATATTTTCTCATTCTGCCGATGGCTTACAGAATTCATTAAATGTGTTACAAGAATATTGTTCACTTATATATATTCACTTATAATGATGAAAATATAGAAATTGTTAGCAAGTTTAAATATCTAGGTGTTATATTTACGACAGGAGGTGTTTTTAATGAAATGGACAAAATGTTAGCAGGCCAAGCTTTGAAAGCAACTTTTCAACTTGATAAATATTTGTATAAGTTTACACCAATCACACCTAAACATATGTTAAATTTGTATGATAAATTAGTCACGCCTGTAATGAATTATTGTTCTGAAGTATGGGGATTTCACAAAGCTACTCATATAGAAAGAGCGCATCTTAGTTTTTGCAAAAGATTATTAGGTGTTAAAATAAGTTGTCAAAATGCATTTGTTTATGGTGAAACCGGAAGAGTCTCTTATATTACTCATAGATATTTACATATAATACGGTACTGGTTAAAGTTATGTCAAAGTGATGATGTTAAATATGCAAAGAAAATGTACAATGTTTTAAAAAGTGATCTTGAATCACATCCTAATCATATAAGTTGGGTATACAATGTAAAAAGGTTATTATCTAGATTAGGATTTTATGATGTTTTGTTTAACCAAGGAGTTGGTGATGTCAATATATTTTTGAATATTTTAAAGACACGATTGTACGATATATACCAACAGGACTGGAATGCAAGTTTACAGGAATCATCAAGAGCATTATTTTACAGAACAATTTCTAGTTTTAATTTTCAGAATTACTTAAATGTTTTAAATGTAGAAAAACATAGAAAGTCAATGTCTAGATTGAGAATGTCATCCCATATAGAAATTGAAACAGGTAGATGGAGAAAACCTATAAGCACACCAATTGAACAAAGAAAATGTAAATTTTGCAATGTACTAGAGGATGAATTTCATTTTATTATTGAGTGTACACTTTACGCTGATCTCAGGCGTCAGTATATAAATAGAAATTACTGGGTTCATCCAAATTATATTAAATTTGTAGAGTTGATTAATACCACAAATGTAGTCGACATAAAGAAGTTAGCAGCTTATATTTACTATGCATTTGAAAAAAGAACATTGCTGCTATCAACAATTTTGTTATATGTTTAAATGTTAAAAAAAGAAATGCACACATGTGGTTATAATAGTATACTAACTATGTTTACATGTTTTCTATAAATAGGAGCTTTGTCTCTCCCTACATGTATGTTAGTATAGAAATGAAATGTAGAAATAAATCTGTCATTGATATATGATTACCTACATGTATATCCAGTACAATATTGTTAACACCTATATAATAACATATTGTTTTCAACATTGAATGTTATATTGCTGCATGTACATGGGCCATAAATGGCTTACTACTTAATAAAAGATATATATATAATATAAGTTAGTGGGAAAAACACTTTCTGCTTTCTTCTAAATCCACTTAATAATATGCCTTTAATTGTATTTACATTGCGTATATAATATATTCGACAGAAAGACATACAATATTGTTTACACCAAAATTTATCAGAGTATACTTTTTCATTTAAAACATTTAAATTGTTTTATATTTTGGCGGAATTATACGATTTTTTATGTCTTCGTTTAATTAATTCTTGTGAGTAAAAACAGGATTTTATGGCCAAAGCCAAACATAATTTTGAAATATGGCAGATAAATATATACCAGAATCAGACAGTTGTAGTTATTATTCTTCTATAATGTTTTTTCATCGTTAACAGATAAAAGCAATGTGAAGCCTACACAATAAACACAGACGTAAGTGTTTATGAATGCCAAATTGTTTTTTCAAGTGTTTTGAAATTAGAAAAAAATATGTTTTTTGTTGTTGTTGTTTTTTTTATTTGAAACATAGATAAAATGTCTATAATTCTGATATACGCAAAGCAACACTTTTATTCCAACATAATGCCTTTTATATATTCAAACAAATTCTTCTATCATGTCTCTGTCAGATATTATATAATTCAATTAAGAAAATGTTCCAAATGTATATAGCCAAGCATATTTATATATGTTTTAGATAATTTCAAAACCTAACATGTCCAGCCTTTTTGAAATAAAGATGATTGTCGATGGTTTAAGAGATTTTTTCCCAAGAATAAAACAATTTACAAACATTTTTTTGAACTGGAACTATCCGAACATACCTCAAATAACAGAGTTTCTTAATTGAAAATAATCAAATAAAAGCATCCCGTAACATTATCAAGTAGGAAGCCGCCTGATGGATGATGCCATTCTTTTTTGTGATGCTTGAAATAAAAATGTTCTGCAAGTCTGCAATCAGATATTTGTCTGATACTGTCGCTGATAAGATGATAAGGGAAAAAACAAGCATGTAAACATAGCTGTGATGTAACAAGTTACATTGAGGATGATTTTGTTTCTTGTTGTTTGTTTGTTTCTTGTTGTTGTTGTTGTTGGTTTTTTTTTTTGGGGGTTTTTTTTTGGGGGGGGGTTGTTGGCTTTTTCTTTTTTTTTTAAATGTTAAAATGGGATATATGTTTTCAGATACTGTAAGCATGATATTTACTGTAAATGTTCAAAAGAACGCCGACCTTGGTGATAGTGTTTATGCAGTTAAAATTATAGCTTTGTCTAAGTTAAGATGTTCTAATCAAAAGCACAAAATAGATGATTTAATGATTTTACTCAAGTTGCGATACAACAATACATATTGTCTGTATTCATATTCACCATATTATTTGTATATCAATTGATGTTAATCGGGGGATGTAAAATGATTTTCCATGTTGCATTGTATATTATGGACCTGTGGCCTTATTATCAAATAAATATGTTGTTGTTGTCGATTAACTGGTTCCATTTTTTACATTTTTTATTATTATCATTATTATGAATTGTAGTAAGTACAAAACCAGATGCTCATATGCTGTGAATGATTTAACAACAATGCAATCATATAATACAAAGCATAGTCTTTCTTAGAAACGCTTACTTTGTTCTTATGCACCAACTGAATGTATCGTTTGAAAATTAACTTAAAAAAAAAATTGAATGATTATATGGAAATTTTTTAGAATAGTTGTTTGTTGTCACAGATCAATACATTACCTTGTATCATTTATTATACCAATGATCATAACATGATCGTATTTGCATACGTGATTAAAGTAACGATGACTCAACCAGCTGCAAATAAGGTCCCATCATATATAGCTATGATGTAATAAATGCAGCAGTTGCCTTTGATTTGCAGATAGCGTCGACTTCTGTGGTGTTACAGGGAAAACTTTGAGTGATACGCCACACTCGATTTACATTTCATTTCTTTGCTTAATGAATACCGACAGATATTTTATAATAACAATTAAAGATGTTATTCAACATAACGTGTTTTAGTTGTTATTTCCATAATTAAACATATGACATAAGTAGTCAAATATATATGAAATCGAAATTGCATTCCTATTTGTCAACGTCTTAAAACAGAATAAGTCGTTTTTGAATAGACTAACTCAAGGATGCAATTTTTCGGGTCATACAATCTTTGTCTCTATAGAATTGAAACGATATTGAATCAAAGTAGCAAATAAAATAGTTTACGGTTTTCTTCAACTTCATAACACGATATTGATAGCCATTAACAATACATTTAATACAACTGATCATCTAAGGAAATAATTTCTGTCTTATGGCATAACAATGTAAGACGTCAAAATGTTACTATTTAATGTTATTTTATCATTGAACATATTATATCTAAAAACAGTTGTGCATTTTCAAATTTTCAAACAAACTGCACAAATCATTTTACGTTAAAGCCATTATTGTATCGCGTGACTTAATTGATGCTAGTGCCAGATATTTATCAGCATACATGAATCGCTTACTAGTATTAACAATTTTATCGATATATGTGTAATTTTATCGATATTTATGTTGTTAGCTGAGACCAGCACAAATTATTAATAAGATATATATCTGGATTAATTCTTTCCCTGGGGAGTCCTAAAAAGCAATGAAAACAATGAAATAAATTTACAAAAAATTTGTCCTCATTCAATATCTAGTAGGGGATGTTGTTATGTTATAAAATCTTATATCTCTAATCACACCCAACCTAGCACCAGTTTCAGAAGTATTCAATCCAATCCTCATCTCTGTGATGCGGGGAGATCAATGATTCTGAAGGATCAGAAGGTGTAATGGAATTAAGCTCTTTATTTCTTAATGACAGAAGGTTTAACTTTTTTGGTAGCGAAACATTATCATACTGACATAAGTTATTGGCACAACATTTAATCAATGTTTACATTTATTACAGACACTTCAGTAAGAAGGTTCTCTTCTGAAGTGGTTTTCTGTTTATTGTATCTTACTGATTAATAATCAATCCTATTATCTTTAATGCAGACATCCATTTTCTTTGATATCAATACCATGCAGATATATCTTTTTATCTTTACTTTTGATCTAATAAATGTTTCAACGAATTTGTGCTTTCCAACCGGTAAACTGATGCTTTCAAATGAATCGAAAAGTGGCAAAATAGCAAATTATGTTTGTATCGTTTGTACATTCTGATTAATTCGATTGTTTAAAGGAAAATACTATTCAATTTAAAAATATCTGTCATGTGTTAGAGTTTGGATAGGAATAAGTGCGAGGACATTTGCCCATTCAGCGGTAACGAGACATGCCCGAAGAACCGATTTGAACCAAAAAAGCTTGTCAGATATTGTGTTTTTGCATATTCTATCATATTTTTAATTGTTTACCTAAATGATTATTGTGTTGTTTTTTTGAAAGTATAATAATATCTTTCCTTTTGTCTGTTCAAGAAAACCTTAACAAGAATGAGTGTAATTTTATAGTTTAGGAATTATCATAAAAACGAGTCTTGGGGTAAAAGTAGGAAATTATTTACTTTACGTTCCTTGAGCCTCTATTGAACGGTAGATGTTATCTTTAAAGTGAATTGGTCTACAATAGACACTTTTTTCATAGGTATTTCAAATATTAAAATTGATGAATACAATAGCAAATGTATCTTTTGGATATTCCTATTAAAATAATTCTTGAAAACAAGTTTATAAGTAGTAGAAGAAGAAGGAGAGGATGAAGAATGGCATGGAATCTATATCTTAACAAAGTCATTCACGTCCAAAAAGATTACCTTAAGTTAATTAAGGTTAAATAAGTGAATATACCCTATATTTGTCTATCAGTTATGTTCATGTCACTGATTTATATCGAATAGAAGGAAATCAAAAAATGGTAACGCTAAGCTATTCGTCACTCATATCTGAATCAAATACTTTTGTTAATAAAAATAAAAAACAGCACTAAAGTGAAATAAAAACCACTTATTTCTCAAGACATGTTAAGATCTTCATGAAGAAATTGTGTCTTCAAGTGAAGTGTTGTCCATCTCTTTATATTGTTATTGGTTTCATTGTTTAGATGAAATTTTGTAATAATATAAAAATATAAGTATAGAGCGGAACAATAGAGGCCGATAGGAAGCACGGACATAAATAAATGTTATAATAAAATAGTTTATAGATGTATATACATGTATTTGAGCAAAAAAATGGCCATCAATTGAATATGCGAAATTTCCTAAGAGTTAACATTAGAAAAGGACCATGATTAGAAAAAATATCATATGACAAATTAATTCTAATCTGACCCAAAGTTCGTAGTTCATTTAATCTAGCCATAAACAATAAATTTGTCGTCTGTTCTAATATACCAGCAAGCACAATACAAAGGTCAAGGTCGTATTACTTTCTACTTATCGAGTAACACTAAATCTACTAAAAGAACACCAAAACAACACTTGAACAATACTATACAGTTTTTTCATTAACACTGAATACTAGTATATCTAAGAATCAACACCCGTTCGTTGTTTCATGTTCTGGCACTGTTTCTTAACATAAACATCAAAGGCAATATAAATGTCGATTCTTACTTGGTTACACCTTCATCATTTTCTCACGATTAAATAAAGTGAACGTCAAGTGTCAGTGCTGAATGACTTTACTAATCAAACTTAATTAGCAAATTAATGGTGTGTTAGAGAGATTTCATTCATGTTTTGTTAACATTGTACTGGGCGTCATCAAAGAGATAACAAGTTGATTTAATGTAAAATGTATTTTATGCAGGAAATTGTGATGTCAGAAATAATTCTCATTCATATTTACATCAGCTGCATAATATGTTTCATACAGATGCGTGTTTATTTTTCTTCGAATTCACACTACACACTACAATTAGATGTTATGACTTTTATGCAAGATTTTTCATCTTTATTTTTCTATCTTGGTCTAGAACTTCTATCTAAAATGCGCCAATTATCTGTCGAGGCAAATCACATAACCAAAGTTTGTTTTTTCGTTTAAAGGAAAACAAAAAGTGTTTGAATTAAGTGAATTGATGTCAATACAATTTTATGTTTGTAATACATTCTACTTCAGAAAGATGAGATATGGTATAATATAACTCAATACATATTTTCTTCATAGAGTGTAATTTATACATCAATAATAATCATAATTTTACCAAAAGAACAGACAAAGTATCAATCAACTAATCTAAATAAATCATGATAACAGTCATAACACTTACTCAATAATGAATAGATAGATGAATTGCTGATAAATTTCAGGTAGAAAACTGCTATCAAAAGATAAGCTCTATCATCTTAAATACGACTGAACATCAACATGGAATTGTTACAATCAAAGGACGTAGTTAACCTATAACAGTAAATTATAAAAAGCAATATTTTATCTCTTACACAATAGACAGTAATCAAACAATACACAAGAGTATAATTAAGAAAAGATATATACAAAAAAAGACCAATAACACTTTGAATTTCAAAGGGATTGTTCAATCGGTCCTTGTAAGTTATTCATGAAGAAGCTTTACATTGTTTTATTCATGTTTTTTTATGAATTGTTACTTAGTGAGTTACTCAAGAGAACTCAGATTCTACTTGTAAATATATGATATGAAAAATACTCTATTATATAATTACGGAAATAAATACTCTTGTAAATGCTTTTTAATCAGACTTCAAAAGTATCATCAGATTAAAAGCCTATGACCAGAACAAAGTAAAATTATGTTTCTAAAGAAATACATTTATTAAGATCAAACGTAAAAACAAGTATAACGTGATCATATGTTGAAAAAAATTATAAATTTTGTCGAAATATTTTTTGATGTTGAGGACAAAGCAATATTAAAGGCTTGGTTTTAATATGTATTGCTTTTGTTCATATAATTACTTGAAACAGAACAACTAAGCTGATGCAATTATCATTAAAACTATGTAATATTAAATTTTTTATAATATTAGGTCATCAAGCACAACATCTATATAATATATGTCCATTTTAACGTTACTCGAAAATGTATTTTGCTAGACCATTGCTCTCCTATCTAAAATATATATAATTGACAAAGCTGTTATAGATACCACGATCAATTATTGTTATTATCTACGTACGACCGACTTAAAAACATGTATAAACTATAACTGTGTCCAGAGGACACGGATGCCCACACCGACAACATATATAACATTGGTATATAGTGAAAATATCAACAAAGGGCCAAAATTCTGTTAAATATGGTCGCAGTGAAAATTCCTTCCTTTACTACCGTCTACACATTAAGGTTGTTCATCCCTGGAAGTTTAAGTAAAATCTGCCATCCGGTTTAAGAGGAGTTGCGTTCACAAATTTCAATATGGTATATGGTGAAAAATCAACAAAGGGCCATAATTCTGTTAAATTTGGTCGAAGCAAAAATTCCTTCCTTTACTACCATCTACACATTAAGGTTGTTCATCCCTGGAAGTTTAAGCAAAATCTGCCATCCGGTTTAAGAGGAGTTGTGTTCACAAAATTTCTACATAGTATATAGTGAAAAAATCAACAAAGGGCCAAAATTCTGTTAAATTTGGTTGCAACAAAAATTGCTTCCTCTACTACCATCTACACATTAAGGTTGTTCATCCCTGGAAGTTTAAGCAAAACCTGCCATCCCGTTTAAGAGGAGTTGCGTTCACAAAATTTCTATATGGTATATAGTGAAAAAATCAACAAAGGGTCAAAATTCTGTTAAATTTGGTCGCAGCAAAAAATCCTTCCTTTACTACCATCTACACATTAAAGATGTTCATCCCTGGAAGTTGAAGCAAAATCTGCTATCCTGTTTAAGAGGAGTTGCGTTCACAAAATTTCTTTATGGTATATAGTGAAAAAATCAACAGAGGGCCATAATTCTGTTAAATTTGGCTGCAGCGAAAATTCCTTCCTTTACTACCATCTACACATTAAGGTTGTTCATCCCTGGAAGTTTAAGCAAAATCTGCCATCCGGTTTAAGAGGAGTTGCTTTCACAAGATTTCGGGACGTACGGACAGACGTACGGACGGACGGACGGACAAGTGCAACGCTATATGCCCCCAACTTTGTGGGGGGCATAATCATTCAAACGAGTATTGTGATGAGATAGAAATACGTGAAAGGTAGCAAAAGTGATTTCATGTACTTATATACTTTATCATTCACTCTTGAGTTAACAAGATCACACATTTTGTTAAGATTACAAAAATCACCCCGCCACTTTGTTGTGCCCAACCACCCTTTTTACAGGTCTAGAATAATCTCTATGAGGTTTTAGCTGTCTAATGGTCAAAACTGAGAATAGATTTCCAGCAAGTTTCAAAGACAGGACATAACGCTTTATTTCAAGTAAAAACCATCTAATGAATAAATTATAAAAATAGATAATTATTTATCCAGTTAAAAGCTTTGATTATTTGTTTTAAAAAAGCCAGACAACAACATTTTGAACTACCGATTGCAAAATATATAAGCAATTGCAGTTAAATGACGTCTTCAAAAAGTAAAATATTAATATTTTAAGAAGATATCGACATATAAGAAATAGAAAAAAAAACAGTTTAGAATAAACAGAATAACCTAAAGGAATTAAACACCCAACACACTTCATAAAAGAAATGTATAGAACACTTTTAAACATAATTGTAAATGTTGCCTGTAAAATTATTAAGAAACAAAATGTTTTTTGATCTCGAATACCTATCACTCAGAGCTGTCACGTAAATTGCATTAATTTTTCCTTGACAACCATGTGATAAGAAGCAAACAATCTTAGAGAATATCTTATAATTACCGAAATGGATACTGTTGCTATTGCCTGTCATACGAACAACAAATATATGATATATTTCTACCCCCAACCGGAACAAAGTGAATATGTTTTTCAAATGGGATTGCTTTATCAAGGCGAAGCACACAAGGAAACTGCACAATAACACAAGGAAAGAAATAAAGTGTCCCATAATTTCAATTGATTTTTCTGTAACTTTCATTGATGCTAGAGCAATTGCTGCAATAGAGATCTACTTATCTTGTATCGTATGTAGTTTGGATATCTAGACTATTCTGCCCTAGATGAGTCATGTAATTGTAATTGTTTTTATGCAATTTATTTGTATGTCACTTTAAACAGAGGCAGACAAATTATGATTGCTTCCTCTATTCAAGCAAATGTTTAAAGGTATCGGAAAATATACAGTTTTACTGAACCTTTCCTGAATCTTTTATTGATGGAAATGACAGAATCATAACTTAGCGAAACATTTTATGAAAATGAGTAAAATTAAGATAAGCATAGTTGTATCAATTATAGAACATTTTAGTACAACATATAGAAATAATGTAAAAACAATGTCAGTCGTAGTACTTATAGTCTTCTTGTTGTACTAAATGTTTAAACAGATATTGTTTATAAATACTAGTATAACATTTCGAACCCTATCATTCACATACCTTACTCTTAAATTATTTACCAAGTATGAAAGTAACAAAAGATAAATAATTGTTGTTCGGCCAGGTCTGAAGTAAAGGGTTCTTGCTGAAACAAAATGTTGATGGATCGTGTGCCTTTCTTACGTGTTTGGCAACTAATAAGAAAAACCATATCTTAACTTCAAATAAACACATCTTTCGCACGTGTGTCAAAAACAAACAAAATGGAAAATACATACTTCAAACAAACAAAACATTTCACACATGTGTCGAAACAAGCAAGAACACGTTTATTTTACCTGAATAAAGGGTAAGAAAATAAAGCATACTGCTGCAATTCAAAACTCCAAAAAATACATGAAATAAAATCAAACTAACTTAAATTTAATCCTTAGAACATGGACTTTTGTTTGTCTAATATAAATATTTGTGTTTATATCTTCAAATTAAAGCAATGATTAAAAAAAACACATCCAATATATGCCGTTTGTTTTACAACTGTTTTATAAATTCAACGAAATTTGTAATGCTGAGGAAGTTAGTTAATATTTTGATATTTATTTAATCTTATTGCAATTATATGAAATATAATATATATAATATAGCAAAATATTTATCCCGTTGTATGTATAATAACCGTGCTTAACTAAAAATTTCCATTGGCAAATATGTGTTAAATTCATTTTATCCTAATGTTTAAAAATAAAAGAAAAGAAAAGGCAAATAGATAATGATTAATATCTGTATTAGAGCTGTCGGAAGTGTAAGCATGAAATGCACATATTATTTATGGCATATTTATGGCATCTTCTTTCCTGTATTTGCTATTTTTAAAAAGAAAAATACAACTTTGAAACAAACATTATGTTAAATTAAGAAAATTAGAAATATTCTCATCAGAAAAACTGCACCATAAACTTAACGGAATAATACTTTCTTTGTTTTCGAATCATCGCGTTGCAGTGTAACATGCTTGCGAAAATAACGAAGGTAAATATGTGATGAGTAAAATAAAGTTCAAACAAAAAGTCAGATCGTGGGAATATTTGAAAGTTTTCTAGTGGTTTGTGACCTCATTGCGCTGAATGTTATTGCGCAGTTAAAATAGTTCATCTTTTTCTCTCTCGCTTTTGTTGCTCTTGTCTCACAGTAAACAGACTATAAAGCAGTTGTGCTTCTTTATCAATCATCAAAGTCTGATTTATGTATTTTCTTTAGTAAATCAATACTTCTTTATCTCGTGCAATTGGAATTTATCTTGCAAATTTATCTTGCAAATCAGTTTTCAGAAGAAACAATTTTAAGCGGTTCTCGTGCTTTTCTTACTTGTTACGTATCATAATAAAACTCATATCTATTTTATTCTTTCGAAGAGAAAATGCGAAAGTTATTTACAGATTAATGCATCAACATAACCATTGACTGAAATACTTGAAAAAAAAATGCAAAATATATTTGTATGTAAGTTGATATCCTTTGATCAGGATGTTTTTGTAACATTTTAATGGATACATTCATTGATTTATCAAACATTTAACTATGTGTTAATTTATTTATCCCCTTTATCATATGGCCTTTTGAGTTCATTTAGACTTTTCTTACTACTTGAAATTGGAATTTTCAACTCTTTTTACATGCTATATTGTACATTATAAGAGCCTTAGCCTTAATATGTGGAAATTCATAAAATACTATTTTAGATTACTGATACAGTATCAAGTTCATCGACTAAAATGTACACATCGTAATTTTAATGACTATCAAACATTCATGTCAAAGGGCAAAATTAAAATACTTCGCTGTGAAAGGTTGTCTTCTTCGTTCTCATCCAACACATTAAGTTTTAACATTGAATCTACTTATGTCTCTGCTAGAGGCTCAGTTTGACGCTGCACACACCTACTTTTATCGAGTCCGAGATTTACATTTTTTTTGTTGATTTCCTTTGCAGGAGATACATTTCATGAATTATTTATCGTTGTGTTTATGAAGCAAAAACTATGAAACAAACATACCATTATGCTGACAAGACAACACAATATAAGACAGTTAGACATTATTATTACTATTATCATAAAACCTTTATTCAAGACGATCTGATGTTTGAAAAAGATTTTTTTATCACTTTTAAATAGATCAATTATTTTGTGTATATTCAGCATTTTATAGAGCAAGCAAGAACGGGTGAGTATTCTTAAGAAAGCAGCCAAAATTTCTCATAGATTACTTATGTTAACCATAACCTGTTTGGCTAAATCATGCAACGATGATGTTTCAACACATAATAGAATAAAACATATCTCTGTATACATTTTTTGATATTGCTTCATAGAATTTTGGAGTTTCCAAGCGATGTCTTGTATTGAACACATTTACACTTACCAGGAAACATAACTATTAAACATATTCTTAGTTAAATCTTAACTTACAAACAATTTACAAACATATAAAAATTTCATTTACAACTTTTTTACAACATGTTTTGTATTGATGTTAATTGTATTGAAACACTACTATTGAAAGAGGTTACCTATCTACATTTGTATAAGTATACTCAAGATGACATGCCATTACATTTTATCACGTAGATGATTAAGAAGTGATTGGTCCTTTTTATGAGTCACGAAATGATTTCATAACATTTGCATTGCCATGAACATTTTATAGTCTATTATACATATTGTTCTAGGAAATCTTTTAGAGAATTTGCTTTTATAACCAAACGTAGGTTTATAAAGAACAAACTGCTCTGTAAAACTGTATTTAAACAAAAATAAAACCTTTGTATTTTTATTCATCGTTTGACAATAGAACTTGTCAGAAAAGTAATCAAAGATAATTTGAATAATGATTTTTTAAAGGACAAAAGATAGTATAATGTTTCAAGCGACCAATAGTTAACGATATTAACGCTGAAAACATACATGGTAAAATACTGAGCAGTAACGGAATTTCTGTCATTTAAGGCAACTCTGTAATTGCAGAACATTTACAACAGAAATATGTTTGATATTTTTACCTATAACATCTGCTAAAGCAATAGTACATTGACACCGATACGTGGTTGTTACCGTTTGAATGTATGGAACAAAAACTATCTTGAAATAAAAATATTTTACATTCTATTCAAATCTAAATAAATGTATCGAAATTGATTTTAGATTGTAAATCTTTCAAACAAAAGCATTTGAAATGATAAATGGCAAGAAAATAACATAATATCACACATGTTGTTTACAATTGATCGATCTAAAATACATTGTTCCTGAAATAATAAAACGAACCATTGAAGACTAATAAATCTTGATATTGAAACAGAGAAAGATATATGAAAAGCACAGATTGGGATATTGATGACCCTAGGTTTAAGGAAATGAAATGGCAGTATTTTTTCTACAGCAACATCTGAATTGTTATTGTTTTGTTTGAATTGTTCTAAAAAGTTGTTTCAAAAGAGCAATTAACCTTAATTTAAAAAAAAACAACAGAGGAATTATTGCTTTTTGCAAAATGAATTGAAACATTAAACTGTTTTAATTCTTGTATATATACTTTAATGTTTTCCTTTGGGAATTTTATGAGCATATACGAGTATATCTATAAACGGTTTCTAGAATTTCTTTACTTCCTTATAAATAAATAATCTGAAAATATACGAGTATGTAAAAAAATTAATTTAATAAATGTACATGCTTGAAAAGTGATATTTTTTCCGGTCATACTTTTGTATAATTAAGTGCAACATTTCTAAGTAAAGACACTCATAAATACTATCTGAAATCAACATTAAAGCTTGCTATTTTCAAGCAGATACACAGAAACAACTACGGTTTAATGTCTATGATAAGTGATTTGTGATATCGTGTCTTGTAGCATTATTACCGTATTTCCCAGCATAAAATTAACAACTGTAGAATGTAGCGCTGAACATGCAGTAATGTTGTAAAGGTAGTAAAATTTAAATAAACTAGTATTTTGACTTCTATACAAAATACTACTTCACTACAATTATAACCCACTGTCAACAGAGCAAAGGAAAACTTTATTTCATCTATATAGCGTGGAAACTGTATTAAGATACCAAAAGTAAATTAAGTTTAGAAATAAAATGATAAGCATATCTGAGGAATAATTCGCCTTTATGGCGCTTGAAGAGTATTAAAACATTTTCAACACAGTATAGTTGGCTTTGATATATATGTCGTCGACTGTAATAACAAAAGTAACATGTTTTTATATGTCTTTGATATAAATATATTTTGGAATATATTAAGAGAACAAAGTACATAAAAGTTTTTCATTCATTTTAAGTTTTATATATTATATCATAGGCCTATTAGGCGGATACAGTTACCTCATTCGAGATAACTTAAAACAATTCTTTTTTATACTAAAGCTGCAGGAAATAAATTGTGCTTAATCTTTATCCTTTCTCCTCGAGATGCTTAAAATTGTTATTTTGGAGTTCTCGTACACACAAAAGAAGGCGCGTAGCTCTAAATATAGTCATGTGTGTTGCATCAGCCTTATTTGTTTAATATTCAACCCCGAATTGCACTCTAAACTTCATTCTCCTTTATATTATTTACGATCACGGAAGTGAAAATAATTAACAAGTAAAGCTTCAAAGATATAATCTGGCTATCAATTTTCAGTGGAACAAAGTGAAATATAATGTTCAAAGGGAATCATTTGTCATTGTAAAACATAAAAGTAAGTGTTATGTCATCAAATAAAAAACATGATCCGTTATTTTTCTTGACATCAGAGATATTGCTTTACAAGAAATATGCCTTAAACAATATACAAAGTGTTTGTGGATCAGGGTTTGAAAGTGTGTGTTGACATCAAAATCAACGTTAACGCTTACTTTAGCGAATTTAATTAAATATGACAAATATATATATATATATAAAACTTGTTGAGAAAGTAGGAAATAACATTTGATACGTTATCTGACATTTCAAGACAACTATATAATCGTTATGTTGTCTAATATCAAAGAAAAATATATTATCTTACAGATTATATTTGAAAGAGAGTTTTACCTTTGAAAAGGATATTTATCAATGCTAAGTAAAATGTGCAACTAAATAATCTTTTATCACGTACATGATTAAACAGTGCTTAATCTGTTTTATGAGTCAACGAGACAGATTAAAAATATTTACATTGCCATGCATATTTAAAGATCCTGTATATTGTAATTAAGGTTGTTACCACACTTTAGTGTAAGTTTGTATATGTATATAATTATGCTTCTAAAACAATTTTATAACATCGAAGAATATGTAAAATATGTATTTCAAATATTCGTCCACATTATATTTAATCATTAAAGGGACTCCACTGAGGTTTTTTGACATGATGGGACTGAAAATATTTTTTCCAGATAAATGTACCATTTGATGTAGGTGTAAACCACGAATCTTTGTGCAAACTTTCAGATCATTCGCGCACTTCATTTTTCCATAATAATTATTCAAATTGTAAAAAAATGACCCAAAATGAAAAGCGTTTAAACGTTTTTCACTCAAATTAGGCTAAGAAAAGCATAAAACTACGATTTTCGATTTATTTTAAAGTATATTTCTTAACTATCTTTGCATATATTTCTGTTTAAAGCGCCCCAGTTCATTTATGTAAGAAATTCTAATGTTATGTTTTTAGGCTTTTAAACCTCAGTGGAGTCCCTCTAAAATATATGCATTCATTTATTATTAAAAACAATTGACTTAGACTTTATAGAAATGAATTTCTAATTACCTCCCTTTATTAACATGAAATGTAAATTCAGTAATATCTTTACAAATAATGCTTTTTGGAACTTACAATATTGATAAATCTTCATTTGAGCATTATATTTATTAAATAAAACCATAAAAAAATGAGTTACTGGATCTTTAATTGTTTGTAGTTTCTGTGTGAAAATAAATTGATATATTTAAACAAATGATTGTTTGTAATGTAAGAGAGAAGATAATTAATCATGTAAACTTTCAAATGTAACGTTTCACGTAAAAATTGTTTCTGATAAACAAAATGATAAAAGACATAAATAATAAGCATACTTCGAATTTTATTTACGCAAATAAGGCAAATGAGAGAGAAAGGCGACGTTCGCGGAGTGTATCCAAAGACTAGATAAAATCTAACAGACTAGAGATAAAATGGCTTTCTCAAGAATGCTGAAATCGGCAAAATTGAAAATGTTGCTGGATCGGTTTGATAAAGCCTGTTCACGGACGGTACCAGAAAGTGCAAGGACCATCGGAAGGTCAACAAGTGGGGAAATTGACAGAAAATTTGCATCATAAATTTTTATTCATATAAAAAATGAAAATTGAATCTACATACACATGCATACAACATATGTTTTAGTAATGATATAAAAACATTGATAAGTAGTTGAAAATAAGGACAAAACAATCATGACATCGAAATGTGTTGCAATCTTTCGAAACCAAATCAATTAATCTGGCATTGTCTTTGCATTGTCGGTCGCTCGAATGAAAGCAAATAAAACAAAGAAAATAGCACAAAAATCACATAACAACACACATGTTGTAAAGGAATAATTGATCTTAGCAATATTTTAAAAGGAAAAAACTTCTCTTAAATTGAAATATACTAGTAGCTGGAAACAGATGATAGGAATCTGAACAAATATATTGATAACATGAGGATGTAGGGAATAATTTTTTTGTCTTTTAACCGGTGCTGGGGAACATGAACTGTGTGCAATAACTACTACCTTAATGAAAGGGCTCATTTAAACCGGGCCTTCAACATTTACAAGTGTGCCGTTATGTGTGTCCTTTTAACAAATCCATTTTTCTCTTCTTTTTTGTTTCCTATTTCGGTTGCGTTACTTTATGCAGTATCTCCTGTGATCATACTGAGTCGTTTGTCTTTTATTTGCAATATTGTTAAGTAAGACCACCAGCTGTGTGTATATGATATCATCTATGTATTTTCACACAGAAACAATTAAGGGATTATTGTCTGTGATAAATGACTTTTGATATAATTTTGTTGTATAAAATTTACTTTTTGAGGTATGAAATTGAAAGAGCATTAAATCATTTAAGACCCTGTATGTTGTAATTAAGGTTGTTACCACTCTTAAGTGAAATTGTATCTATGGATATAATTATTCTTCTAAAACAATCGAAGAATATGTATAATATGAAATGCAAATATTTGGGCACATTACTAGTATATGTAATCATTGAAATATATATTATATGCATTCATTTCTTATTGACATATTTGACTTCTATTTTATAAAACATAAATTCTAATTACCTACCTCCCTTTATCCTTTATTAACATGAAATGTTAAATTCGGTAATATCTTTATAAATAATGCTTTTTGGAACATACAATATTAATAAATCTTAATTTGAGCATCATACTTATGATATATAACCATACAGGATCTTTAAATAACATCATCTGATATGGCTTGGAACAACTCCTTTTTAGTAAAGCAACATGACAAAATAATATGCTTTTCCTTAAATTTTTTCTCAAGACATGAAATTGATAGTTCAACTGATTTGTGTCCTTCTTAACGGCATTATTTTAAAATAACTTTTTTTCAATTAATTATTTAACATTAATTCGGCGCTTCAAAAGGTATATTGAACAGCTTGTACAATTCGTTCGATCAATAGTGAATGATGTTCAAATGATGCAGTCTAAAGTCTCGTGGGGTTTTTATTCATGATTTGTTTGTATATTTTTTTAAAAAGTTAATCCAGAAATCTTTATAGTTTGTCATGAGAATATGTCAAACATGTTCAAGTGTACACATGAAGTGACCTAAACTAGCCTTAATCTCTTAAAATTCATAAAAAATACATGTACATATAAAATCTTAATCCATTAGTAATAAGGTACAAACGGTTTTAAAAAATAAATACAACCATACTTTAAGCTTAGATACATTAATTGTGAGATTTAAATAATTATTACACGAGTTATTTATAATATGCATTTCTGAAACTTTAAACACCTTTTTTATTTTTGAGAACTCGATCACACAACAAGAGGATTGCATTCTGAAAAAAAAGATATGTTTGTTGCATCATCCACATTTGTTAGATGCTTTTGATAACCCCGACTTGCACTTTGCAAACTTAATTCTCCTTAACATCATTTGCGATCACGGAAGTGAAAATAATTATGTAATCAGGCTTAACCAGTGTTATCTGGTTTTCATTTTCACTGGAAAAAAGTGAAATATAATGTTCAAAGGAAATCGTTTGTTATTGTAAAACATAAAAGTAAGTGTTATGTCATCAAAGAAAGATAAAACAAAAACATCACGTGATCCGTAATTTTCATTCATATAAGAGATACTAAACAAAAGATAAAAATTAAACAATAGGTGTAGTGTTTGTGAATAGCAAAACTTTAAATATACATGTAATTTGGAAGTGAATGCTAACATCTTAATTATAGTGTGTTTGTTTGTTTGTTTGATTTGGTTTAACGTCACAATGACACAGTATAGGTCATATGGCGACGTAGGAGGAATACCTCAGGTGCCAATTATTTCAGGCACGAGCGGGCACCTCAGTAGAATCACCGACGTTCCGGCTTCCTCACATGAAAGAATCCAATGCCTCTGTCGGGATTCGGATGCACAGCGCTGAAGGGCAATTCAAATGTGTCATTGCTCAACATAAATGCTTACTTAATAACACATTACATTTCACACAAATATTTGTGAACTTTTTTAGATATTTTATGACAAGAAAACAAATTTTACAAAGGGTCAATGATAAAACAAACTATTATATAAGCATAATACCATGTTCAATCAATTATTTCAAACATTTCTAAACATTAGTTTTATATAAATGTTAGACCTACACATGTAGAAAAACTGTCGTTACATTTTTTCCTTTTACTCAAAACGTGAAAAATACATCTATTTAACTTAAGGATATTAGATTTGTCGTGTTTTTTATAAATGTTGAAAACTATAACATTTTGAGTCAGAAAGAGATTTTTTATGTTTTTCATGATGACCTCAGAAAGATATGTTTGTTTTAGTGTGTCATATTTTTCTATAAATAACACACGATTTATATATCACAACAAGTGGAAAGTTTAATGAATATAAAGTTCAAACATAAGCTTAGAAAACTTTTAACATTACCAGAAAACAATTTCATTTTCATAAATAGACGATTAATTATTATTTGCCATAAAATGATAATTTACATTACTAAAACTTATATCCGCCCAACTCAGCAATTTAATGAGATCTTTCACACCTGGAGATGATAAAATGGCAACTACTGTCAAACACAAAATGTAAAATGATTGCAAATAAATGCATGTAAAATCTGTGCCTGCTAATACACATATGCATTGTAACTTGAAAAGGGACCATGTTTATCGTTTAAATAATATGCTTTTAAATTAAAGAAAACATGTATTTACCATTCTATTATTTTTAAAATCTACGTATCTTTTTGCTTTTGTTTTAAATTATATCAAAATATCTTAATAATGTTTTGATTATAAATTTTAAGCTAGCAAATGTATATGTGTTCTTGAAGTATCATATTTCTCAATTTTATTACGGTGCATAAATGACTACTACCAAAGTACTACAATGGTATAAAAAAAACACCTTACTAATTTACAATAGAAACAAAAATACAAGAACACGTCATACAAATATTGTCTAAGCGTATAATAATGATATACTTTATAACCACACACTTCATTTCATTTCCTTGTTTCTATCAATAGAAAATAAATGTTGATATTATCAAGTAGTTTGCTATATTTACTTTACAAAATATCATCATCTAAATCTGTCACTCATATTACTCATACCAATATTGTTTTTACTATATCACTAATGTAAACAGTTGCAATTGTTTACTTAACAACTCGTGGGACAGAAATTATATTTTCTTGTAGTATAAACAAAATAATGAACCTTGTAAAGTAAACTTTCTCACGTGTGTCCTATCATGATAAGATACCATTCTCAATCTATTTTAAGTAAACTTAAATTAAACTGCGTAGTACAGGTCAAATGTCTTACGAAAACGGTTAAAGTTGTCCAAAACGATGTTAGGTTGAAATTATTTTACAATCCACAGTCCTATAAATAAAATAATGATAATAGTTAGTGTCAACAAAAATATGTATTTTGCAATAAACCTTGAAGGCAATAAACGTTTCATTTAACATTTTGAAATCACCTTACGCCATTGCAATCTGGTTTGAGAGTTCTTGCGAAATTCAAAACCTCTCATGTACGAACTAAGTTTTAACAATTTGAACTTATAGGAGTTTTAAAAGATTAAATCGGTTTTTATAAGTTTCTCATTTCAATTAGTATGTTCTAACGACATAAGCTATCATTTTTAATTGTACAAAGTTGTTAAATTGTTCTGTTTTCTTATAATTGGTCATATTACCCTTCGCATTTATCTTTAGGTGGCTGAGGGGTTGCCTTTAAGGTGTTCAGGCGTCAGAATTGCAGCATCCGTTTATCCCTGCACGATCGTAAGAGGCGACTAAATGGGCTCAAATAATTAGAGTCTTTGCATCTCTTAGCTCCAGCAGGTGAGGTGGTTTTTACCCTGGTGTTGAAACATCCGAGTGAAACAAAAATCAACGCCATATGACCTTAATTGTGTTTGTATGCCGTTAAAGCAAATAAAACAAACAGACAGAACATTTATCATTTACTGGGATTTAATATTCAGGTTCTGATTGAGTCTGCCTATTTCAGGCTTTGTAAAATTGATTTCCGTAGACAGTGATCATAAAACTTTACTAAGAAATTAGCTAGGTTCACAGCAAGTTATTTTGAAACATTAAACATTATTTTTTCCTCATTTAACAAACATGCATGCACTGTTCTTTCTTATTTTCTTCATCCTTTTTTTCTTTCGGTGTTGTGTTAAGCCCATTTTTGCGCATGTGTTTGTGTGTCTGAAACATCATGCTCAAAGGATATTCTATGTTTGAATTTACAAATGGTAGTGCAAATTCCATTAGCCTGGCATATTTCTCAACTTTGCTTCTTTTTATAATTTATGAAAACACGCATAAAAATATATTTTAGTGCAATAGATGAAGTTTTATACTAATTTACAATGTGATAGAATAAATACAACATGTACAGAAAATGAAATATTATTTTGTTGGGAAAAAGAATGAATCATAAGCTTCGCAATGAAAACACTCTCTCCAGGAAATAAGCAACATTAATGATACTAATTACAATACATAACTCTAGAAAATAAAATAGAAGAGAAGTGATGAGTAAAATACTCTTCCATCGAGAAGTAAACTCGTGGGAAAATTTGAAGTATTTCTAGCGTTCTATGACCGAATTGTACTTAATTTTTAAATTGGTCATATTTAATTAACTTATACTTGTACAGCATACAAACGTCTTTAACATCTTTTGCTTAGCAGTTATGAATATTTTATATGTTTTTAATTTGTTTTCAATCTTTCTATATCAATTAACTAACTGCTTTTAGAATTGTCATGTAGATATATTCTATTTTCACGTATTCTGACCTACCTTTCTTGTTGAATAAGATTTTAAATTGAACAAATTAAAAATCCCGGAATCAATAAAAAGACATTCGGATTTTATATCTAGCTAAAAGTTTATTGGTTTTATTTGAGGAGGAATATAAACTATATATCTGTATTAAATGCATTAGGACAAATGTTAATGGAAGTCTTTACACATGTATATTTTTATAAGTTTGAAACTGCATGAACTTTTAAGTAACTTTTTCTCTCCCTGCATGTATTTCCACCTATATAATGCAAATACTTAATGTTTAGGCATGAACTCAAGTTAAGGCATGAACGCTGAATGTTTTAATGAGTCCGAAATTTCTTGTGAAGACCTTAACGAGTAGCACACAATTTTTTAGAGAGTAAAACGACCTCAAAGAGTTAATGTTCTATCTAATCGTACGGTTTTTAACTGTACTTTTTCATCCTATCGTTATCCATGTAACAATACGCCAATCTGACCAATTGAAAGAAGTACACATATCCCACAGAATTTGTAAAAGAGATATTTAAAAATAAATCACTGGTTACTAGATACGAGAAAGCTATTAGTCTCCTTAAATGACATATTAAATAAATTGGATATTCACGAATGATACATAATACTTTTTATTATATGATCTAAATATAGCTGCAATCTCATTTGTCCAAACAGTAGTCAACAGAACTTTTTATAAAATCATATTCACTTGGCGTTGAATCATATTCACTGGCTGAATTGGATTTTCCCAGGCTAAAAATAGATTGAGATTCATTAAAAAATATATTTTTTTTATTTCTTAGCCTATTCATATAATAAAACAATTTTTGACTAGTGAGCCATTGAAATTGGTGTGATATTCACCGGCAGAAAATAAGGCATGATGGTAAGATTTTGTTAATTTAGAAAGATTTTCAGTCAATTTTGTTGTCTATATCAGATTTGTTTCTATAATAGAATGACTGATAAAATTAGATATACATTTTTTTCTGTGCTCTTAATTTCTATTTTGTTTAATACGATTTGAAATATCATCATGCAAAGTGTTTTCTTTAATCATGTAACATAATAGTACATTTATATATGGAACAGGCTACAGTATTGATATTGAAATTAATGTGTTTTATTCAACAAAGCAACAAAGCATTTTATATTTTATTGGTATTTTTTGTCTAAAAAAATTAAACAAATCTAAGATATTTATATATCATATGGGAAATTTGTAGATGCCCTCTGGTAATACGATCCTTTGACATGTACAATCAACCTTAAGTCCTGAAACTCCATATAAGATGTTTGACGTTTGTGTACTAACCTTTAACATCAAACACATATCTATCAAGTACGTTTTCTATTGCTAAAGTGCCAGCTTAAAATATTTTCCTTGTTTTGTATCTTTTTTTACTATTTGTTCCGCTCACGTGTGAAATATTTGATGTTGTAAATTGCTTCCTTTTTAGCTCGACTATTCGATAAGAATAAGCAGAGCCATTGTAGTCACCCGAGCGTCGGTGTCGGCGTAACCACTTATGTTAAAGTTTTCGTAATACCTCAACTATTTTCAAAGTCCATTGACATATGGCTTTGAAGCTTATCACACTTGTTCACCATCATGACTTCAACCTGTAGACAGGAGGAGGTAACTGTATCAAGCATTTTGACAGAATTATGCCCCCTTTTCGACTTAGAATTTCCGTTAAAGTTTTGTAATACCTCAAATATTTTCAAAGTCCATTGACATATGGACACTTGTTCACCATCATGACCCCATTTACATTTTAGTTTGCATACCACCTCAGATATTTTCATACTCTATTGACATCTGGCTTTGAAACAAGTTGAAATTTTATACTCTTTTTTGAGAGCATAATAGGACTCTCTCCAAGGTCTATAACTGTAACATGAATTTAAAGAAAAATTTTGTTCTTTTGTCAACTTAAAATTTTTTACATTATCAAGACTTTTTTACTATCAAACACCAAGAATAGTCGAGCGTTGCTGTCCTACCGACAGCTCTTGTTGTTATCGTTGTTGTAATTTGTTTGCATGTCTGAAACATATGATGGGTGATTAAGGTCATAATATACTTTCGCTTTTTCGCCATAAAAATGCAAGGAAAATCAACTTTATGTTTGTTTGTTTTTTGTTGTTGCTTTGTTGTTGTATTTTGTTTTTTTTGGCTTTTTTGCTGGTTGTTTTTTGTGTTTGTTTTGCATTTTCCAAGCGAATCAAGCAAAATGAAGACAAAACTAAGCACACATAAAAGTAGACCATATTGATCGTGTTTTCGCCTCTTATTAATCGTGTTTTAGCATTTTTGCATAATTGCTGTTTCAAGTATTCTCATTTTTTCTGCATTGTTGAATTTTTACTTTTTTGCATTTTTTCATTCTAGCACTTACGCATCTTTTGCATTGTTGCTTGACCGCATATTCGCGTAACTGTAACATATACAACATGGTCCATATGCTAAAGCACTTGAATAAAGAAGTATATTCAACATTAAGTTTACTAATTACTAAAAGTACAATGATTTGAATAACAGTTAACATTTTATTTACAATTATATCATAAGCTGCTATTAATGCGCTTAATGATTTTCAACCGGAACGCGACAATACGAAAATGCAACAGTGAAAATAAAGGCAACAGCGCAACAATGGAATAATGCGGAAGTAAAGAAAATCAACAAGGTTTGACTTTGTAGTGTAGTATCTGTTGGGGTTTTTTTTCGATTTTTTTTTGCATTTTTGCCACGAATGAGCCTAGATGCGACAAATGTTATTCAAAAACATTAATTTTTATTATTCGTGACAAAAATCTAAAAGCTTGCATACTTATACTTATCATACAAATGCGCAAAGCGTTCTAAATACCAGAAACATTTCCTGACAGGTAATTTACCTAAATAAGATTAAGCAAATAATTTGCTACTTACATCGTAAACAACAGTAAATTAAAGGATTTCAAAATAATAAGTTCAAATATATATTACATAAAACTTGTTAATCATCACATGAATTGTTATTTTCTATTTCATCAGATGACTTACCTTAGTTTAATATTCATTTATGTTTGTGTCACGCTGAAAATGTGCTCTTTCTTTTGGCAATCATGACGATATACGTTAGACAAGTGATAAATGCCTGTTTGAGCTACGCAGTAATAAAAGAACATAAATAGCGTATTACTCAGCCGTTGTCATTCTGAACGGGCATTCAATTCAAGATTATATAACGTAAATCAGGAGCCGCAGAAAATTAAACAATGCTGACCACATTATATTTTAATCATATTATTATTTTCCTTGATAATGTTAATAATCTGCTGGTAATGACTTTATAATGATCATTTAAATTTACAACTGTTTTGAGATAAACGTTTAAAAACAGTATATGCATCAGAAATGCTTTTATTTTTATTTCTCAATTCCATTTTTGATGTACCTTAAAAGTATCCAAATAGTTGTCCCTTGGCCATTTTCCTGAACCATCTTTTCTATCTGCTGCATTTTGGCAATAAGTATAGTTATGGCGAATTAGTATTTTGTATGTAAGTCAAAAACTACTTTGTTTACATTTACTGCTTTTATGACAAATTATTTCATATTTATCTACTTTCTTCAGGTACATGTAACAAGCATCTAATATTCTCTAAAACCATTTTTAAATATTATTAAATTCATATTCGCCCTTTCCAAAAGAAATGAAAATTTATTTGCTTCTTGGGCATAGTAAGCCTTTAATAAAAAGTGAGCACGAAAAAAATCGTCTTTCGATTTAAACCAATGATTCATTGGAAGTCATTCGTTTCTTTATGTTCATATGAGCCGCGTCACGACAAAACCAAACATAATAATGGGTTTGCGACCAGCATGGATCCAGACCAGCCTGATCAGGATCCATGCTGTTCGCTATCAGTTCCTTTACTTGATAAAGACTTTGTAAGCGAACAGCATGGATCCTGATCAGACTGCGCGGATGCGCAGGCTGGTCTGGATCCATGCTGGTCGCAAACGCACTGTGTTGGTTTTGTCATGACGCGGCTCATATCACTTTTGTTCGTACAAAAAGACGACGGTGTTTATCTTAAAGACGCAAACACATTTTAAAAAGAAGAAAGCTTTGTTATTAACAAAAAACTACGGGTATCTTTGTGGTACATGTACAAGCTATAAGATGTGAATAAATATAGAGAAATAGCGTGAATATAAATTAGCAGTGTGTTATTTGAATTAAGAAAAATGTCTTCAGCAATTCAGTTTCATATTAAAGTATGAAAGACAGCACTTGTTTAGTGACATCCACATTGCTCCAAAATTCAGTAGAAATGATAATTATAAAACAGCATATTCAAGGTCTTGTTCTGAATTAATGAAACTAAAAACACGAACTTGTATCACGTTAATTAGGTAGCAGAAATTAAAAAACCTTAAATGCGAGGGATATTAAAAAGTTCGCAGAAAAAAATCCAATCATTTTATTTAGTAAACATTCAATATCATTCAAATTTCAATATTTTTTGCGAACAGGTGGTTCGTAAAATATTCACTTTTATAATATTGTAACGTAGTTGATGAATAAATTCAGGTATTGACCAACTGTTTGATCAATTCATGATTCATGATTCTAATCTAAAAAAGCAGACATCTCGCTATTTTAATTTAACTTTAATGTAGAGAATTAAAAAAAAAGAAAGATCCTAGACCTCAAGCCAGTTTATCTTAAAATGTTGCATAATTTATGATCACGAAAAGTTTCAATAAATTCTCTTTTTTGTCTATATGAAAACTGTAGCGAATGTCTTCAATCTGCAATTTTCACGCATTCGGTACATTAAAGTTATTTTTCATTTGAGCCGCGTCATGACAAAATCAACATCATTGATCCAGACCAGCCTGCTCATCCGCGCAGTCTCATCAGGATCCATGCTGTTTGCTATCAGTTTCTCTACTTGTTATAGAGTCTGTAAGCGAACAGCATGGATCCTGATCAGACTGCGCGGATGCGCAGGCTGATCTGGATCCATGCTGGTCGCAAACCCATTATGTTGGTTTTATCATGACGCGGCTCATTTATAGATTGTTTCATGTCCTTTTTATTACTTTAACAATTTCTCCTACAAAGGTAATAATAATATGTTTTTCAGACTTCATCAGTTAAAGTTGGTTTTACCTTACATTTAACATACTTGTCCATTTGATGTGTTTTTTAATTCATACAGATCTTTGTTTTTATTTGATACATAATCAAGCAAAGTTCATTCATTTATCTCATAAAACAGCTGTGGATAAAAGTTCTATTGAAATCTTGTATTTTTCTATACATTTGTAGTAACAAACAAAGAATTGTAATAAATAATGATGATGATGATGATTATGATGATGATGATAATAATAATAATTATAAATACAGAATAAGAGAAATAAGAAAAATAAAGATGATGAATATGATGACAATGATGATGATGACGATGATGATGACGACGACGATGATTACGATGCTGATTATGATGATGATGATGATGATGATGATGATTATGATGATGATGATCTCAGGACAATAAATTACACCTGTGTGTATAAGCAATATGGACGTCCCCTTTGCAACAAACAATCCTCTAATTCATGATAATTCCATAAATATAATTTATGACTAATCAGGAATTGTGACCTTTCTTGACATTGATAGGTTTCCATTGTCCAGACATCTGACATGTGCTTACTTAATAATTCAATTCATGTACATAAATACAAAGAACGTTTTTTTTAGAGAGATTTTTCTTTGAAAACATATACCTGCTATTGTCCGGTTTTGGCATATTCCTGGCCAATGTGATTGATTTGTGAATCCCTAACTGCTTTCAATATTGTGATTGATTTAAATCATTCATAAATAATTTTGTACAATACATTAAAATGAAAATTGATATCAAATGCTTTTTTTTCTCTTCTTTTTCCCCATATACAATTCATGACAAAAACACAATGTAATAAATTGACAAGGTAGTTACCTAAAAGTGTTTTATAGAATCGTTCTCTTTGTTTTTGCAAATACGCTTTTCTTTTTCAACTTTGTTCAATATTTTATGCGTAGACAGGAAGTTAGATTTTTTTAATTCTAAAATTGTTCATGAAAATTATATACTTTGAATTGTTAAGTTATGAGTGATAGCCGGGATGAAGCACATTCTTTTACCATAATTTATTTTTTAATTTACCTGTTTGTTTGACAGTTTTAGAAAATGTGTTGTTGTTTTTTTCTCGTCCTTTCACATCATTGAACATGCAATTTTATGGGCGTCGTTGTTTTCCTTTTTAAGTTGTATATTTAAACATGATGTAAAATACATGTATTTCGATTACTTGAGTTTCTCCACAATGAAGCTAGAAAGAAAAAAAAACAAGAAAAAGGCGAACTAAAAACGACTTGACAAACGACGGTGTGCGCCAAAAATAAAGCTATCGTATGTTTCTTTCTGCTGACCCCATGATGTCAGTTTAATTTCTATCCATGTCTAGTCATCTTAAACTCATTATATAACTAATCAAATGATTTACCAAGCTCTAAAAATATACCACTCAGCATCCTTTGTGAAATATAACTTTCTCCTTTTGACCCCTAATTTAATCGTCACTTTCCCACCTTTCAAAGGGGTTAACACAAGGTTTATCTGCTCATCTTCAAAGGATAGAGATACTATTGAATCTACTCCCACGTGCCTTATAAAATCCCTAAAATTCAATTTTTCAAAATACGCATGATATCATCAAATTAAAATCTACAGGTGTTATTATTTTGTAGTGTTATTTTTTTATTTGTTATGACATCTTTAACAATTAGTAAAAAAAATCCTCACAGGCCAATAAATATTTTCATATTAATTTCAAAATCTCAGATGTTTCAGATTTAAGAGATCGTTTATTTCCTTAACGACACTATTATTATTTTATGTATACAAGCATATCTATGAAATTGTAAATTTATAATACAATTTTCTTAAACATACGTGTATGCCTTTTCTTCACCCTTAAAACGCTTATAGATATCTTGTGTATCTTATGTACTTATCCATTTGTCAATATGGAAAAAGTCATTCATCATTGTGGAAAAAATGTCGAATTAAATGTTGACTCAATAAGAAGCAGTGCAGACGATGATCAGAAGGCAAGGATGTGCCACGGTTGATCTTAATCTACACTGGTAACAAGGGTGGAAGCAGGCTAAGGACAAGCTTGAGCTATTTTGTAAATAAGATATTTAATCAAATGATGAAAACAGACATAAGTATTATCCCTTTTTTACTAGGAAAGCATGGCATAGCCAAGTATAAATGCGTCTTTGAATTTTTATACTTGCTCTCTGAGCTAACCTTTTATCACAGGATTGCTAGACTTTTAACAATACCTGTAAAATGACTCGTGATCTGACTAAAACCCGTTAAGAAAAAAATATTCCCCTTATATCATGGAATTGTGTCACTTTAAATGTAGAAGTGATAAACTTTATACGAAAGACTTGTTTTAATAATTAAACATATATATAATTAAGGCAGCCGAGAACAAAGATTTCAACCTTTCAAAAGCAGATTTCGATACAATACAATAAATACAATACAAAAAGATTGATAAGTACAAATAACAACATGTATAATCTACGTTTAGCTATTGACCGGAGTTATTAACAAAATAAATATTCTATTCACGGTGTCAGAATCCGAATGGGCTTTTTTCTTTCTGTGATCAGTTCATTTTTATGTTCAGTCCGTGAATTTGAATTGTAAGCAACGAAATGCATCCTCAATCACCCTCAAAAACGCAAAGTCAAGATATATAGAAAAGCAGAATAGGTTATAAAGGTACAGAAATAGCATATTACTCATCCGTTGTCTCAATCTGAACATGCAATAAATACAAGATTATATAACGTAAAACAGGTGCCGCAGAAAACTAAACATTGCCGACTAATAGTGACATTTATAATTAAATTTCCTAGAAAATGTTAACAATCTGCTGTTACTAATTATATAATAAGTGAATTTCTTGTTGTTTTGAAATTAGCATTTGACATGAAATTGTGCACAAAGAAGGAATTGTTCATGTCGAAACAATGATTAAACTACAAGTGATCACCGTTTGACAATTAGATGCCAATCAACTGCAAATGAATGAATTGCAAGTGCCCATTTCTGGAAAATGTTAAGACTTTTTTTTAACAAACTAGAGAAAAAATTTAAAAAGATTGACAATTAGATGGCCATAGATTTTAGACGATAGTATGGTTTTGAAAAAAACAAACTCAGAGCAATATGTTATTAAGTGCACAAAAATGTAGTCAAAGCAATGTTCATATAAAGTAATACTGTTAAATCGTCTGATACACAGGAAGTAGTATATTTTTATTGCACTGAATACGCAAGAAACACAATTTAATGAACGTATGACCCTATTCGCATATTTGCTACTCTTTATATTGTTTTATATTTCTTTATAACATGACTTTCTTTATAGAGCTTAAATTCAGGCAGCTCACTTGGACAACGAGTAAGCATAGTATGTATTTTTGTATGTATGTATGTATGTATGTATGTATGCATGTATGTGCGTGCGTGCGTGCGTGCGTGCGTGCGTGCGTGCGTGTATGTATGTATGTATGTATGTATGTATGTCACATCTTATATATTTTTACACAATGTGCATGCGTTAAAGATGTGTTTCAGGACATAATTATAGTCTTGCAAATTTATATAATGAATAATAATAATATTATATATATCATAAATAAATGAATGGATGATAAAATTGATGAATGAATGAATAAATTAATTAATTAATCAATCAATCAATCAATTATTTATACAGGGAGAAATGAATGAATGAATGTGAATGAATGAATGAATGAATGAATGAATGAATGAATGAATGAATGAATGAATGAATGAATGAATGAATGAATGAATGAATGAATGAATGAATGAATGAACGAACGAATGAATGACGGATAAGGGACCACAGGAACCCAAGAATGCAGGAATAAAGGAAATAACGAACAAACGATCGTTCTTATTTATGACTGAAAAATCAAAAATCAAAAGTAATGTCCATATATCACATTTTTCAAAGTTGGTTATAAAATGTTTATAACCCTTGTATCTGACAAGATCCTAGATTTTATGTTAGTATTCACACTTTGAGATAATAAAGTAGCTACTATTGTCAGTTAGGAAGTTAAAATTATCTGTCATAATTATTGGATATGTGACCTGTCAATCAAAATTTTAAATTTAAACTGATGAAAGAAACAGATAAATTTAACCACTTATTTGTAATGTGAACCTATTGATCATAAAATGAGTTCAATATTTTTGCCTTTATAAAAGCCAAATAAAGATATAGTTAAAAAGGTTAAATCTACATACATTGCATTCACTGTAATCAGGTCGAATAATGTTGTTGTGTTTTTTTTTTTTTTTTTTTTTTTTTTTTTTTTGTTATATGTTTTGCCTGTTTTATTTGTACACATTCCATAATTATGCAGTTACTTGAAATGTTTGTATTTTTTCTTTTACATTTACACAGTTAGTTATATAGAACCCTTAACATGCATGAATACGGGTTTAAAAGTGGTTTAAAAATGGTTATTTAATCTGAATTTTATGTTAAATATTTTGCCTTTTATAAGCTACTTCCTGTATATAAACTTCATATAATCTGTAATGTTATATTTATTGTAATATAATATCATTTTCGTTTATCCGTAATTTTGTTTATTTCAAAATATAAAAAGCATATTGAAAAAATGTACCTTGGTCCGTAATCATTGCACTTGTGCATGGCAAGCTTAAACAATAAACATATTAAACCAGTATATACTGCGTAAAACTTTCCTATGTCTTTGTATACGCATAAGGAAGATATTTTTTACAAAATAAATAAATCCTTTTTTTTAAATGACAGCATGATACATTTCTAATCTATTTCACTATTTATGTAAAAGATAAAAACTGCGCATAAAAAGGGCGTTTAAGTTTGTATTTGAACGAGGTCATTTTATCTGCCAACTATTTTTATCCGCTGTTATGAAGGTTAATAGACTTTATTTTACGTAAAAATATATCGTTATTTATGTGATTATAATAATAGAAATGTGGTTAGAATATTAGTTTCACTATTCAAACACATGACAATTGACATAAAATAAAAAAAAACTGTTGTATTTAAAACTAAACATTACCATTTAACGACTTATTGCTAAAATAATGAAGCCATTCTCTCAATCGTAATTTCAGGTATAATGATCAAGAAAACAGTTTGGTAAATATTGCTACAATCGGGTTCATCCTGCACTTAATTTCGAAATGGTGTCTATATTTAAACAAGACATTTTCGTTTTTGATAACGTTGTAAAGCAGTTTCCTGTAATTGTAACGCATTGTTTCAGTTCAATTTAACTGAAATGTTGAAAAAGCTAATAATGCGGTATAGTTTATTCGTCACTGTCAAGTATTTTAGACGATTTTTTTCAGTGTTCTTTTGTTCAAAATATACTTAAGAAGGAAAAACCTTTTATTATAGCTGCAGCTAGTGAGTTCACTATTAAAAAACGATTTAAAAAATTATTACAACAACAACATCATATATTATAGTTTGTGTGTTTAACCTTTAGGACGTAAAACCCAAATAACCAAACAAATAGAGACAGAAAAGTGCGTTTCGCCATCTTTACCCGTATTATTTCAATGGTTATTTTTGGTATCAGTTGGATAAAAATAGTCTATTAAAGTAATAAGTAATAAGACTGCGTAAAAACATTACTCTCCACACAAATAAATGTTTTATAAATTGCTGAATTTAAGGTAGATGATTCATTTTTGTATGACCATTATTCAGCGTAAAAAATAGTTAATTTGAGTGTGTTGTTTTTCTTATAACATAATTATGTTAACTTATGTTAACAAAATATTCAATATTTACAAAATATTCAATGTTATGATATTTGTTCGTACATGGTAAATGGTATAAGTTAAGGAGAAAAAAGCCGGTACTAGCATTGTGAAACACAGTTATAAATAGTTTGTGTTTAAACTAATAAATAACCGTGCTACGTTAAAATAATAAAACAATATAAAAAGCTAAACGATGTAAATAAAGTTGTCATATTATTCAATGGCTTGTGTTGGCATTTTTTATTGTTTGATTTTTAGCTCGACTATACGAAGTATATGGAGAGCTGTCCTACTCGCCCCGGCGTCGGCGTCGGCGTCGGCGTCCGCGTCCAGATTTCAGATTAAAGTTTTGGTGCAGTAAAATATTTTTCACTATAACTTATATGTTTTCATTTCATTTGTTTTGTACTCCTGTACTGGGGAAGAGTATTTATCACTAGCGAAAACTTTCTTCTCCTTACAGTCCTTTTAATAATGTTTTATTATGTAATATAGTTCTTCTATTAGAATTATAATTCAAATTTTATAAAATTTATGTTTCACTACAGCTCATAGATGTTATACAAACTGAAGTACACTGCTTCAGTACATTTTTCAGTGATTTCAAGCTTTCATATTCAAGAAAGTACAATATATTTGATATTACACAAGTATTTCAGTAATAATAATTACAACAATGAAAAATCTCATCAATAGTCAAATTTAAAGGAAGTGTTAAATCGTGTAAAATCATTTTTGCTTTGTTAATTGTTTGAACTAAAACACAATCTTTTGATAAAAGTTATATTAACAATAACAAAGTAACATCATTGAATTGACGTTTAGCAAAACCTTTTACAGCTTTTACTGTGACAGCACAAACTGAGTGTTATTGTAAATAAAATTGAAAATTCTTCAAGAAATAAATTCAATAATGCATGCTGTGACATTTCTTACAAAATGGTCACAGTTGTTGAGGCATTACAACTCAATTTGTGAATGGACGCCTAAGTGAGATGATTATTTTCTACAAAGTTAATTAGATTAGATCCTAACACATATTGCAACAAGCCTGTTTTCTTTCAATAGGCAAGAAAGAGATATTCTTGACAAGATCTTTTGTCACAATTTTACAGAAAAAATGTCTGGTAAAAAGGAAGTTGAATTTGAAAAAGTTAATTGTCTTTATAATTATTATCCCAAATAAAAATAACAAATTAAACAAATAAATCAGGTTAGCTAGCAACTGCGATCATATCATATTGTATTCTTATGCATCAATTGTGCTATATATGTGTAGTGGTCATTCAACTTCAAAAATACATAATTTTATTGGTAGTATACTGTCGCTTATGAAAGATAAACTTATTGTACCTAAAATGTCAAAAGAAACACACGTTCTGTTTAAGATATGGCAGAAAAACTAATATATGCAGTCCATGCCATCACGGGAGAAGCGACCAAATGAAATGAAAAGAAACAGTTAAAAAAATAATCAAATAAAACATATGAAACAAAAACATAATATTATGTACTCGATTAGTAATATTATACGTATAATCATCATAAACCTGATCACTCCTTGACAAAATTGTTCTCATTACAACAAACGTAACATTTTCTTATTACACAATTACTTAAGTACATATTCGTGCAGTTGCACTTAAACCAGACGATTTCAAAGGTTTGATCTAGTACCATCCCAGTTTTGGATCAAAATGAAAATACATTTCACAATACATTGGGTAGTATGACAAAAACATAAAATAATCTTTTTGTCAAAACCATATGTTCAATACATTTAATTGTTTTAAGTGACTACGCGTGACGTTTTTGGCGAAAGAGTAACTTATATACTACTAAGCAAAGTTTTCTCTACTATCTAATTCCGTATTTACACATAATGTTTTATAACAAATCAGTGAAACATATAAGCTTTCTTTCATATTACATTTTAAATAATTATAAATCACGCAACTTTAGCATTAGTATCTAATGTAAGAACATTGTTGCAAATAACTGACTATGTGATAGTTTAACTATTTTATTAAAAAAAACGACAACAACACAACAATTTTACATGTCATTATTTATAAATCGAATACTAAGCTATACTATTAATGGAGTAGGGTATATTAAAAGGTTTATTACAAGGTTAATATACTTTACAGCCTTTCTTGTGTAACAATATAAAAATAAGAATGCTATTTTTGTAAGCTATCAAATATCATCTCTAAAATTACTCATACTAAAATTAGTAAACCTACTACAGTTGTATATTACTTAAGTAAACAATTTAGTGTTTACTTAAGAACCAATGTGAGAAAAAATGTTTTCTTATTGTATTAATAAGGTAATGACCTTTATTTAAATAAAATTTCTCACGTGTGTCCCAACATGACAAGATACACTTATAAATCTATTCATAGTGAACTAAATTTTAATGCGTAATTCAATTTAAACTTTTGAACAGTTATATGTTCTCAAAAACAATGATGACACTTGGAAATAAAACTCTTAAAATTAGCTTTATCAAATGATTGTTTTAAAATTTTTAACATTATAGACAAACAGGAAAATAATATTGATATTAAAACTCTATTTATCTTTGAAAATAACTTAATTATCATTTGATATTACAAAATCACATAGAATAAAATCTTTTATCTGTTTGAAAAATAATTGTCCCAATGTAAAACAAAAGACGAATAGATGTTTTTTTTTATATTTCTGTTATTATGATAAAAATGCATTTCTTGTAAGGCAAGCGATTAGTATATACAAAGTTAAAATTAAATGTTATATTTGTGAACTATAATATGTAAATTTGTAAATACGAAACGAAATAGGCAGTAGGCGGCGGATTTTTGTCTTTATTTGTTGTCTTTCTTTTCTTTCCGATATCATATTACTGGTCTGTAATACAATGAATATTTACTTTGATAGTATTTAGTATTAGACATAACAGCAAACCATGAAAGAATTATTTATTAATGTTGATGGCTAAATCCAATAAAACATATATTGATATAGCAGATAATAAAGTGTTCCAGAAAAAGCTATTATTCGTCAGATAAATTGTCATACTAAATCACTTAGAACTTTATTAACACTTTATTTCATCAGCATTATACAAGAAAATCTAAATTATACATTCTTTTGTTTTAATCAATATTTGAAATACGAAAAATGTACCCATTGTAGACCAGTCTTCTTTGAATATGGATCAGTTTCTGTTTTAATAAACTATAATAAAACATTTTTTTTTTGCATATCTGCAGACGAAAATGATCGCAATAAAAGAAAAATGAGATTTATGATAATAATAATAATATAACAAGAAATATGTGTTCCCTAATGAAATATACATGTATAAAGTTTAAGTTGAAGAAAAGTACAAACTTAAATCCTAACAGTATTGTATTCAAGTCGTTTAATGAACAAATGCCTTCCTCAAAGGTGATGCATGCGAATTAAAAATAAACATAGATAGCATTCCGCAATGTGATTAAATGCATAAAAGAATACGCTTTGCAAGTGATTGCAACATTCATGGTTCTATAGGTTTGTTTCTACTATGTGTCCGAAGATATTGCAAAGCAATGTTAGAAAAGGAACTGGATTGCAATGTTATAGAATGTTAACAATGGAACATTTTTATTATAAAAACTCAATCAATTGAGCTTTACAATATGGATAACAAGCATAGATATATATAGAAATTGTGATACAAAATGGGACGAATAAATTAGTTAACAATACAAATTGAACAGTCAATAGAGCAAAAGTGAAAAAATGCAGTTTCATTATGTAAATAATGCTAATAGGATAATACTGTCTTTGTTTTGAATCTCCTTCTTGCAGCCGAGTTTACTAAACAAAAAGTGTAATGAGTAAAATAATGTGCCAATCAAAAATTAGACCGTGAGAAGTTTTGAAGATTTCCAGTGATTTCTGACCTACTTTGTTCCTAATATTTCTGCGTAGTTAAAATATTCCCTCATTTTCTCGTCTTTGTTGAGTTTGTTTCACAATTAAATGAGTATGAAGCAGTTGGGCTTCACAGCCTGAGAGTCAACACTGCTTGATCTAATCATACTGTCTGTATCTCAATAATTTATTTTCCTATATCATAGGAATTATCTAGAAGAATTATCTAATGCTATGACAGAAGCTATTCTTCATTTCTGTATAGCAAACTGGATTATTATTTTCGACAAATTTAAAGTATCATGAAAGTAGAATTATTGCCATTATTTATAAAATGATAATAATAATTCATACTTAAATAAAAATGTTTGATATCAAAACATTTCACCTACGCAACAATAACAAAAACATCCCACTACGTAACATAACAAAAACAAAAACATCAAAAACAACTACAAAAATAGAAAACAAATTTAGTGACAATTGTAAAAGTTAAGGTATCTAAAATGATCCTTCTGATCAAAATAATTGATGAATACCATTTTTCTAAACATTATCGATATAAATCTTTATTCTCACTGTGTTTTTATTTTCATGTAATTTGAATATTTTATTTGATAAAATTTATATAAACACAAACAACAATCCTATTTTGTTTACATGAATGATACCTGTTTGCCTTATGTCGGCAAAAGATTATTTTACAGAAGTCAAACACAGACACATCCATGTTAATTTTAACATCTGTTTTGTTTATTTCTCAAATACTTTTCAACATTTCAGATGGCTTTTAAAAGCAGTATTTATCTGTAAATTAATGCTAAACTCATTTAAGATAAACATAGAATTCACATAAAAAACCACACTCTCTGTTAACGTGCATTACTTATGAAAGTTCTGTTATTTTCATTCTAGTTGTTAAGCAATAAAATCTGTAAGCATAAAATTTAATATAAACGGGATTTTTTGCGACACGTGCTTCTCATAATCATGAATTTGATTGACAATTATTGCTGAACAGTTAAAAATTTCGTATCATATATTATATAATGTAAACATATATATGTTTATGAATATTATTATCATTTTACTTAGTAACTTCTTATACAAACATATAATTTACTTGAGTGGGTTTATTCGAAAAAAGAAAATCAAATTATTTGGCTGTAATCATTTGCTCCTTTAAAAATTCACAAAACATTTCGTTACGTAGCAAAAGTACTCTTTTCAAGGTAAACAATACAATGTACTTGTAACAAATCGATTCAGTTCTTATGAATCAAATCTTTCCTTCCAATAACAAAACGAAACAACTTTAAAAAGATGACACTTTTATATTAATTTAACACGATTAAGTAAACAACAATAACATGATGTGTAAAATAAAAGAAACAGATTGTATTAATCAGTTTTGATTTTTCTTGATAAAAGAAGAACGGTTCAGATGTATCATATGAAGTGCAGAAAGTTGAGTTTTTTTAAAGCCCTTTAAAAAAATTAAGGAAATAAAACCCAATTTTTTCGTAAACACTACATAAAAAGAAACAGTTTTAAAATTTTGAGGGTTTTTTTAACGAAGAAATTTCTTTTTTTGTCAGCCTATGTTTTGGATGTCAGCGAAACGACTTAAAAAATTGACACGTGGAAATAGCAAACTTTAAAAGGGCGACACGTAAAATTTATGAAACATTTTCCAAAACTTCGCAAATTTGTAACCCTTTTGATTAAAATTTTCCCCAAAAGAAAAATCTTTCAAGTTGAAATTTTATGTCCGCTTTTTGAACCCCATTGTTTTGGGATTTAAAAAGGGTGGGTTCAAATTAATTTAAAATTTTAGCTTTAGAAACCCTTAAAAAATTTTAGTTGAAAAAGATTGAAAAATAACCCTCTGAAAATTTTTTAGTGCCCCAAGTCATACATTTTTCATTAAATTAATTTTCTCTTCAAAATTCGATCAACTCATAGTTTGGATGACACATAAATCAACATATCGAAGTACTTTCAGATGTTTTTATGTTACTTACATATATTAATGATATACAAAGTAATATCAAGCACAAAAAATAATACTAGTTCAATTTGAAAATCTAATCTTGGTAATCCAATACCAATTTAATTGATTTGATAGACTGTACAATGTCTGTAAAACTTGCGTCTTGCATTTGGCATTGTTTAATTGTAACATTATATCTTATACTTGAGTAATATTTATAGACAAATTCTACTTTAGCCGACTTCAAGATGAAAAACAGACGTATTTTATTTCAAAATGAAATCAGGAAAAAGTACCGTGAAATGCCAGTGACTAATACATATCATCATATATTTTATCACAAAAATAGACTTTAGAAATACCTTAAAGTATTGGTCGTAACACATAATATTTACCCTCAATCTCCTAGAACAAAAAAAGGCCAACCTGTTCGTCCTTGCAGGCTGACAACCCTCTGTTATTGGCTGTTTATTTTTGTATTATTCTTACTGACATTTTTGTATTTTCTGATCGTAAGATCAGTAAATACATAGCTAACATCCACGGTCTAACACAAAATTTCCTAACAGTCCTAACAACGCAAAGTAGTTCTCACTCAAAACTGCTTAAAAACCAGCAATTTAAAAGAAAGAATAATTTTTAATTTAGGCATTTAACGAATTACAGTGCATTAAAAGTTTAGATTAGTCAACAGAAATATGAGGTTACAATCACAAATTTCGCGGATGAATATCTTTTTTACCCAATGAAAAATGTTCGGCTATTTCCGTAAAGCTTCGGATTATCATGAATATCATTTTAATCAATGAAAATGCTATTTTTAGCTATGCCGATTACCGAATACTCCAGAGCGTAGTACACAAATAAACCTGACTGTCGATTAGTGGAATATATACATGTCGGACTGTTTTGGCGAGAAGATTTTCGATAAATTATTTTCATCAGTGTTAAACAACACGTTTATCGTGAACAAAATACCTCGAAATTAATAAGGATTACAAACACGAAATGGAAATTCTCAATTTAGAATTACATAATGTATTCGTTTTTATTCAAGGTTCATATGTATAACTTCGCCGTGGTGCAGAGGTAAGCGGTCTCGTTGAGGGTGTGAGAGGCCTATGGTTCAAATTCTAGTCGAGGCAATTCTATTTTTTTTTCATGCAAAATTCCATATGTAAATCTCAAACTGTTATAGAAGAAAATCAAAACGCTGTCGCTGCGTAAGATGAATAATAGTATATAAAAATAGACTTATACAGGAAAGTACATACAGATAGTCAGTATGATTTAGATTGCAAAGATCAGAAAATACCATAGAGCTGCAGCCCTTTGATTTAACATTAGATTGTATCGACTTAAAAACAAGGCAATTCTATCACAGTACTATTATGCAAATGCCATAGGTGACCGCTAGCTGAAGAAATTGACCAATCAAAAAGTAAGAATGCTTTGTTCTCTGTAAGCTATTGAATATCAGTCGTGGGTAAAGAAGCGTATGTTGGGAATTTGAGCATAGGACACAATCCACTAAATTGTTCTGCATGTTTGTATTTTATCAGAGTGTCAAACGTGAGCTAAAGTTCTAACTTTTGAATAATTGTTTAATATAGTTCTAAGCTCGATAGATTGTGAAACAATTCTGATAATTTGTGTTCATCACTTTCGAGACAGTACTCAAAGTGACATATATGAGGAAACATGGTCGTGACCGAATTGTGCTTTGACCTAGGATCCTATTGTTGAAGTTGACACATTTTCACTAGGCCACAACTTCTTTTTGAAATTAAAAATGATATCTAATTAAAAATTTTACTACAATAACCATAAAAGATAAATTTTCATTTTTTCATGCAGTTACTTTCTCTACATTCTAGAACAATGCCAAATGAGGTTTAAACAGATCAAAACAAAACTTGTATGTTGATTTATTATTATGTATCAAAATAGTGAACTAAATATATATCATATCTTTAGTGCTCATTTCACAACGTCTTAGATAATATAATCAAAGCACAGAAGGCGCTGAATTTGTTTGGGTCTCAGAATGTCAGAAAGGTGAAGGTTGTGAGATTATAAACCAATTTGTTTTTGTATAGTGCCACCAAAGCTTTATAGTGTTTTAACTGAAGTAAATTGGCTATAAGACTAATTACAACACTGATAGTCAATTCAATGTTTATTTGACTTAAAAAATGAGAAAAAAAAGAGTTGCTCTCTACTGGGATTCGAACTCGAGACCTCTAGATTCATAAGCGAGCGTGCAAACCCCTCGGCCACGATGAAGTTATAATTTCCGTCCTGAAGAAAACCATATTATTCTAAATTAGGGTTTGTAACTTGTTATTTCGACGCTAAACACAGATGTAAATAATCATGGAGCTTACTGTAAGCATGTTTATCTATAAAGAATGAAACAATATTAAAAATGTTCGACCATTCGGGAACTACTTTGCTTGAAAATTATTGCGCCTGTCATTTGACAATCTTTACGCATTGATCTCCCCTGAATTTTTCGGCGTTAGTGTACATATAAAGGGAAGTAACCGCTTCAAAAAAGTGGACTACTTTAGGCATTTGCAATTAACAGCATTAGGCTCTGAAATTTCGTTACCATTATTTGTTTGGTCTGACGACCCAAACAAATAAAAATGATAAGAAAACGTTTTATCTACCTAGATGTTAACAGAAATCTGAGATTTGACCGACTTTCTGGTGAGATTAGAAATGCTGTCATGATTTATTCTATATCACCTTTAACCTTGAACTTTAAAAGACAGCACAATGATTGGTCATTATCAACTACATAACAACTTATACAAACTTGCAGTGGCCTCATTGTATGACATATTTATTTACAAACAAAACTTAATCATGGTCCACGTCATTCTGATAGGAACTAGAACATGTTCTATCTAAGGAGTTACCCCCCTTAAAACATTCTCTAATAATCAAAGACTTTATGTTGTACCATTGCGTTCTACATATGAATATAATATTATCTAAAACAAATAAAAAAAACCTAATGATCTTTTTCATGATGTAAACCAAATGTAAACCATGACTCACGACTTGAATAAAGTGTAAGTACACTGTTTTAAAAACTGGAGCATTGATGTTCTATTTTTTACTTGTAGCAATTCTCCCGATATACGGAATAATTTAACATTAAAATGCTACAACAGTTGACGGGTTTTAGAGCTACATGATGTGTCTCCTTACTCACTTATTATATAAATTGCGTTATGTCATGAGAGACTTTTTTTTAATTTTCTATTTGTTCAAACATGTTATCAATATCATGAGGCTGTTAAGTAATAACATTACACATTTATACCTGATGAAACAAACTATCTCTGGATATACGTAAAACTGTAACATTTAACCAATAATACTAAGTGCGCAGTTAGTGACCTTGTTATATATAAATCAAAGTGATAACTATCACAATTATTTAGCTTTCATTTGATAAGTATTATAATTTAGCATCAATTGATTTAAGTACAAGTACAAGATAATTGTTTTAAATGTTCTACTCTATTCTGTTCTTTATTGTTAATATCGTTATAAATTAATATATAATACAACCAGCTCCAAGTTTTCAAACTCTACATGAATATTATAGAAATATTCGGAATATTCTGGTAAATTAAAGTAAAACATTTTTATGAATCAGAAATACGAAACATGGCGAAAGATGGCGAACACATCAATGTTATTGTACTTTTTGATAGCTTATCCATTTTTTGTCATTTTCGGTTCTATTTCTTTCAGATCTTTTTTATAGTGAATATGTAACTAAATAATGGTATGCAAAGCTTTAAAATATATAGCGCCTTTGTGACACTCTTACATCGTCCTTTGACTTTAGAACATTATCTTTTAATTGGGGTCATTGCAGGTTTGTCAGTACTCATTTCCAAAACAAAGAGATACTACTTTCAAATCTGTTTGAAGTTTTATTTCATTTACAACTTCGCTAAACAATATTTTAAAATTCTGCGAGACATCTTTATTTTGCATTTTCAGAATTTCCATAGTATGATATATGTGTAGGGATGAAATATATGAAAAAAAGATCATAAGCATATTTTATCGTCACATAAAGGGTTTTAAAATACATGTCATAAACACTCTATCCAACAAATTCATTTTCAGATTGTACCGTTGTTGTTTTTTAATGCCTCATATAATGCAATTTTAATATCTTTCGACAGAGTTCTGTTCTAAAATCATCCTACGTGGAGGTTTTCTTTATAATTTATCATAACAAAATTAAATAATTTCTTTTACTTTCAATTATCACTGACTCATGATCTGATTCAAACTATTTTAGGACTTTGTTTTCAATAAATTGTAGTGCTGTTATAATAAAATAAACATTTATGAATAATTCATACCAAGGTTGTCTACATTGTATTTTTGTGACAATTACAACTGAATATCATTGTTATGAGTAGGATGCTAAATTCAGTAAGTTGAAACACTTAAATTGCTCATACTTATACAATGATATTCTTGTCAATATGTTCTGAATAAGCAATTATTTTGTTCCAGTGACGAGTCATTTTCATAGTAAATGTTTAAGTTTCAAATGATGAATAATTAGTGTGACTGACATAGAAAAAAATATTTTCAAACCAAGTGCAATTTTGAAACGCATATTCAAGATATATAGAAAAGCAGAATAAGTTATAAAGGAACAGAAATAGCATATTACTCACCCGTTGTCAATCTGAACATGCAATCAATACCAGATTATATAACGTAAAACAGGAGCCAGAGAAATGAACATTGCAGACCAATAGTGACATTTTTATCTCAAGCTTGAAATAACACAATCAGATTTCCTAGAAAATGTTAACAATTTACAAAATCATTATTGTATAGTTTGTGGGTTTATAGTTGTTTTGGAGACAAAAGTTTGACATATGCTCACAAAAAAAAACTCGACTCAATAGAGTTAAAGTAAATATTAAACAGAGATATTTCAATATCAATTAACTCCATGACAAAGAGTACAAAATATGAATATATGTACAAAATATATTAAACTAATTGATAAGAAAATAAAGTAACGATTTAAACTAAGAATATAAATGTTCATATTGTGTATAATTAAAATTTTGGATATTTTTAAATGTAAGAGACATTATAAAAAATAAAACTATACATCTAGCGTAATTTGACCAAACGCAATAAAAACAATCGGAATAGCATATCAAGATTTCTACGCGTTAAAAAAAAAAAACAAAAAAAAAAACAATAAAAAAAAACAACTACGCAACAGTTCTGTTCCTGTTGGCCATTTTCATATTCTTGACAACGTTTCTTAACCGATAAACTTTTTAAACAGAAAAGGTTCACGTAAACCAAACATACGGAATTGTCCGATGTTAAACCGCAATTATACGGAAGTAGAGAAACGGATATTAATTTGCATCATAGAGGCATTAAAGAATTTACATTTTACTTTCTTGATTGCAAACAGATTAACGATATTTCGATTTATATTCTGTAGTAAATCAGAACCTAGTCAACAACGAACAAAAACATACAAAGAAAATACGTATGGCTTCAAATATTTGTCTATAAATGTATCATTCTTAACTTGTACAATATACGCTAAATGGTATCAAATTTATTTTCACTCGATTATAAGTAAATCTAATAATAGTGCAAATATACACTGTGTATCATATTTTATTCATTGTTAAAATGAAACACGATATGTTTGTTTTACAAAACAGTAACTTCATAAAATAATCTTTATAATGGCCCACTTAAAGTTAAATAAAAGATACGGAGAAGTGGTGGTGACAAATACTTGTAAACAAACTTTTTTAACAAATGAGGTAAGAAGTTAATCCAGGCCTTGATCGTGACTGAAAATCTCATTGATTATTAATTGTACCTAAATACCCGTTAATCACTTATTTAAAAATGTATTATTTAGTAACTAAAATAGGATAACAATACATTGATTCCTTATTTAGAGTAAGATATTATGCATAAAAGCTGACTGTATCATGTAACATTGCAAAAAAGGAAACAACTTATGCTATAAATGGATCAAATTGCGAAATTAAAACAGGTTACAATAATATAGCTGGTAAAATTGCGTGGAAGATTAAATAATGCTCAATCTTATCTGCAGAAACCGAAATTGTTGAGCCTTTTCAGTCAGTGTAGACCCAGGACATCAGATCCTGAGCAGTTTAACCATGTTCTATACCGTTGCCTGATGACCTTCAATTTTTTATCTCGTTATTCCAAAAATTGATAATGAAAAGTTCTAACAATGGAAGGTGGTTCAGTTCATTTAAGAAATTCTTCAGATTAAGTGTTAAACCGATGATTTGTTTCTTTGAATTTGTTATCAGCTTTAACAACACCGCGGCTTGCACCTATTTCGTTTTTACCTTTCTTTGCTCCCGATGGATTCTACTTACTTGAATTTGTATATTCACTACAGCAGGTGTTAAAACTGCCCCTTACTTCATCCCATTATTATACTCGTATTATTTTATTTTTTTCTGGTCATTCGGAATCATTTTTGTAATTGGTGAAGTGTTGGAGATTATAAATGCTGCTTAGGATGTGGGTCATTACTTTTTCAAGGACTTATATACGAACGCAATATAATTCAATGGGCGATGTCATTTATTGTGTTTTAGTTCATAAAATTAATTAATAAAAAAATCATTATATTCTTGAAATAGTCATTGGACTGTAGTTGTATGAAATATTTGCTCTTAATTGTAAAAAAGCACGCTGAATAAATAATAATGAATAATAAATGATAACACACGCTCTTGTAATATGACAAGACATGATTTCAAGCAATAATTTCGTTACAATTTTATTCAATTTAAGTGTAATGATGGTTGTAATAAAAGGTATTTCATGACAAGATATTAGTCATTAGTGTCTTGTTATTAAATGTATCAATAAACCTACAAATGTATGACTAAATTGCGAAAATGGGACAAACCAGATAACCTACAACTAAGCGGCACCATGCCAATTTAAGTAAGTCACTTGCTTACCTAATCAATCTGAAAATGTACGTGTTATTTCATACAAGTAAAATCATTAACTATATTTCATATTTTGATCTATTCTTAAACATAATCGTGATATTTCTATATTATCAATTCGAATTCTTACGCTTAAAAAAACACATGTTTATTTTTTGCAACTTTGATTATGCAAAAATAAAGTCAACCATCCTTGCCATCAAATCTTTTACATTAATGTTGACTTTAGGACCACTTTTGTTGTTTTAATTAATTGTATTTACGATGATCACACTCTTTATTTTGATGTTCGAAATTTTGGTAGTAATTAAAAATATTAATAATCTATTCCTTAATTGTTTGATGTAGCAATATTTCATCGTACCATTACGTTTATTCATCAACTTCAATGAATGAATGAATCATTTCATAGCAATCGAGTATGATCACTGTAAATCACTTTTATAACACACAAGAGGATCCCTGAAAGGCTAATTCTAGCTACTTGATATGCGGACTTAAAATTACATGGAGCCACAATAAAAATTCTGTCTTAACGGTATTCGTTAATTAAATTCATAATAAAACTCAATTAGGTTATTTTATGTTCCCTTTTAAACTTGAATACTTGTAAACTCATTCGCGGTAATATGATATTTGTAGGGTTTTCCAGGTTGACAAGCGTCACTTTGGCTAAAAACTAAAATGTTATGATCTTTTATTGCTTTGTTTTTCTCAGCCAGTTGCTTTCCAAAGGCATTGCATTTTTTTACTTCGTCATCATGTAAGCCTAACATTTGATAGATGAAAGTTATTTCTCTCAATACGTACATTTTACTTATCGTCCTGATAAAATATAGATAGAGTTTTATTTCATTTTTTCCATGAGGCTTTTCGCCGTGTTTATCTCAAGATCATGTCTCTTAAAGGAACCTAATAAACATTTGCAAGCTTGCTTTAGTCTAAATTCGTTGTGTGCATCTTGACTAAGTTAAATTAGAAAATAGAACAAACTCAGAAATAAAACCCTAAAATTAAGACGTCCAAAACGGCACAAATGAAAATTGTTCAGGATCGGTTTCATTGAGCCCATTCATTGAGAGTACTGAAAAGTGGAAGCTACCGTCGACGCCCGCCGGCACCGACTGAAGCAGAATTCATCATTCAACATGAAATGGTAACTTTTTGAATAGTGAAAAATCTTCAGATGTGTTCACACGGCAGTTTTCATGAAACCTCTAGGACATGGTCGTTGTATCAGCCTTTTTTAATTTGGAAACTCGGTTTTGCACAATCGTTGAAACTTAATGGAGGACAGCATATGATTGCTATCATTATTACAAAATAAAACAGAATATCATTATTTCACCTAAAAGGTATACTGCTTTTTACTGCTTTTGCAAAGTAAATCCTTTCTAGTGTTAGAGTGTTTTTTTTTTGTTTTTTTTTTTAGTATAAAAGAACTTTGCTTTGTGAACAGCACAGGTGTCAAAATAATAGCATACACATTTTTAATAGAGAATTTTCTATTATGCAAAGTAGTCCCTGTTAATTACTTTTTATCTAATTTTAATTGTGTTTTATTTTGTTCACATTAACATATAAAAACATTATAACGGCCATCATAAATTATATCTTGTAATTAGCTGTTCAATGACTTAAGTACATATAAGTCATGCTGGTATTTAATAGCTACTGAATTATTTATTATTTCCGAGGGAAGAATTTAATAAACAAATAGTTAACAGTTAGATTTTGTTTATTTCTAGTAATGATATTCTTCATATGATTTTTGAAATATTTTGACCTTTTCTTATAAAATCTTATAATGAATTATTACATGACATTATTGGCAGCACAAAAACGGTAATGGCACATTTAAGATATGATTTCAAAACATGTGATAGGATCGAGGAAGAATGAAAATGAAACTCAAATGAAAATATAAATAAAAATCTAGTACACAAACGAACGTTTGTGAATGCTATGTTATGTTTTCATAGGTTTAAGGCAAGTGCATAAACCTTTTGTTTAATTATTTTACACGTATGAAATATATAGTTTAATATTGGATAATCAAATTATGTCATTACTTATCATTGGAAAGGAGGAAAAGGTAATTCCTGAACACACCAGAATGGGCAAAAAAAGAACTTGAATAAGGCTAGGTTGATGAAAGATAATGGTAAATGCTACGCCAAACATAATAATATGCTTTAGTTGACCTCTGATTTACAACAAAATACCTGTATCCTTTTTGGAAAAACTGCCTTCAGTTAATAGTGATATATGAGTAAATATGTATATTGTATACATTTTCTACTTTCAGTTCAACAATAAGGGTTGGGATTTTTTTCTGAAACAAAGGAAATAGTATTATTGTCCTATTTGATTTAATACAGTGAGTACTACTCAATTTAAAATATATGTATATGTATTATAAAACTGTTTTTATAATGATACTTTTACACCACGTTTAGGAAAAGTACATTCTCTAAACAGCATTTTGACTTAATTAGAATTTGTAAATACTTTCTGTATGTAATGAGTCAAAAAAGAGATTTATTATTTTGTAATACGTTTTATATCTTTATTCACACCTGCTAATTTGAATAATTGTCAACAGCTGATAAACAAGCTGTGCTTTTAAAACAATATATATATTTGTTTATTTGTGTCTCATCTATGTACATATAACATATTACAAACATAAAATATCATAATACATGTACACAGCCATTCTATATAAGAATTATAAGAGACAAGACAATCATTTACACATAAAAGAAATCTACTTGCTACTAAAATCAAGTACAAAGTGGCTAAAAGGATAAAAAAGTTTTTTTTTTTTCAGAGTACCTGTAAAAAATAATTTATATATATTGTAAAATGAAGCTTGTAAAATACTAATTACTTAAAACCATATGAAACAGTTAAAATTTTGTACTTATGATGTATTTAGTCCTAATTACAAGATATTACTTCTTTAAAAATAATAATTTCCAGTTAGCTTATAAACATCTTTAAATTTTACTTGTATTAACAAATAAAACCATTAAAAACTTGTTAGAGTTGTGCTATTGTATAGTTAAACAATAGTGGTATGTTACAATTTAATTAGTATTCTTACTATATATCAAGTTGTTTCTATATTTAAGAATCTCACAGCAGGTTTTTGCGAGCAGTCTTATCATATGAGTGTCCTGGTGGGCAAATAAGTACATAAACTTTTCATGTTTTGACATTGTAGTAAATAAGTCACAAGTATAGTTGGCATAATCTAACAATGGTTTCCTAAAGTTGTCATACATAGAACATTCCATTATTACATGCATTTCATTTTCAATACCATTTAGACAAAGTGGACATATCCTTTCATGTTCGGGTAAGTGTTCATATCGACCAGTTTCAAGACGGATAGGTGCAACTCCGCAACGGAATTTAGCCAAAGCTGTTCTGTTAGAAACAGGAATTAATAAACGACAATATTTCTCTGTGACATACTCTTTTTTGAAATGCCTGTATGTACGAAGTTTATTTCTCCCGGAACCATTGCTACTGTTTTCCCTGGAAATATCCGCTTTCCACTGAGCGATATGAACATCAACCAAAGCTTTAGTTAAATCATCAACCATACTTTTGCGATTAAACGGGAAATGAACATATTGATAAACATCAAGTCCTAATGACAATAAAAAGTTTTCAACAATATAGCACCAGTTTTTTACAATTTTTTCCCTTTTGTTAAAAGCCCAGTTGAAAATTTTCTTATTCATTCTACTTTCTCTAAGACAAAGAGTTCTGTGCCAGTGGTTACCCACTGCTTTCCACTGCTCAACAATAATTGGATTCCAACCTGTTTCACCATATACAGCAGCATTTGGTGTGTATTTACCCGTGCCTAGGAAATACCTCATAGCTCTGTTATGAATACTATTAATACAACTATAAGATTTTGTACCCCAAATAGAAGCTCCATATGTTATAACAGGTACAACATATGTATAATACAATTTCGTATAAACATTAAAATGCAAACCCCCTGAATTTTTAAATTTTGCTATAAGGAGACCAAGAGCGCGACTTGCACTTTGAGCTACATGTTTAGCAGTGATATTGTAATCCAAATATTCGTTCAACAATAGACCTAGATACATGTATTGGTTAACAGTTTCTAACGCAGACTCACCACATGTAAATTTGAAATTTGATATTGGAATAGAAGGGTTTCTAAAATGAATAACATTACTTTTTTCAACATTTATAGACATACCATTTACAGTACACCAATTAGACAATAAATCTAGCATGCATTGAAGGTTTTCTTCATTTTCAGCTATCAATACAATGTCATCGGCATAGAGAAGAATTGCAATAATATCTTCATTAATGGCAATGCCTTTGTTACTATTTTTTAGTAACAAAGCTAAGTCATTAACCTAGATATTAAACAATACAGATGACAGCGAACATCCTTGTCTTACTCCGGAATTTACTGGGAACCAGTCAGTTGTTAAACTATTTACCCTGATACAAGATGTGACATTGCAATAAAGAGATTTTACAGCACTTAACATTTTTGTTGAAATACCTATATTTTCTAACTTTTTCCATAGCACGTTTCTATTAACTGAATCAAATGCTTTTCGAAAATCAATGAAGGCACAAAAAGTGGATAATTTGCATTTCTTGCGCGTGTCAATGATATTAGTTAAACTAGAAACATGGTCAATAGTACTTCGATTTCTTCGAAATCCATTTTGCTCTTCTAATAAAGTATCAACATTACTGGTCCAATTAACAATTCGTTCATTAAGAATGCTGGTATATAACTTATACATAGTACAAGCAAGGGAAATACCTCTGTAAGACAAAGGTTGGCGCTTGTCTTTATTCCCAGATTTTGGAATTGGATTAATAATATTTTTCGACCAAGTTGAGAGTACTTTTCCTGTTTCAAAACATACATTAAAAAGACTATGCAGAATCAATGCCGCTGTGTCATTTTTTAAAACCTCCACAGGAATAAGATCAATACCTGAAGCTTTGTTTAACTTAGCTTTTCAATAACTTTAACAATTTCGTTTATGCTTATATAATTATCAAGCTCTTGGACATATACATGTTCCGTTGGTACATGGATTGTTTCATCATCAAACAGTATTATTAATGTTCAAAAGATTGCAAAAATCATCTTTCCATTTTAACAAAATAGTTTTGACATCAAATGAGATACTACCATCATCTAATACGACTTGCATTGGTATGCCTTTCTTACGGTCATTACTAATTCCAATTTTACCAATACTCTTCCAAAATGAGTTGTCATTTTTGTCTACTTCATTCAACAATTTATTTTGCGTATCATACCAATACAATCGTTTACAACGTTGAACTTTTCTATCAAAATCTTTTCTTAAATATCTATATTGGTGCTTATACTCAATTTGTAATGCTCTATTTTTACATTTTAACCATTTTCTCTCTGCCTCACATAAGTTTAGCCATAGGTCATTCAAATTTGAATTCCACCAAGGCTTACTTTTAAATTTTTTTGCATAATTCATAGAGTTAATAACTTTATAGGGAACTTTATTATACATATTTGTTTGGATCAGTTCACACCAACCATCATACACTGTATCAATATCACTTTGTGTTCTCATACCCTGCTCAATATTATTAATAAAAATATTGACTTGTTCTAATGTAAGTAGTGATACAATTCTTAAGCTACGTTTTTCTCAAGATCAAGTTAATATTAAACAAAATTACACCCATAAAATGGATCAATAGACAAAAACATTTAATAAATAAGGTTTTACAAATGCAAGTTATATGAAAATAATATAGGTTTTTATCGTTGAACTATTAATCTTCTTGGAGAACATTTTTATAGATATGTACAAAAAGATATATTTCATTTAAAAATATACGTGTACTTATAAAATGTCCTGCTAATTCTCACAGAAATTATTGATCATTTTGTTTATTTTAGGAAAAGAAACTGCACTAAATTGTATGAAAAGTAGTAAACGTGCTTTTTTAACCGATGGACATGTACTGACGATTTTTCACTGAGTGTGTTAACTTGCAAATAAAAATGTGACATAACATTTTATAACGCCAAATAATGGTAAAACTTGATTGTCATAATTGATTGTCGGAAAGATAGTTACTAAAGTAAAAGTGATAACAGAAAGGTCAAAATATAGATTCATAAGTGCAGCTTGACCGACATTTTTATTTTAAGTTTATCATACACGAGCAAATTCACGAATATAGCTATTAAGTATCAATATACTTTCATAAGTCTATCACGATGTAGGCCCTCTTATTACAGAATGCACTTGCGATGACATTCTATAGTATAAATCACAACACTTTTCGATGATATTAAAATTGATTTTAATTCTTTAAATTGGTAAAAACTAAAGTGTGTATATAATTAACAATGTCTATATCATGTAAGAAACGAGTCTAATTATTAAAAGTCAAGGTTAAACACGTTTGAAAATGATATAATATTACATCCTACTCAAAAAATTGTTTTTTATCTTCTCGCTTTATATAATATGAGGTTGACCAATCTTTTGCTTTATTAAAAAAGGTTCAACTACCCTTCGTCTTTTACAAAATTATTGGAATCTTTTTTCTGTAAATCAAATAAATAGTGCTCGGCGGTCTGCTAATGGCACATATTTAACCTTTCTTTCGGAGCTTCATAATCAGGGCACCGTCGAAAAGGTTTCAAGGGACAGATAAAAGCTTGATTTTAATCAAATGAAAGAAACCTTCCTATGCAATTTATACAACAGATTCATGTTGTTTTTTTTTTATTAATATTCAAATTTTTAATTAATTTAAAGAATACAGACTGAATTTTATGTTTCATCTCAGGTCATGCATAAAATGTTATATTAATATTCATGATTCAAAAAGCTTAATTATGCAGGACTGTTTTTTTTTTTGTTATTTTTGTTATTGTTGTTGTTGTTGTTGTCGTCGTTTTCGGGCAAATAAAATCAACCCTGTAACAATATTTTGACTTTGTTTCTAAGAATCAATTTTGTGCATTTTTAACAAAATCATTATGATGATTACATAACCTTACTTGATGTTCTCAATAAATTTATATAACTGCTTGACACATTTTTTTAGATACAAGTATTGCGTTCAAGCTTTGAATCTTTGGTTATAGATAACTATATTACCTTTTCATAACTTAAATTTATAACCCTTCTTTCTTCAAATGCTGTATAAGTATTTTGTCATAAATAAAACTCTCACTCCATGGGCGGCTACCTGTGTGACTATATGAAAAGCTCAGCCGACACATTCGTTCCATGGGATCATTGTCTATACCGTACTGTCCGCCCTTCAGACAATTCATAGTTTAAAAGTTTCCCTAAGAAAGGCTAAACATGATATGAATGAAACATGGACATGTCCATTTAAATTATTTAGAGGACTGTACTTTGTAGCAATATGAAGTGTATTTTATATAATAGTATTAAAAATCAATAACTTCAATGAAATATGGGTCAAGTAAAGTTATACTGTTGTTCCATGTTGCTCTTAATTTACACGTTTCATTTTTTTTTTCTATTTATGAATGTTACAAATATATGTACTTTTTCTCGGAAACCGCTTTTCATGGAATGGCACTTCTGTCTCACATTGAATCTTCCATGATAACCGCTGAATCTGCGGATGTTTCTAAATTCAAAATTTCACTATTTTCGTGATTAAATGTTGAATTCTGCTAAAGCCGGTGCCAGGGGACATGGACAGTGACTTGCACTTGACAGTACCGTCAATGAACAGGCTCAATCAAACCGAGCCTGCAACAATTTCAAATTTTGCAGTGTTGGGCTTTCTTTAGGGATTCTGTTTTTTTTTTCTATTATATTTTGTAATGTATGTGTGATGTCTTGGCTTTATTTAACATCACAATGTACTTGTTAAATTGACCAAATGTATTAGCAAGCATTGTATTGTGTATTGTTTGTGTTAAAATTGTCTTGGCTATATTCAACATCAAAATGTAATGGTTGAATTTGCCAGTATGCCCATTGCTGAATAAACAATCGATTATAGACTGGCTCATTGGTATGTTATTTATTATGTAGATAAAATTAGATAATGATAAAAAGAATATGATATTCAAACATGGCACTATCACTTCAGTTAAACGTTTATTCTGATCGCTTAAAGCTCTGTGACATGTTGTACATCAGAAAAGCTATTTTTATTAGAAAATTTGTGATGTGTGATTTTGTTAAAACAAAAAAAAATACACAAAATCAAGTCTAAAAGTTTCCCCATTGCTGTATGGACAAATGCATATCTACTAAACGCCGCTTGCAAGCGGCGTTTAACAAAGCAAAATGCAATATTAATGTTTATCACACACAATGAAATTTTAAAAAATAAAACAAAACAAAAAACATGACTTTTATTTCATTCCAATTGTGCTCCTTAAATCTGTTTTTATGTCCTGATATATTATTTGTTCAATCTCCTTATGCATGATAAATTTTGATTTTTATAAATAACTGTAAAACATTAGTCTTTTCTTATTGTATCTCACGTTTACAAATATATTTATTTATATGTATATATAAGATGATGTACTATGGGCAAATCTGAATGAATTATCTGATCTGTTCTGTTCTGTTAAAATATCGCCGTATTTACTAGACATAATGTCACTGTCATAATTTGTACGGTATATGTAAAAATAAATACATGAATATACTATTTAGTATAAATAATGACTGCCATATTATTATCACAGTGTCTCTGTTTTGTTAATAACACGACTATATATCATGTAACTGTCATGCGTACACGTAAACTTTCATCAAACTTATTCTCTAAATCTTCTATATATTCATCCTTTTAGAGCATGTTTTTAAACTGGTTCGAACATATTGTGGAATGTTTGAGATTTTATTGATAAGGATGTGAGCGCTTTCAATTGTCAATAACCTATTTCTTTCAAATGACCTAAAATACTAGAAATATAGACCACTTAAGTCATTTTAAATATACAAGTGGCATTAATAATTCATGGTTACGTATGTGTTAGTGTTTGCTAATCAGCGTTAAAGAAATTAGATATGTCTGGCTCGACATAGCTGCGATACAGATTCAAAAGGAAATAATGCCAACTTTACAAACACTAACCTATTTAGTGGTTGAAATTATGTTTGAATTTCTACACAGTGCCTGCATGAATTTCCATGATACGCTGATTTAATGCCGATTAAATAAATAAAATTTGCTTAAGAATTTGAGAAATGGAACAATCTTAATGGACAAAATATTGTGTTAACTACTAAAAGAATCACAGCGATAGATAAGCATTATCAATTGATGTTTATTCTACTAGGTTTTTATGTACAAATATTAGATTTCAGATTGTTTTAAATGTATCACTCTTAATAAAAAATACATATTTTTATTTTATTGATTTGTCCATATCTTTATTTTTAATAAATATTTTGTCTTGCAAATAGAAGGCCAATAATGCTACAATGTGTTTGTAACAATAGTGTAAGTAGATACATAGGCTTCTTACTCCTGTGTGAATCATTGGTACTAGCGTTTTGGCCTAACCATTTTAATGGCAACTGTTTCTTAAAACTTGTTTAACAATTTAATGTCCGAATGACGTAAAATTTTATATGTTCTTTTAATATGATGAAACGTGTTGGTGGAATATAAGGAAAAACAGATCATGAAAAATCTAGAAGTTCAACTGTACTTCAAAACATTTTTGCGGAAGTGTGTTACCATGATTATTCAATATAACAGGGAATACACGTTTAGCAAAATAATATAATAAAAATTATGCCAAGGTTGTAGAAAACATTTTATAATTACCGTCATGATTCTCATTGAACTACCCTCGTAGCTGAGCCATCTTCTGTTTCTTTTGCTCATAGCTAAAGTGAATATGTATTTTGTAGGCAGTTAAAATACCTGACATCTTGCTACCTTAAAGACTTATTATTGCACGTTTAGGACTGTTTCTTCAGGTGATCTCCTCTTAAACTATATTTTTGAATATCATTATTAAAATGTTCTAAAAGTTAATGTGCTTTTAAATTTATGCACAATGTGGTTTTTTAATGCTTTTTTAAGACAAAAAAATCGAAAATGGTAAAATTATACAGTTCTTGCTCTTATTTTAGGGCCTTTCAGAAGAAGTTGATTTATTAAGTGAAACGATTAATTTTTTCCGCACGTATGACTTTTATCAACATTCAGTCAAGTATTACTACAATTTAAAAGCTTGCAGGTGTGATTATTTGCTATTGTACGAGTACATGAAGTTTTATTTACCAACACCTGTTACATTATCAACTCATCAGGGGATAAAACCGAGATGATTTCATTACATTGTACCATTATCATCTTTATGACATCTCCTAATGTATTGATTTTACTTGCAGCCTTAAATGAACACTCGTTAGTAAGGCATGCTTTAGAAATTGTAACGTTTTTGTCATCTCGTAAACAACCGACGTCGGGATCGTAGACTCAAAGCTGAAACTCTTCTTAATTTGAAGGTCGTGAATCACCTTACTAGCTCTTTTTGTACAATAAATGTCCTGAATCAGACCAACCGATTAGAACCACCAACAATTTACAAGTCAGCCAAGTAAAATACATATCATTAGCAGAAAACATTCGAACAGATTCTGAGAAATCAATATCAAAGTCAGCTTGACTTAATAGTAAGACCGTGAGGATTTCGTAATATCTATTTATTTTCCGTTAGATTAATCAATATTGACACATATTATAGCATCAACAGATGTAGTCTCGTGGCTTTATAGGTCTCGGGATCGATATTAATTTCAAATGCACCTGCTCACAAATATGTATGGAATGCCGGAAATTTCCGCTACAATCACGTAAACAATGAAAAAAACCAATGATTCCCTTTCGTGCGTAGTTACTCAATAGTAATAATAATACATGTGATACAATAAGATACTGGTATATCTGAAAGGTGATTTTCCTTCAGTCATTTAAATAGTGATTCATACATTTCACAATGTTTGTGATTTCTTGTGCGTTTGTATTTCCTTTAAACTGGCATTTTAATTGCTGGACTGTTTGTGTGCGTAGAAAGCATGAGAAAGATGGGAGCTGAGGTCAGTTATTTGTCATCCATGCATTTTACCATGTCCTCAAACATTAACAGTAATTTCATATTGAATAGGAAATGGCTGACTTCAAAGTCAAAGTTGTTTTAGAAAAGTCAAACATGGGTTTAATAATGTTTTTTATTACATGCTTTTCGGTGGTTTATAGAAATATATCAGTGATATAAAACTGGTAATTTCACTGTTTGAAACAGTAAAATTACCACTTTGATAATTTCACTGTTTGAATTTAAGCCCCTTACGTTGTTTCAGTGAAATACCAGCGTGCACAGTACTGGGTACCAACTTAATGACGTGACGTCGTAAATGACGTCACGTTGTATTATTATTTGGCGCGCTTTTCATTCAGTATTAGGTTAAATGTCTTTTTAAAACGTTTCTTTGCATAATTTTTTATAATAAAAAGAAAATTTGTTTAGTTTATTGTAAGATTGAAATATATTTCACCGAGTGAGCACCAAAAGGTATATTTTACGAGTGGCGCAGTAGTATTTTGACTTCCATACAAAATACACAATCACAATAATTATACGTACCTACTGCCAAATTATTATAGCAAAAGAAGCACAAGATGGTGCATCTATATATGGCCAATACGTTTTGGATACCAAATACCAAAAACAAAAAAGTTTGTGGGAAATAAAATGATTTCGAGGGCTTAATGGGCCATTTAAAAGAGAAATGTAAGACAAGATATAACAACAAAGCCTTGCTAAAAGTTTATCATTTTATCATTTTTATTGAGATGGTTTATAAAACATTTTCTTTTCTTTTCATGACAAGAATATCAATATCAAGAACAAATAGTTTCAAACAAATCCAATTGAATACATTTCAAACAAATTTTGAGATTTCCTTATTACCTTGCTTTAAAGTTTAAGTACACTGTACTCTCAATAAATTCATACATTTTCATAGTTTTATACAATGTACGTCATCTAAAAACACAAAAAAACTCGTATCGAACAGCCTGTGCCAATGCAAAAAAATACCCTTCTTTACGACAAATGCATTTTAAATTTACCGTCATGGAACAATTTATACCCTACACTCTAAAAACAGTACCCGAAACATTGAGAAAATTCCTTTCTTCTGTATATCTAACATATGTAATGCCCGAACTTATACCAGAGAACATGCGGCAAAGGAACAATAAAACTGAAAACTTGAAAAAAAATAATACCAAGAAAACATTTTATAACTATACAACATTATGACACCTTTGTACATCCCTGAGAAATTTCAGTCGTAGTCTGTTCATTTTAAACTTTTTTTCTCGAATATCTTCTTTTATAATAATATCAATATTAAAACAAGAGTTTCAGATAATGTTTTCTTTTGACTTTTTAAAATAAATAAATGATACGCGACAGTAAAAGTTCCTTTGTCTCATACCAGACTTTACAATCATTTACAAATGCATGTCAACTCTTTTAATCATAATGACTTCAAAAGTAGAAAATGTACATACTACGCAATGGCAATGAAACAAGAAAGAACATATTTCCTTGATTAAAACAAATATATATCATCACTTAAACTACAACCCCAAAAAAGAAAAGAATCAACCTTTTAATAACATAATTTTCGTCCTCCGTATTTTGCAAGAAATAACAAACAAATATGTTCCTTCTTGTTTGGCAGAAAAAAACAAGCATACATATCACACGGACTAATATATTTGAGATCAATATTATTTCATGAAAACAAAATGAATGATAAAAACAAACAAACATGAGAGAAAATGGTGATTAACACGTGAACTCCATGCACAGACTGAAACAAAATTTCCATTTACCCACAAAAAAATATTTGCCACATTAAGATTAACAAACCAGGAGAAAATGAATAGTGTTTTCTTTTATGAGGTTAGGTTATATAAAAACACAAATCCATGTTATACATGTATCTTTTTTGTATTTTTTAAACTCTTTCCTTCCACGTTTAATATTTTATCAATAAGCAAATACCATTTGATATATGAACAAATTCGGTAAAAGACTAGGTAAAATAGTATTTCTAAACTCATTGTTAATGTATCTACGGACATACCACAGTTTGTTTTCTTGCATATTTAAGTTTCCATTGATTATTTTTTTACAACAATAAACAGTAAAAAAAAATGTGGAGATCATAAGATATTGCACCAAAACTGCCCGGAAATACTACTCAAACAAATAAAATTTGCTATGCAATTTAACACATTTACTAACGAACAAAAAATAAAATAATAACAAACGTAATACGTCATAGTTTGGTAAATATACAAATCAAATAACGGTGAACTACAGGGACCTTGAAAATTTCTAAAAATAGCACAAATAATTTTTGCACCAATTAAATCCGCCATGTTGCACCAAAACTATCATACAATTTTCTCCTGTAAATGCAGAGATATACATGAACATGTATATACAAAGTAAAAAGAACAAACACCAGTACTAAAATAAAAAGACTGAAAATGGCGGAATGAAAATAATTTGAATGTACAATTTACATTAATTACAAACAGAAACAGTTAATTGTGCCTCATGAGCATTAATTCCAAAGAAAAACTCGTCTTTTTGCAAATACAGTGTATATCAAATCATAAATCAAAATGGCTCGGTAATCGGCATTTACAATGCACTCATTGAAGCATCTTTGTCGCACGTCCTTCCGTAATACTGAGAACAAACTTGTTCTCATCGTCATCATATCGTTGCATAAATATATAAATACAATAGCAATACAAAGACACGGAGATCAATATACGAAGAAGCTGGTAAGGCATCATGGGCATGCATAAAGAATGTACCGAAACAATTGAGATCAATCTATGAATAAAAGAATATAATTGTCCAATTCGCCTGAAATGTGTAAAACAACGTCTGAGCAAAGAATAAGGGAAAGATAACTAACTGAGGCTTCATGAGCTGAATCTAAACTAATATGCATGACCATTCAGGTGTTCCACACCCAATTAAACGTGAAGCAACACTTTCTTACTTATTTCATTCCTTTTTATATAATGTCAGACTTTATGCTCACCCCCAACCAACACTCTCAATAACTTTTTCAGACTCATTTTTTCAGCACCATCTATTCATTTTCATTTTATGTCATCAAAAACTTAGACGATTGCTAATTACGAGTTTTAATTACTGTCTTCGTAATATATCGTTCACAATACTTGTAAAACTTTTACAACGGCTCCTCCGTGGACTTCATTCGAAAGAAGGATCGAATGGTTGGGTGTCATCTTGGTCTTGTTCCAATGAACTGCTTGACACAATGCGTCGCAATCTAGTCCAACATGCTTGTATGTTGATGTTAACTTGTCGTGGAAAAGACGATGAATGTTCTGGAATCGCTTCTCGCTAAAATACAAAGTAAAACGAGTTTTATCAGCAAGAACATTATATGTATATCAAAGTTAGATAATACGAAACTTCCATTTGGTTACACTGTTACATAAATATCTATTGATCTTTCAAAGGCACCTTATACAAATTGAGTGTTTATCAACACAATTTAAAATACTTATCTTTAAATGATAAAAGTACAAAAGAGATCCTCCAGAAAATGGCCTTGAAATATTAAAATTGTACCGACATAATTTTTATAAACTATGTAATTGTATTATAATATTTCCAATACTGCCATAAAAAAACTCCTTGATCCAACACCGTTACAAACTACATTTTAAAATATTTTCCTGGGAATTGCTTGTTTTATATGAATATCAAATTAAAATGTATCAAAATAATAATTATCAACTTCATGCTGACATCAACAAAAACGTAATACCAACATGTAAATGAACCCTGATAGCATCTAACAATACGTTTAGTTTGAAACTGATAATGATAAAAAAACCACAGGGATATGAACTAATTTGATTGGCCAATTTTTCTAGCGTCGATAAAACTGTTTTAATTACAACTTCAGAACATGATTTATTTAGGAAATTTATATTGCATGATCAAAATTCATGAATAAATAACAAAATGAAGTTTAAAATCCAATGAAACGCTACAAAGATTTTAAGATATCATTTACACAAAACATATCAAAGAGACATATCTTTGAACCATTAAACTTGCTTCTAAGGAAAGAGTACAGTCTTGCTTATGTTTGACACTTTGTGTACTTATAAAAATTATATATACTTAAATGACGAACGTGAATGAATTTAACATTTTAAAATAGACCTAGACATTTTAAAATTAAATTTGAATTTTAGGCAATAAAGGTCTATAAAGGTTCTACATGTTTTAATAGATTAAACATCGATCAAATAATTTCGTGACCATACAATCATTTAAGTATTTTTCTCATCAGACAGCAAGGGAAAGCTTATCAGACAAAATGCACATTTAATCAATAAATCACATGTATACGTATATTAATGATATAGCCCTTATCTCTATCGATAGAGATATATAAATATGTATATTTTGTGATTTATTGATTAAATATCAAGTTCCTGAGTTAATGATAACTTAATTATTAACTTAACTGAGTGAATGGTAACTTAATGATTATAAAAGTTCAGTTTTTTGTTTTGCATTTATACCGCTTATTTTCAAGTGCTTCAACTATAACATTATCAACCACAATACGAGTGTCAATCAATGTAGACGTTTGTTCAGGCCTTGTATTTTTACTGTTTTTCAAGAGGCGTTGTAATATAATTTAATACGCACAAAGGAATGAAGTAGGCAGCTACTTTATTTCCAATTGATATTGGCAACACTTCAATATGTAAGCGTTCTATTCTCAAATACTGTTTAATCATTAATTGCGACTCTTAAAAAAACATTATGATCTGTTAACAATACGATAATAAGGAAATAACATAATGGAGTTAAAGTCATGAAATTCCCACTTGGCATCGTGCCAAAATTTAATTTGATTCGCCGTTGTGAATAGCGATAAACTTATGTGGTAATAACCCGTCTATAACTTATTTATCAAATCAGATACTAGTTTAACCTGATATCTGATATGACTAATTATTGATCTGAATTTAAACTTTCAAGTCACCATGTACATGTAGTACAGGCATACATTTATCTCTGCTGACAACAATTTAAATTTTGTATTTCGTCACGTTTTTACTACATTTGGCAACTATAAACTATTTTCCACACAAAAAAAGAATTTTTATTTTTTTCAGAAATCGCGATTATGTTAAAAAAAGTGGCATCCATTTTAAAGTAGAAAAATCTAGACCTGTTTAAGTATTATCAAATATATTTTCTTCGCCATATTATAGTTTTATCAGTTTTATGACTATTTGCTTTTATTGCATGTATGTATTGAATAATCTACACTGAAAGCCCTTCAAACACTGTCAAAATAAATACATGTATTTCGCTATAAAATAGCCTCAATTTTACACAGTCGTACTATCTAACTGCGCATTATTTTATTGTCCTATATATATGTTAAACATTATAGCCTACTATAGAAGATGTAAACTTGTAAAGCACGCTTATATCAAATAAACACTGAATCTATTAATCTCTGCCGTCCTATTTTAAATTTTCCACAACTTTGACTTATTTTCAACATTATGAACCCCTCATAAACGACTAATTTAAATACATTAAAAAATCAAAAGTTTTGTATATATCAGTTTTCATCCAACTTATTACCTTATCAAAATCATATTCAAAAAGTCTCACTGTCTCGTATCATCTTAACTGTAGCACAGATTAAATACCCTACTGTAATTGATGATAAACGTACCCGTCTGAAAGGTGTAAAAGACGAGTTGAACTCATCCGAGATTCTTCGTAACTCTCTGCCAACTTCTTGCTCTTGCATACGAAAAGAAGGAACCGATGGAAGTGACACTGATCTATCCCGAGGTTGGGGAATTAGATCCGGGAGATGCTGATGATATTCTTCAACCCCGGACGACTCGGACTCACACCGCAACCTAAGAGGTCGCCTCGATCTACCTGGTGATGATAATAAGAACAAAACATTTGATAAAAAATAGTTGATGGAAAAAAGAAAGACTGCACATGATCTAAAGTTAAATATTCTTATATAAAGAGAAAACAACAACAAAAATTCTTAAATCTGTTGCATAAAAAAGTCGAATTGATATATAAGAAGAAACTTAACCAACACGAACAAAAAGCAAATGATATAGATGCCGAAAAGAATAATGCTAAATTCAAGTTGTTTGTGAAATCAAGAAAAAGAAGAAATAGATGACCTTCATGAAAAGGAATGATGAGAGAGAAAAAAGATGATAAAAGTAGACCATAAAGAACAAAAACACGTAATAAGCGTGTGCTATCAAACCAAATGCGCAAATTGTTTTTTGCACTCTATAAACTTTAAACATTTGCCACTGGATCGTTATCAAAGGGATATAAATGGCTTTCTCGTTTTTGAACCAACTAATGAACTGATAATAACCATAACCGCAGTCTATTTCAAGTGTGCCAATAATGCGGAGACTAGAAACAATCAAATGTTTTATTTTTGTTCCTGTCTTGAAAGAATAAGATAACAGAAATCAATGTCAAATGAAATTGTATCTGTTTTTTTTTTAGAATAATCGTTATATATATGAAGGGATCTTTTATAATATTTTCACGATAATGTAGACAAGATAATTAATGAAACCTGACGATATAACAGAATTAATTGGTTAACCACTTTCCTTCAACACTTGAGGTTTTCTTTTTTTATGACAAAGTAATAACTATATGATTTATCAAACTGCGTAATTATTATGTTTCGGCCTTAAATCGTCTTCAAACTTTTTATATGTTCGTTAAAGGCAAATTTAAATCTACATTTGATAATTTATCACCCCTGGTGTCTACCTAATCATTGATCTTCAATGAAATTCACACCTGATTAAACTTCACTATTGTAAATTTACTATCGTGTCAGCTCAATGTGACCTGCAAAACAAACTTATCGTCTGCTCAGACGTACATGTCTGGTTTATTTTCGGAATCTGATGTAAGCAGTCTTCCTTGCCGCGGGCTTCCTAAGAGGTCTCCGCTCTCGTTAAATTGTCTACACTTTAATCAGTAATGACTCATTATGACTTTCGGAAGTGCTCCTTGAAATTAACTTAGAGAAAACGCGAAAACCAACAATTTCAAGTGTCGGGGCAGAAAAGTTGTAAATAAGGTCTGATTGTGCGTGCGTAAAAAGTGTGTTTTTTCTTCTTCTAAGTTCAGTTTAACGAATTAGAGAACTGCAGATGTGTCAACCATGCTATGTGAAGATCTATAAACATCACATCTATTTTTTTTCTTTAGCAGGTGGGTTATCTTAATACAGTAGATATCAGATTGTTTATTAATATGTCACCAAGTTGCATAGTTACTGTGTCTAACGAAAACGAGCGTAGTTCACATGCACGCCTTTATCAAGAACCGGTTTATCTTTGCCACGCTTTCGAATGATATCTTTTAATACCCATGAGTAAATGACAGATTGTTAACATGCGCACACTTTTTCTTGCAAGTGGGGTATGATTTAAGCCGTGATTTTAATGACAATTTCAATAACCTAGCCCGAATGATTTGAATATTCGAAAGTTTTTTGTATGTTTAGATTGCATTTATTATTTAGTAATTGCGTGTTTTGTTTATAAAAATGTTAATATTATGCAATTATGAATGATTTTATTAAAATAATTTAAAAATACGAGAGCATAATAATGCTAAAATAACAGCAAAAACAACTATATGAAAACTTGTTTGTAGATATAAATTATGAGCATTATTTAGTGCATTTTTTCACCCCTGAACCAAGTCTGCCCCATGCAAAGTATTTATGGGCAACAAAATTATGAACATAACATTGGTTTGATAACAATGTTTTAGACTTGGTGAAATTATAAATACCACAATAGATATAATTGAATATGAATCTATAAAAACGAATTCCCAACGTTAAAAGAGTCCAATTGAGATTAAAAAGCCTAAAAACACATACATGTAATTTGAAATTCTTACATAGATCAAGTGAAGCACTTTAAATGGAAAAATCTGAATACGATAATATTTTATAACATATATAGTAAAATTACTCAAAATTAAATTATATATCGATTTTTGTGCGATTTTTGAAAGACTTTGCAATTTTTTATGATTTTTTTTACATTTTGGGCAATAAAATCGATTATTTTGAAGAGGAAAAAAACATGGAGGGAATGATCCAGACCTACATCAAATGGGACACAAGTCTTGGAAAAAAATATTTCAAGTACACGTCATGTCAAAAAAAAAACTCATTGAAGTTTCTTTAATAAAAGACTAAAAATTCATGGACCAAGAGATGATGTAACATTGAAACTTATATGATATGATATTTAATATCTGTAGCGTTTTACCTTTAGAATTCGGGCCCAACTGGCCAAATTCTTGATCTTTCGGACTTGGAGTCTGTGTACCAAAGTTGCGACTAGCTATTGGACGAAACCGTCTTCTTTGACGGTCTTTTCTCGTCCATGAATTTAAATATAAAGGTTCGGACACGGACGTGTCCTCACTGTTCTCTAACGGAGCCCAGCCCATGTTTCTGGCATCATCGATTCCTTCAGGTGTTGGAATGGGCGCTTGTGGTCTTTGTATTGCTATTGGTTCCGAAACAGAATGGTCAAGTTCACAACTCTCACCGAAGAGTTCTTCAACCTCTTTATCGTTGTCATCATCGACGTTTTGATCAGATGCCTCATTGTGACGCTCTTCGTCACATTTAGGAAATACATCTTCATTATCGTTTATATCCATTTCTTCTAGGGTTTCGGATATATCAACGTCTGTACCACAACTTCCAAATACAAACTGTCGGGGAACCGAAGTACCGGATGACTGGGACGCTGGGGAATTCACATCTGTTCCGTACCCACTATCCCGCTTGTTGCCTGTAATAGCTGGCAGCAGCGGGCATTTCCCCATTTTCAAAGATTCAGCGCTGGGATTTGTGTCCTCTTTATTCGTCTCCATTTCTTACATTATATCCAACTTATTGAATTTTTAAATGAAATTAACAATACTACTTTAAAATAGTAAATCACGTAAAGTAATATACAACGCAGCGTACAACTCTTATGTTATAATCCAAGCACAATTTATGATAATATGGCACGTAGTATAGTATAAATTACAAATAACTCCCGTCTCACTGTAGTGTAACATTTGATATGATATCATAACACTTATTTTTTCTACGTTTAAGCTCCTGGGAAAATAGGCGTTGTCGTTTATCGACCAATTAGAATAACAGTCATCAGCACTATAAATAAATCCGGTTGTGCGTGAAAAGAGGCGGAGCAAAATTTACATATTTCTCACGGCGGTGTTTCATTAGAAAATCAGTATTGCAAAAGAGCGATAGTAAAGTTCAGTTATATTTTCTACGTCTTTATAATGTAATAAAGAAACATTGCTAACAAAGACAAATTTAACATCTTAAATGGTTTATAAGTTAAGCGAAATAAATATATTTCTTTTTATGTAAGTGTACTATTATTTACGTATTTCATTTCAAGTAACATGAATTTGACTTAACTGAAAAAGGCAATGATACGGTAAAATATGAAATATCATTTACATAATTCAATTATTAATTACAATAATTCATTAATTTTAATAAAAAAACGTTTTTCTTAAAGAAAGTACTGTTACCTACAAAGTAACATAACTTAATGTTAGAAATACTCAGTCGCGTATTGGTGTCACGATATACCCTCCCTATTTACCCCCCTTTGTCGATTAAAATAAATATACTATATTAAATTTACTTTAAATTTGTACATTATAAGTTTTGCAAAGCATTAGTAAGATGGAAATAATTGTGAGAATATTCTGTAAGCACATATGTTTACAAATACTGTTAATCTCAGCTTAAAATGAAAAACATTTGCGTCCGAAATCTAATAATAATCTGCTGTTCATATAAAAAGTACACTTGATTTTTTTGTATTTGTGTCAGTAGAACATTTCCGAAAGAAAGAAGCATAGAAGCAAAGAAGCATTTTATACTGGGAAAGTGGCCAAAGGTGAGCACACGCTGATACAAAATACCCAGAAAGTCTGTGGTTTCCAGCGTTCATTTTGTGGTTTTATGCCAGCATGTCTTGGCATCACCTGATCATCGGCAGATACTACATACGATGTTACTTTGTCTGTAGGGCGTGGGAAAAATTCGTCTTTGGAGTAATATAATGAGTATAATTGTAATCGCATTATTAATATAATTATGTAATAATCATTTTAAGCAACATGGTATACATTTTTATCTGCAAGAGTTTCTGTATGTGGATGTTTTTATTCTTTTCTTTTGGCACAAATTACACTTTTAGCAATTAATTAAATAACAATTAAACCAGAAAAAAAACCAATAACGAGCGCATCAGTTTAGGATCGTCTATACCGAATTACAGAATCTTTTCTATACATTTATACGTTTCATTTAGTTCCACTGAAATAGACTAGTTACTTAGCTATCAGGACTTTGAATTATTTCATGCCATGAAACTATCCGACTAGCTTACGGAACGTCGGTGGTTCTACACAGGTGCCTGCTCGTGTCTTAAAGGAACTGATATCTGAAATCTGAATTGTGTCTAAGGCGGTGCTTAGGGGGTTGTTGGCGACGGAAGCTGTATTATGGAGATTCAATCAGTCTGATTTTGTAATGATTAGGGTTTTTTTTCTTCCTTTCTTTTCATTCCTCTAATTCTATTTGCTATTTTCTATTAAATAGTGTTTTATTATTTTGTTTATTCATATTTTTTTTTGCATTTACGTATATAGAGAGATATGATTAGTTATACTGTATATGGTTAGGAATAAAAAAATGTATCATTGGCACATATTTTAGAAAAAAATCTAAGGCGTTTCAACTCCTAGAATCGTGACCCTTGATATTTCATGGGCATTTATGATTTATTAGTTTTATCGCATATTTATTGAAAGTTTAATCACTTCTTGTTTATAGTTTCTTCTTTATACATGTACATTTATATGTTTAGAAAAGCTTATGAACTACTAAAGAAAACGTTTCCCTCTTGTTAAGAAATTATAAATCAAAATAGCACCAAAATAGTGTGTTTAATCAGTTAAACAGAACCTATTCATTTCATCAAATAGAACAGGTTAATCCGAGAGAGAAGAAAAAAACGCCGTCTGGCTCTATTATTGCTGACTACTTTTTTCATAGAAAATAAACAGAGATAAACCTAATGTAGTCGCTGTGTCCGATTTCTTCTCCTGTTGAAGTGCTACTTTATAATCTACTCCAACAGTTATTGGCATTTCTAGTATTCAATTAATGATTAATTCTCTTACCTCCAAATCTAAATTGGTCTCGCTTTTGTTATCACTTTCATGCTCACCACAATAGCTCAATTATGGGCAGACTTCAGGCAGCTCGTGGTAAAGATTGTCTATATATTTGGTACACCGCAACTATTATTTTTGATGACCGTCAATATTTTGATTTATTTGACATCCGAGCTTCCTCTTGTTTATCAACATTGGTGTAATAAATTTCGACAAAATTAAGATAACGATTTGATAACGCGCCAGTTTCTCGCAGAACACGAACGCGCACGTTTTTATTTACGCGTCACCCAGGCGACAGACTAAATGTGCTCTACGTAAAAATGTTTTCCAAAAGGCACGCGACAGTGGCGCGTGCACATTCTTGGAAACAATCTGTCATAGACAATCAGAGATCGATTTATTATCTGCATTTCAATGCCTTCGATGAGGATGCATACGAATCTCGTCTTTCTCTGCGGTCTTTCTATTGCAATATCAACACTTATACCAGTTTCGATATTCTTCATTTAAAACGTACATTTACGTTACATTTTCCCTATATTTTATTATCTTATTTTACTCTATACTGGAAATGAAGGAATCTGAAGTTGATGTCGGTTCTCAGACGATAGTTTCGCGGGAATTCTAGTTCTTGCATTACAAAACCCGCCAAAAATGTCACCCGAAAATTTCTGTTTAAAATTTTATCAAATTATTACACAGTAAAAAGGAGATGTTCCCAGCACGTCAAGACAATGTGTTAAGCAACTGTGAGATGCCATTTCTTAATTCCTCGTAATATTTCTCTCTGAAATATAAGACAAAAACGTATCCCATGATTCATTTGAGAATAATACGAGGACTGTTAGATCAATTAGACATCTCCTTGAAAATTGACTTTGTTTTCAGTGAAATATTTCAAATTTAGTTGCTCTCTTGAGTGATCCATACGTTAACAATATATGTCAGACTCTATTATTAGACATTTCACTTGCGTAATTAACTCAAAGTATTGAAAAGAAGCGAATGAAAATACAATAACAGAAGTGTCAAAAGGAGAAACAGGGCAATAGCAGCAGTAAATCTGTAATCGTTAGGCTCGGCTTACCTGCCGTGTTTAACAGATAGGCGTTTTAAGTGAATTTTCTTCCTTGGTGGTATACAAGAAAAATCATAAATTAGCATTTGTCAAAATTTTGCTAGTGGGTGGCCGTACCACACAGGGAACTTGCGATCTTGAAAGAAATGAACAAAAGATACGGTATCATTTATAACTGAAATGATTTATTCCCAGACATGTTATGCAAGTTTATGGGTACACAGTAAGTGAAATTAATGCGATTTTAATTGAATTATTGCGCACGAAAACGCGCACTTCTTAAAAAGTCATGTGAGAGTAACGTGCACGAGTATAAAATAATCTACTCATAAAAATATATATGAGAGAGTTACAAGATGTGAGCTAACTATATAGTGTGAGAGTGAAATAATGCACGGGGGTTCATGTTAATATAACATAAAAATGAAATATATGCATGTATTCCTTTCAAATTTTAACATGACTGAAAGAAATACACCAAAAATGTATTTTATATACTAGTATACATTTTTTACCTTTCTTATTATTGTACATGTACGAATGATCAAAATAAGATAAAAATGATGAAAAATAACACGTTATCACCAGTGCAGGTTGAATAATTTAATAATCTAGCTACCGGTTTCGCTTCTTAACGAACCTTTGTCAGAATACATTTTTTACAGAATTTTCGAGCTAAAGTATACAAAATATGGATGTCTTTTTTGTTGCTAAAGTAGAAAATACTGACATTGTTCCAGTCAATGTACAAATGGTATTTATTTTGTAAAAAATGTTTGACGTCTGGTCTTTTATATAAGATATTTAGATATTTAATAATTAGATTATACTATTTAAATCTTGTACTGCTGAAATAACTCTTTGAAATAATGACTTTTGATACAAACTGTAATAAATTTAAAATTTTAGTTTTGAAAATAAGTTATAGTTATATACTCGTATTTAAAAGGCAAGTAATTTTAAAATAACGCCATCTCTCTCCTCTTTTTACTCTGATGATTTACAAATGTACATAAATGGCTATGAAAAAAATAGGTAGAAGTCCATTCCCTACTGACCAGGAATGGTCGCCCAACTCCACGGATCTGAGCCCTCTGGCATGTTTCAGAAAGTACACAGCAGTTAACGTTTGCAATAAGGAGAGAAATCGTATGATTAACTCAAAGAATACCGACTTTAGATATGAGCCGCGTTAAAACCAACATGGTGGGTTTGCGAACAGCATGGATCCAGACCAGCCTGCGCGTCCGCGCAGTCTGATCAGGATCCATGCTGTTCGCTTACAAACCCTACAACAAGTGGAGAAACTGATAGCGAACAGCATGGATCCTGATCAGACTGCGCGAATGCGCAGGCTGGTCTGGATCCATGCTGGTCGCAAACACATTATGTTGGTTTTGTCGTGACGCGGCTCATATAGACTTGACGTCATAATTGCTCAGAATGTAAAGCAGACTCGTAAAAAAATACTTATTAAACTCCGCCACCACATAAAATATTAGATGTACGGCAGCGAACGACCATGAAAATCCCTTGTGCACAAATTAGTTACTTGCGTAACTAAGAACCTTTTTTATATTATTTTTATTGACTGGTAAAGAATATATACACGTGCTATATGTTTCCTTTATGTCGACATTAAATATATCACCCTCCAAGAATTATTTCAGCTTAATTTAGTGATCATTGTAAATCAGGTGTTATGCCATAGAGTGATCAGCGTCGAGGACATTGATATGTATATTGTACTGTTTTACTGTACGAAAAGTTCAATGCAATATTTCGTTAAATTGGTAACACTGTTATTCAATCTAATACTAATAATACGAATTAATGAACCGAAGAAACTAACGAATTGACTTCGTTTAATGACATCTCCAACTTCCTTTTAGTAATACTGTTTGGCCTTTTCGTAGATAATTCTCCATTATTAATTTCATGACCTCAGTCAGCAGAAAATTATTGACGTATTTCTATGTAAATAACATAATGTTGACATGAACTAGGTAAATTTCGACTTAATGTGGGTTATATTTCCTTTATACGAACGAACGAAATGTTTTTTTAACAACATATCGTTGAAATCAGTTAATTTGTCAAAACAGTTTTGGTACATTCGTCGTTACTTTCTTTATTGCTGCATATGTCGTTCAGTGCATTCCTAGAATAAAAATTAATATTCAAAAATAATTTGATTCCTGCATTATTTCACTTTACCTTTGCGTTAATGTTTCAGTTACAAAAACCTAAAATTGCTGCATGAACGTATAATTACAGTACGGCCGGCAGAAATGACGAAACAAGAATATTATGTAAAAAGTAGTTTTTGAACATAATTAGTGCCATGCGTATAACCAATATTCTGAAAGTTTTTTTTCTTCGTCAGCCCTTTTCCTGGGTTTATCTAATCTCTAGGTTGTCTGTATAGTTGCTTTATCATCAGCGTGTCCCTACAAAAGACATTACAGTTGATATCTTTTTGGTACTTTTTTTCGTCTAGAAGATCACTTCAAATAAATCTTCCTTTTTTATTTACAAGTTTATGCAAGTTATTCTTTTTACAAAAATGTCATATCTATTTGTATGGAAAACTTGGCAAAATTTATAATATTTATATAGAATTTTCCAAATTCAAGACCATCAATTATTTTGAGTCGTGAGCGGCCGTACACTAGTTTAGCTAATACTAGGATGCGAATAGATTTCAATTTTCAAACTGTCTATATCAAGCTCAAAACTTACCATTCAATAAACATGCAGTTCACTGTTACAGTACATCCTCATGATTCCAAAAGCTCAGCCAAAATCGCCGTACTCCATGTCATCAACATCGTCAATAACTTTGGCTTCACAATCACCACCAATATTCAAATCTTCATTGCCATCAACTTCATTACGATGGTCGCATATATTATTCCCAAAGCGAACACCATAACGTTCCCTATTGCAATCAAAAGCATCGCGAACACAAACGTCATGTAAGTTGTCAATGTTGTTAGAATTATCTTCTATGTTTACATTCTGTGTGTCATTTTCCTTTTCTTTCATCGTGTTCCTGCCTTCTTCTATTTTGATGTTATTACTTGGCACGATTAATACCCTTTCCATCCTGAAATCAGATTTGCACATGGATTGGTAACAAGTACATGTATTCGGTTTCAGCATTCGTCTGTCCTGGACTTGTAGTGCCTATCTCAAATGAAGACATACCGTATTACGGTACTGATTTTTTTATATAACTTAAAAGGTTTTATCTTATTCTATGACTAAAAGGACATAGCTTTTGATATCTATCATAGCAATGACGTCATAATTTGCTGAAAACCCTATATACTTGATAATTGAATACTTAAATACCATTAGCGAATTAGCATGCTAATTAATGATGTAATAATTGTATATTTACGAATCATTGCCTTCATTTCTGTAACTTTTCGTTATTGATGTTGTATACGCTGGAGAAGAAACATTTGGTTCACGAATTAATATGCATTTGCTTGTATTAAAAATAGGGGGGGGGGGGGTCACACGGTACTAAATTATTTTTAATTTTTGAAAGATAATGGTGGATGGTGAATAATTATTATCAGTCTTGCAGTATATCTTTATGATATATATTTCTAAGAAAAGTGTCCTGATTTTAGGGGCCAGTTACACAGACGGTCGGTCCCAAATCGGTCATTTAATTTTAAATTTACTCGCTGTAATGATCGGTTGTTATGCGTGATTTTTTCTGGTTTTCTGTGTAAACGGCCATCGGTGACAGAAAGCAAACTCAAACGGGGTTGGGTCGATGATTAAAATGCTGAAATACTATCGGTTTTCATCGTTTGTAAATCGGAGCTAAATCGGGCGTAACGCTGATTAATCGGTGTTTGATAGCTAGTCATCACTGGTTAAACACTTTCCGTCAGATATGGCCGGTGATTCATATTTGGTTATCTTTGTCCGATCGGCGATATCGGTGATTAAGAGCTTGCATATAGGTTGCTGTCGGTTATTTGTAAAATATTTTCACCGATTGAGAATTTTAACCATGTTTAAAATTCCCAATCGGTAATTTTTCACCGATGAAACTTATCTTTCCCCAATAGCAGTTGATAGGTGGAAAACAGGTGACCAATAGGTGATATCGGTGTTAAATACGTTGTCATCGGTTCACTACATAATTTGGCTAAAAAAACTACCGATCAATCACCGATGGCTCTGTGTAACTGGGGTGTTATATCCCTGTTAATCCTTTTTATTTCCTTTTGAACATTTTCGCTGTTTAAAACATAATAAAGGAAAATAAGCATCCTCTGAAATCGGACTATTATATATTCTAGCTGCTTAGGCCTAATAAAGAATTTGAGAGTGTTAAGATAAGCTTATAGCTTCCAACACAATCGAACTAAAATATTTGACTATACATTTAGTTCTTTGGAACCTAGTAAAAGTTGTAATCACGGTAAATAAATTTACTGAAACGCCGGAAATGGCGCGAATGTTAAAGAATTTTAATAAATTCTGATAATTATGCCGCAAATATGAAGACGTCAGCGTTCAAGTCACCAAGAACGTATGTATCTACATGCAAATTATGTATACAGAGGTTGTTCCCAATTTTTTCCCAACTGAACAATGCACTTCACGTCTAATTTCCCAAAATGTTGAGTAAGTTTTGTAATTCATAAGTGCACAAACGCAGAATTTCCTGACAAAGGCATGGAAAACAAGAGTCATTAGTTTTGACGCCCTTAAGCTGTTTAACTAGTGCATTTTTTATATTTAATTTGATCATTAAATAAAATACAATATAAAGTTACTATGGCATGTTGTTTATCACTGCAAACCTTTTTTATGTTTGTTAAAAGTTCAAAATCACTTAAGTTTTGTACTTAAGTAAACAGACCCTGGAGGCATCCATTGTTGATTACAGTCATATGAAATGACACCTTTTCTTAGGTCAAAACAAAAATGGCGTCAAAACACATGACCGGACGATACCATTATTTGTGAACTAAATTCTTCAATATAGCATGTCAGAGCAGTGTTTACAGTGAGAACGATTGTAGAAAGGATTTCATGATCAGTCACAAAGTGTCACACCTGCATGTCTACACAGATGTATACAATGGATACAGTAGTCAGACTCAGACCCACAATCCTTTGAGCCCTTCTGTGATAGTGGGGTTTATACGGCTTGTCTCTAATATATTTTCGCTCTCGTTAAAATTCGTTGTATTATCCTTGAATTATTGTTTACATTGGTTATTTGCCGACATGGATTTTTGGTGGAGAAATATTTGCGTGGAAAAGTGTGTTTTGTATGTTTTACGATAAAGAACTATTGCTTCTTATATTTGTAGACAATGCTTTGTCTTTTTGTCGATGTACCACATCTCGGAAAATCCCACGACATACGTCATGTATGATCATTAATGTGAACACTATCCGCCGAAACTCGATTTAACTGTGTGACGTCAAAGTTTTTTTCCCCCTCTTTATTTAGCTCCATGACGTTTTGGAATCAATCACTCAGTCGCCTGATTCATAGTCAAACGTTCTACCTAATTAGTGAACCTGTCTCTTTGGTCACTTCTTACCTATGTATCAATGTCCCAATTATATCAAGCATGTGTTTTAATACCAAAATAATTATTATAGTGAATTTTACAGGTTGACTAATGAACCATGGAACTTTGCTCCTCCCCAGATTCATGTGGTTCCCTGTATGACTGGTGGGTTACAGAGATTGTTAAAGCGTATAAAGATAGATGGCCGTCCAAAGTTATCTGGTTTGTATTGTAGTTAAACTTTCCTGTGGAAAACATTGCAATTTATTTGGGGGGAAAAGTGCTAGTTAAGTATTTTAAGGTAGAGTTATTTACGACATAAATATAAAATCAAGAGTATAAAGTAATAGCCTATACTTCCATAAAATTTTTATCCCAAATTTGTGTCAAGTTACAACTACTAAGCTCATTTTTACAGTTTGAATATATATAAATATATCTTTTACCTATTGTCCAACTTCTATTTCAAAAGAAAAATCTGGTTAATAGACTGAGGTATGTTGGCAGAGCTAACAGCTGATCAGTTTTAGTATTTTGATTATGCAATCTAAAAATGATGATTGAAAGTTCCAGAATTAGAGCAGAAAAATTCCATTCCAAAATTCATCTGGGGTAAAGGTTGTACTGGAATTTTTTATCTATTTCAGAAGGTTGTTACACTAATCTCCAGGGGCAGTTTGATCCGAAAGGAAAATGTGTACTTGGGTCAAGGTATACTGTGATGGAGACTTTAGATGTTGAAGGACAGACGGCAGTTTTAGTCCGAGCACTGGTACGCAAATTAGTTTTAAAACTTCAAAATTCTGAAAATTACAGGTGATAATGATTAAACAGTGTATTGTTTTCTTTTCACTCAAAGAGGTATGATGGCAAGGCTCATTGAGGGGATATTTTTGTTGTTCAGGGAAAATAGGGTGAATAAAACAGTTAGTTTTATGTTAAATTTTGTACAAAAGCATTAATATTTCAAATCTTTCAATAGAATGGATACCAAAAAAAATATTTTTTTTTTAATTGAGTGAAGATTTTTCAGAAAAATAAATTCATTTTGGAGAAAGAAAAATTCAAATGGGGCTGAATTTTGTCCACATATTGGCCTTTACAAATCACTGGATGGTCATTTCTAGTGTAGAGTGAGAAACTTCTGTATTGGTGGGTCAGTCTACACAATTTGGTTAACATAACGCAATACCTAACTTATTAACCTGTGTTTTACTATACAGCACTGAGGGAAGTCCAGGGTCCTTTCACATCAACAGCTGTTGATAAATTCAAAAAGATATATAGTGATTTTATAATCTGCAAAATGCAAAAGAGTCAAGAATTGTGGATATTTAGACAGCTAAGATCATTTGAAAATTTATTCTATGTTTATTCCATTATTGAACAGTGACTTTTGACATTTCTCCTTCATTTTGTAAAATCTTTTGTTCTTACTTATAGGATGAATTTTCAAATCGGACAGTTGTGATAAAAATTTTACATTCTCGTTTCTTCCACCTTGGAGCGCAGGAAAGCCAAATATTATCGTATTTAGCACAGGCTGATCCCCTCAACCATTCCCATACTGTCAGATTATTGGTAAGTTCTTTCAAAGTAACATTTTACACTTATGGGCATTTAGTTATGCAAAGACTGTCTTTATTTTGAGAAAGGCAATGGTTTAAGATCTAACCAAAGTTAGGAAAAACTGTTTAGCATAGCACAAAAGTTGGGGTTATTGACAACAGTGTATTTATCACACTGAATGTAATATATATTGAGCTTATTGCCATAATATAGGAAAAGGAATAGAAAATAATAGGGAAAAATCCCCAATTAATGCAGTTGTGCCAGAGTTTGTTGTTGAGAAATAGAGCTTAGCTTAATTGTTAAGGTTGTTGACTTCAAACCACTTGCCTCTCACCGCTGAAGGGGTTCAAGCTGAGCAAGCATCTTGGCATTCTTTGAAGAGAGCAAGTGATTCCAGGTGGTTCTACTCAGGCATCCTTTTGTGCATGAAATAACACCCCAGGTCTTCTGCATCCAGTAGAGCTGGAAAGTCGGGACATGACCTATAAACTATGTTGGTGCGTTGTAAAACAAACAAAAAATCACTTGTGCCAGAGTTTGTTGTTGTGAAATTGAGCTTGTATCCTGTTGAAGAGTATGAATCATGTTCACTAAATACTAACAAAAGCACTATCTCTAACCTTCTTGTACATTTATTTTACAGACGACATTTGCATTTGATAACCATTATTGCCTTGTATTTGAACCAATGATACCAAAGCCATTGTCATTTGTCTTCAATGACATTCCAGATCGAAAGGTGAGTATTTTTAAATCCGTTTTTTTCCCCCCACTATATATTAGGTTATTTTTCCCCCCACTATATAACAGGGTCGTTATGAAGGCCCCTTTATAGTTTGAATAAAACCCCATCAAAATTCCAAAATGCCAACTTCAAAAATAAAAGAAATGCCACTTTCACAACCAAGCAGTTGTTTAATAGGGTCATTCCCAATAATAATATGTGCCTAGGATAAAAATTTAATCTATCGTAATTCTATCATCTTCATGAAACTGAGAAAAATCTTTTACCTATTGGTGATGTTACATTTTTTTCCCAAATATGTATAAAAGAATTTGACCATTCACCAAAATCTGCAGTTTATGTTGATTTTTGTATTTTGTCAATTTTATCGAATAAAATATTGACCCCACTTCTGGCAAGGGAGGTAATTATTGTAAAACGATCTGTTGTTCAATGTGAATAATTTACAGAAACTGGCTGACATCAGGCGTATAGGATTACGTTTACTGTCATCTGTAGGATTTCTTCATCAGCAGAACCTGATACATGCAGACCTGAAACCTGACAACATTTTACTTAAATACGGTAATAACAAAATCTGATACATTCATCAACATTTCAACTGAATTTAAAACTTGCTTGAATTTAAAGTGATGAGCCTTTTGATACAAGTATAGAGCCAGGTCAGCCTGCATATTCATTCATTTTCACCAGGCTCTATACTAATTTATACAGATTTTGTTTTAGTTTTTAATGGAAGCTATAAGCTTCTTGAAACACACTCAAATCCGTTCCTGGAACTTACCAGTACTAAGAAATGAGTGTAAAATTTCTTGCTCAAGAAAACCACAGTTCACTTGAAGTTTATAAAGCTATAATTATATCTTTGATTCTTTTATGCTAGATGACAATTCAGTTTCATTGGCTGGCCAATTTTACTAATTTTGAGGCCTTATTGCTTTATGCTGGTGGCCTCATTAATTTTTGGAAATAAAAAATCAGGGCATGTCAATTTTTAAAGACATGGTGAAAAGTTTTTCAAAATTTGTTATGACTATTTACAGAAGATGACCTTGACAGTGTGCATATTGTCGACTTTGGGAATGCAATAAACTATGTTCACACGGAGATGTCGATCTATTACAAAGACTTTGACCTACAGACACCTTTATACAGAGCACCCGAGGTAGATTATCCTGTCTGCTGGCAAAAATATTTTATAAACAAATACTTTTGCAGTGTCTATTCTAGGATTGGAAAAACAGGGGGATTTTTATCCAAAAGTGAGAATTTATTACATTTGTTGATCTTTTTCCTTCTTTTGTCTATGTAAAATTTTCCCCCTTCCTCTCAAAAAATAGGGGTGAATTCTCAAAAATAGGGGTGAATCACCCCATCACCCCTCTTAGAATAGACACTGCTTTTGTAGCCGAGTTGTTAATGTTGTTTATCACACACCAGTGCCGATTTTGCGACTCCGTAAAAATGATATTGCACGGCCGTGCATATATTTTGACGTGATGTCATTAACGTTATGCAAACATAGTACAAAGACACGCTAAATGTTAGCATTTACTATAGACGTGTCAATAAAAAATAAATCTTTTTTCATTTTAAACGGTCTTTATTTTGAGTATGTGATAAATAGAATATTACATTTGTGTAAGTTCATTACTGAAGTTATTGAACTTGTTGAATACAATGATATTATCAGAGCTCCAGATAGCGTGCGTATAAGCGTAAAATACGCATAGAAAATCTAAAATACGCATCACTTTCAAAATTTGTGCGTCAAAGTTACGCACAACAAAATGAAAATACGCTTGTATGTCAAAATTTAAGCGTGAAAGAATAGAAGTGTAAACATTCGATATTAAGAAAGAGGATGTTTTGAGCATAAAAATACAATATATTTCCATTTTATTGCATTGAAAACTAAAAATTCTGTTGTCAACAACGCAAGTTAAAAACTTAAGTAGCAGGAAGTACAGAAGGGAGGTAACTCACGTAAATCAACCTGTGAAATTATTGATAAAATTTGTGCCAGATAATCATCGTAGGAGTTAACATAGTATTAAGTTTGTTTAGGCATCTGTTGACATGCTTATGCCTCAATGTAAACAGAAATATATTTTAATTTCTTTCACTTTTGTTGTGGGAACAAAATAACATGTTTTTCACCTGCAGTTTTGTACTCAATATTTTCGTACCCAGTCTACAGTTCTCTCAGACCAATATTTTTTTAAGGAAAGATGAAAAAAAATCTTATTTATTTTTTATTTAATTTTAATTTCAAGTATAATTGTTCAAACTGGAGAACATGATAAGATACATGCCAACAGAAATAAAGAAAGAAAAATATTGACTCCTAGAAAATAAAATAATTTCAAGGCTTCCACTAGTGGAAGTTTGAAAGTCCTTTACTCCTTCATTTTGGCTTGTGACCTCCGAAAATCGAATACTTTTCCTTCTTTACCTAGCCCTATATAATGTGACTTCCAATATCAGAGATCTTGAAGTCTTTGACTTCCAAATTTTGAAAATGGAAATCCTGATAATTTTGCTGTGTATCCTAAACTTGAGTTCCAGTATACTTTGGAAGTCTGACTTTGAAGGGCATGTTTTGTATTGTTTCACATTGAATCAGTATTTTATTTGTAAAGGGTTTTCTAAAAAAAGAAAATAAACAAACAAACAAAAACAACAAGTTTAATTTGCTTATAAAAAATGCAAAATGCTTCTTTGACAGATTTTACCCCTTAAGTTTTTCAGAATTTGCATTTTACCCCTCACTCTAAATTTTGAGGGGTAAAAACCCCTTGGCCAAAAAAATTATCTGGAGCTCTGTATTATGCTCGCCAGAGGCTCGCATAATATCATCATATTCAACTCGTGCAATAAATTCAGTATTGAACTTACACTCATTCAATATCCTCTATTGATTTCAAACCGCTTGCCCCTCCCAGTTGTGGGTTTGAATCTGGACAGAGACTTCGGATTCTAGCATTTGAGTAAGCAATCCAGTAAGCTTACGGAAGATCAATGGTTCTACTAAGGGTGCCCGTTTGTGCCTGAAATAATGCTTGGGAGGACACCTGAGGTCTTCCTCTTCTAGTAAAGCTAGAAAGTAGCCATATGACCTATACTGTGTTGGTGCGATGTAAAACCCAACAAAAAATGAAAAAAAATATTATCTATCCAGCTGTATCAAACTTCTTCCATTATACATGTAGAATTTTATACCTTATGTATATTTTTAAAACAATTCAAGGAACACTGATATATTTGCTATTCATTTGTGTATTATGAAAATTAGAATCAGAAACATGGGGTTCTTTCAAGCGAGGTAGTGAACCAGCTGACTTTCAGCCTGTTTGCTGTATAAATAATGCAAGAAGGGACAACTAAGTTCTGCTCCTAGCAATAAAGCTGGAATGTCACCATTTGACCTAAAAACAGCTTATATTACTTAAAAGGACTCCACTGAGGTTTTTTGGCATGATGGGACTGAAAATATTTTTTCCAGATAAATGTACCATTTGATGTAGGTTTAGACCACTAGTCTTTGTGCAAAATTTCATTCGGGCACTCTGTTTTTCCAGAATAATTATTTAAATTGTAAAAAAATGACCCAAAATGAAAAGCGTTAAGAATACGATTTTCAATTTATTTCAAAGTATATTTCTTAACTATCTTTGCCTATACTTCCGTTTAAAGTGCCCCATATCATTTATGTAAGAAATTCAAATGTTATATTTTTAGGCTTTTAAACCACAAAAAAAAAAAAAAAAAGAAAGCAAGATTAAAAATGATGTTTAATTAATTTATATCAGGTAATTTATGGTTTACCATTTGGACCTGAGATAGACATATGGTCTCTGGGATGTATATTGGTAGAACTAGTGATCGGGAGGCCATTATTCCTCAGTACAACTATGAAAGGTATCATTGAACAGGTATGTTTTAGTTTTGTCTAAAAGCTATCTTGCTAGTTTATCAAACGACTGTGGTGCATGTTCGTGCCAGAAATGATGCGCAAAAGGGGCACCTGAGATCTTCCTCCACCAGTAAAGCTGTAAAGTCGCCAAATGACCTGTGCTGTGATTTTAGGATGTAAAACCCAACCGAAAAAAAAAAAAATTGTCTCGAGGCACATTCATGGTCGAGTTGTGTGCATTTGATTTGCTGTTTGGTTCTGCCCATATCTCAATTCTGCCTGAATAACATTTAAAATCATTGCCGTAAGTCTGCTACTACCAATAAAGCTTGTAAGTTAACATTTGACACAAAAATAATACTGTTACCAAATATTAAAGATCTATTAAAGTGTTTCATATATGGTGTCCTGTCTGGTCAAATGGTCAAATTAATTAAATTTGATCATAAGATTAAGATTCCATTGGTGATTAAACAGTTTTGACTTGTGCACATTTTGTGTGTTTACAAATGAGCTTCGCATAACCATGTATGTGGGTATATATTTATAAGAAGAAAGTTAAGGACTATGTGGTGTTGGTTGGCAAATTCATATCTCCTTGATTTAACTTGATTACTCTGTGATTATTTTAAAAAAAATTATGTCAACTGTTATGTCTGAGTGCAAATCTACCTTGTGCAACCTCTGACAACTGCATCAAGGAGTTGATACTTTGGCTCAGTGGTCTTGAGGGTTGTTACTTGGTTTGTAAGCTCATTGTTGTGAGTTTGAATCCCAGCCAAGTTAGGACTTTTTCTGATGCATTTCCATTCTATCTTTTACAAACTTAAAATGTTCGTAAAATAACTTAAAAAAACAATGAAAGAAAAAGAATTCTATATTGTAGGGTTTGAGATATTATATATTTTTGATAATAGTAAATAAAATTCTTCTGTAATGCTCTCAATCTTTGTTTACAATGTATAATCATGACTCAGCAAGCGTTTTATTTTTCCTCTACTGTTACTGTAATCAGAATTATACATGACATTTACACATTTTCTTAACGACTTTAATAAATGAAAGTTTTTCATGGGGCACTTTATTGTAGATAGCTTCCATACTAGGACCATTTCCCGCCAAGGTGTTCGCACGAGGAAAGTTTTTCAGAAACTATAAGAAGTACACAACAGATAGAGACCAAACTAACTGTAAGTCTGTCCTCATGATTATGGTTGAAATTTAAAAATACATTCCAATTGTTCAGAATTTAACAAGTTTCTAAACATATTCTTACTATTGTTTATCACATACCCGTGTCACTTTTACGACTCCGTAAAAATGTTATTACATGGTCATGCATATATTTTGACATGACATCATTTTCGTTATATAAACATAGCGTCAACACGCGCTAAATGTTAGCATTATACTTTACTTTTGGTGTGTGATAAATAGAATATTAAATTTGTGTAAGTTTAATGCTTAATTTATTGAGCTTGTTGAATAAAATGATATTATGCTAGCCAGAGGCTCGCATAATATCATTTTATTCAACTTGTTCAATAAATTCAGTATCAACATTACACTCATTCAATATTCTCTATTTATGCCCCCACTTTAAAAAGTGAATTACTTTTAACACTTGTTAGTGACCATCATCCCTAATGCCAAGCAAGAGGACATAACTCTGTAATTTGGGATAAGTAGTCAGTATCTTGCAGAGAAATTTTGAATTACTGTTTAGTTATCCAGGAAAGTCGGTAATGTGAGATATGGCCAAAAAAGTTTTAAAATCCGCATATAAATCAGATAAGCAAACCTATTTTAATTTGTCATTGGTTGCATGGCTAGATTCCTCGGCCACCAGCAGTTTAAGGGTAATTTTTTTAAGTGTAGTTTCATGATACAAAGTTCATATGTTTATAAGGAATCATTTAACTCTATCATCGCATATCTAAACTTCTTAAAGGAACTCCACTGAGGTCAAGAAGCCTAGAAATATAAAATTTAGAATTCTTAAATTAAACAAGTGAAGAACCTCAAATGGAAAAATCTGCCAAGGATAATAAAGAAATATGCTCAGAATTAAATTGAGAATTAAATTGATTTGTAGCCCAATTTGAGTGAAAGTGTTTTCTTTTTTGGGGGGGGGGGGGGGGGGGGTATTTTGCACACTAAGAAAATTTCTGGAAAAATGGGGAGAGGGAATGGTCTGAGAATTTGCACAACAAAAGTTATTGCTCCAGACATACATTAAATGGTACACAAAGTCAAATATTAGAAAAATATTTTCAGTCCCATGACATCAAAAAAAACCTTCAGTCGAGTCCCTTTAATGTCCAAATACCGGTATATATGAAGGAATTGTTTTTTGTTTTTCTTTTATGAGTAAGCACAGTCTGTTTATTTATAGGTACCCTGAAGCTGATGGATATTTTACAGTGTATAGATATACAGTTAGCTGATTTGATAAGTGGAATGTTGACTTATAATCCAAGTAAGTGCTTGATGATGTCATACTGCCGCCATTGAAGAATAGGAACTTTCTCACAACTTAGAAATTCCTTTGTTAAATTTATACATGCAACATAAATCTTCAAAGCAAATGAATATATTCATTTGAAGCTTAACACATGTTGATTGGATCATAGTTTGAGGTCAACATCAAAGGTCCATAGCTCTCAGCATGGACTTTGAAAAATTGCCTTATAGTGCCGCCCATGGCCGAGTAGTTAAGGTTTATTACTTCAAACCACTTGCCCCACAACGCTGTGGGTTCGAATCTCCACAGGGGCTTTGGATTCTTTCATGTGATGAAGCTAGCTTATGGTTCGTCCGTGGTTCTACTCGGGTGCCTGAAATGATACACAAAAGGTTACCTGAGGTCTTCATCTATGAAGGGTTTGTTTAACTATCAAGCAGAGACAAAAGTCGTGAGGGCTCTCGCTCAGCTTTATCATGCAGGAAACGATAAGCTATGATCTCCAGTAGAACCTAGCCAGTCGGTACATCCTTGCAATTTAACCAGGCTCTATACCGCCAATATATCCCCTAAACCAGTAATGAACATTTCCAAAAAAGTGGAAGCTGGACATGGGCATTTCCAATAAAAAAATGCACAAGTTCATTTAGTATTAATTAAGAAATTAGGCAAGTAATGGGTTAATACAACTATTATAAAACCTTTTTATTTCAGAGGAGAGACTTACAGTATCCCAGGCAGCTAGACATCCATTCTTTGCTAGTCACATACCTTTGGCTTTCTTATCAAGCGATTCTGGTCAGTATTTATAAGTGTTTGTTTAGTTTAACCTTGGCGATTAAGATGACATCCTTGGCCGAGTGGTTAAGGTCGTTAACTTCGAACCATTTGCCCCTCACTGCTGTAGGTTCAATTCCCTACGGATTTTGAATTCTTTCATGTGAGGAACTTATCCAACTAGCTTATTTCCACCTGAAATAATTTACGTAAGGGCACCTGAAGTCTTCCTCAACCAGTAAAGCTGGAAAGACTCCATATAACCTGAACTGTATTGATGTGACGTAAAACTCAAATAGGGGGGGGGGGGGGGCAGAAATGATATTTTTCCAGTGTTGGTGCAAATCCTAGAAAGTCCAAAGACAAAGTTTTTTTACAAAGTTCTTGATAGTGTAAATCTAGTGGTAATTTATCTACTGCATTACACTCCTTTTAAAGATTTAGATGTAGCTTAAGGTGAAGGGTTTGCTTAAAATTTCTCATAACATGCCTTAAGGATCATAATTGTAGGTTTACTGTACAAGACCTTTAACTCTTGCTTGGCTTTTGACTGAAGAACAGTCCTTTGTAAATAAATGAATTCCTGATTGAGGTTCTGCATCAAGATCAATTCCCACATCAGTTAAAGGTATTCACTTGAACCTTCACATATGTCTTTTGGACTATACTTGTTGGTCACTGATCAACACTAAAAAATAAAAGATTGTAATTCACTGAATTATGGCCCTTGTGAACATAGTTTCTGCATCTTCACTACCACTGGATAAAGTAGAAAGATAAATGTTTTTATATCATTTCAGGTGTATCTTCCTTTAACATTGGCTTGACAGAGAAATCTTATAGGTACAAGCCTAAAATACCGTCTAACATGAGGAAACACCCGCTAGTAGGCCGCGATCATGTCGCCAATGTCACTGCAGAGTTACCTAGCTTGAGGGAGATATCATCAGTGATAAAACCTAAACCAGTGGCTGGAAAACTCAACTATAGCAATTCAGGCAGGACTGTGGAAGATGTGAAAAAGAATTCAACTTCAGCTGTATGTGAAAATGTTGATATATGTAGACAGAGGCATTCTGCTGTCCCGGCATTTAGAAATTTATGTGGTGATGAGAGGGAAAAGAATTTGAAAAATATCAATAATGAAATGGCTTTATTACAGGAAGCTGTGAGAAGAAAAAGAAAACTGTCTGAAAAGGATTTAAAATTGAAAGACAGGTCTGAAGAACGTAGGCATAATAGAGAAAACGACAGAGATTTAATGATCGAGCATTCAAGAAGTAAAGACACGTTAAAGAGACCCTGTCCACGATATGCGAGGAATGTTGAGAAAGAAATTGTAAATTGTGGTGTTTATTCAAGCCACGCAAAGAGTAGTACAAGGTCAAAGGATAATTCAAGGGGAAAGGTCACACATATGACACTTAAGGGGAATTCTGATTTTCCAAAATCAGATTTTCGTCAAAGGGTACGTACCTCACAAAGGCCTGAATTAAACGATAGTAAAAACAGTCAGACAGTCTTGAGATGTGAGGAAAGGTATTCGTCTTTTCAGTCGGATGACACAGACTGGCAAGACAGTTCATCAACAGCCGCTACCCACTTAGAAACAAGATATCATAGATATCGGCCTTTTGCCTTAAGAAGTGATTATGTAGGTGAAAGGTATAGCAGTACAGAAGCTAAAGAATCTTCATCCGATGATAGTTATTCAGTTATGATGTTTAGCGACAGTTCTCAAATGAAAGGTTCACAAAATGATCATTCCGTCACCTCCGGATATGAATGTTTGGAAAGTACTCAAGATGACGTGGAAAGCTCTGAGTATACAAGTGACACTGACGATAGTTTGCTGGACAGAGAAACTTCACATTCAGGGAATTGTATGAGTGATAACATGCACTCGCAAAGATCTTCTAATAAAAGCAGGCGAATTCAGGAAAGCAGTGGAAGCAAGAAACCGGTTTCTGATAGAATGTTGAAAAAGAAAACAGAATATCGTTATACTGGGAGGACAGCCACTCATGGTACTGAACGCTTCAGAGTACTCAATATAGGAACAGATACATCTGACAGTGATAAAATGTGTTCAAGAACTGCTTTACCTGGCACACTCTCAAAAACATGTTTTAGTGACTCGAAGAAATCTTCACATGTAGTTACACCACATAAAAACAGAAAGAGACGTGCAGGGGAAATTGCATATAATAGTGAAGATGAAGAATTAATACTGCTGTCACCAATGCATGGTACATCAGCTAAGAAGAAGTCTGATATTTTTGGTTTTAAAAAGCAAAGGACGGAAAAAGCAGGTAAAAATATACTTGTCGGTGAAGATGAAGAATTAATATTGCTTTCTCCGAAGCAAGGTTTATCAGATAGGAAGAAGTCCGGCATTCAGGGAAACTGGAAAAAGGAAAATGAACACCATTGTAAGAGAAGTCGGTCTAATGATAGTAAGGCAGACTCTGGTATTTGCTATACAGAAACTGAATTCTCTATTGATACTGTCAGAGTAAAAGATGAAAAACCTGACCCAAGAACAGTTTCACCTAGAAAAGATGAAAAAATAGGCATGAGAGGATTTTCACACACAAACATTTTACACGAAAACGATCAAAAACCAGATTCAGGGACTGTTTTAAGTGGCCTGGCCTCAAAGAAGTATTGGAAGAATGAAGGGAATACTGCAGATGTAGTTTCACCTCGTATTCACAAAAAGAGACAGGCTAGTCAAAATATACCAGATACTGACGAGGAAAAGTTCAGCTTGTCTGCAATGTCAAAGAGGAAGAGATCAGCCAATTCGGAATCCTCGGATTTAAGAAGGTATAAAAGTAATTACTCGTCTTCAAGACAAAATGACGAACAGAGAAGGTGGAGCTCAGGACAGAGGAGGAGGAGGAGCTCAGATATTGTAGAAACTCCCAACAACAACATTTCAGGTTGCGAAGCAGACATGCATCAACCAACTGCCCACCGTTCTGTGTATACGACTAGTCCAAAAAACATTAGACCAGACACTGGGGGAATCAACGTTAATACGTCTGCGAAAAAGTGCCAGTCTTCACAGAATACATCTATGGAACATGGCGTTACCTCCAGTTCTCAATATAAATGTAGAAGTGAGGAAAAAATTGGTTATGACTTGAAATTCAGGGAAAGAAAAATATCACCAGTATTACCAAATCAAAGAGAATTATTTACCCAAACAAACAATACAATGTTACAAAGTCCTGAAATCATTTATAAAGAAACATTTTCAGACAAGCTGTCAGCAAAATCATCACTATTGCCAGAAATTATAAGCATGCAAAATAGCCCTGAAATTGTATATAAGGAAAATCGCATTGAACAAAAAGACATTGTCACTGAAGGAGTAAAAGTTTTCAACGGACAGTCTAAAACAAATTCTTTTAATAAAGGATTAAAAACACAGCAAGTTAAGCCTAGTTATGAGCGTTCAAATCAGAGACGATCATCTTCGGGGAAATTTGAGAGAAACAGTTCGAAGGAATATGTTTGCTCTCAGAATCATGTTTATCAGAATAGGGCCACTTGTAATGACAAATATGTCACTCCAGAATTGAAAAGTTCCGGTGATAATTCAAAACAAGTTAAGACATTTCCCGGCAAGAATGGGGATTATTTATTCAAAAGTACACCTGATACGGATATAAAGATCATTTCTAAATATAGCAATGGAGAAAGAATAGTTCATGAAAATGGAAAAAGAGAGAATGCTAGGAAAAGTTTAGAGTTTAATGCAAGAGATAGAGTCATTTTGGGACATACAGAGAGGAAAAAGCATTCCTAAATGTGCCAGTTCTTAGAGAAGTGGGGACCAGCAAGTGATTAGGAAAAACTCTTTAGAAAAGTAGTTGTTTTGGCATACATGTTTAAAAGGTTTTTACATAAAGAAACAATTTGAAACATTGAAAATACCATAGGAATGATACGGGCACTTAGGATATGAAATAAATAAATAAACTGTAGGGGTAGGCAGAAATGTACAAAGTGTAAGGTTTGGTAAGCTCTTGAGTCAGCAAGACACTTGATTAAAGCCAATAAGTGGTCAACTCACTGTGTATAGGAATGAATGTACGAAAGAAGTAAAAAATGTTACCATAGACTATGGCAGTTTTTTTTCGGACAGTACAAAGTGGGAAATCTCCCACTGAAAATGGATATACTTTCCTTTTGTTAAGTGTAAATTGCTGGCAATTCATTGTTAATGTTTATGCCCCCACAAAGTGGCAGCATATAGTGTTGCACTTGTACGTCTGTCCGTACATCCCGAAATCTTGTGAACGCAACTCCTCTTAAACCGGATGGCAGATTTTGCTTAAACTTCCCGGGATGAACAACCTTAATGTGTAGATGGAATTAAAGGAAGGAATTTTTGCTGCGACCTAATTTAACAGAATTATAGCCTTTTGTTGATTTTTTCACTATATACCATATATATGTTGTCAGTGGGGGCATCGGTGTCCTTTGGACACAGTTCTAGTTTGTTCTGTTTTATTAAATTGTATCTTAGAGATAACCACTACATATACTCATTGACAAACACTGGCTATTTATTTAATGTAAATTAGTATTAATAATTTTAGTACTTAGAGCATCTTGACAGTCTATTTGAGCCTCGCCATGACAAAACCAACATAATGGATTTGTGACCAGCATTGATCCAGACCGGCATTGATCTGCGCTGTCTGGTCAGGATCAATGCTGTTCGCTATCAGTTTCTCTACTTGTTAAAGGGTTTGTAAGTCCTGATTAGACTGTGCGGATGCGCAGGCTGGTCTGGATCCATGCTGGTCAAAAAACCCATAATGTTGGTTTTGTCATGGTGCAGCTCATTTGAAGTTTTAGCTTCTGTGGACTGTTTAGCTACCTGTATGCAATTTTATTGATTTCATTTGATTTTTATGTTTTCAAAATATTTGTTACAAAAATGTACTTTTATGGAGCAAAACTTTATATAATTAAGTGAAGCTGAACTTATCTGGCTTACGTAAAAAAAAAAAATAAATGAGACTTACCTTGGTTAAGTCGATGTTTGATTTAATTATTTGAGGATAAGAATTGAGGGAGGGCTTAAATGAGATGTTCAACGCATGCGCTGATCAGTTTTTAACAATGTTTTAGCACATTATAACATAATGCATTTTCCAAAAAAAAACAGAGTTAATTCTACATAATATTCTGATCTGTATTTTTGAGGATTCATTTATCTATTAACATTTCTTTCTTTTTGCTGGGAGGGAGGGTGACATTTAAGCCCTCCCTCAATTCGTATCCTCAAATAATTCAAATCAAAAATCGACTTAACCAAGGTAAGTCTCGTTTATTTTTTTAAATTATTTTTCGTCTAAGAATTTCGTTCGTTCTTAAATGAGATTTCAACATATAATGTGATACAACATAAGCTTACAAAACTATTGCAACACTCCATGTTGGAAAGAATCACCACTCACAATTTTAATGTCATAAAATTTAGCAAATGTAGACTTATTAGATCATCCTCCCTTCTGTAGTATGTCATTTACTGGTACCATGTTAACTTTAGCTTTAGAAACTGCTGCTGAATGCACACTGTGCGATCCAAATTCAGTTATATATCAATTCCTGACCTAATAAGAACTGTCTTTATCCATCTCGATATAGTGTCATGTGTTACATTTTTATATGGTTACACGTAGCTTATCAATAACTTTTACAATTGGAGTTTTTTCTTAAAACTTGTGCGATTTAAATATTCAGTGTAAATACACAATCTTCTGTCCTAGAGGGTAAGCTTTAAAAGAAAAGTACCCACATTAAAATTTGGCCGATTTTGTTCAATTGAATCAGCTAGTTTAAATACAAATTCAAACTTTGTCTTCTTGATATCCTTGAGAGTAATAACATTCAATGTCTGTACACGAGCTGTCATAAGCATTGTTGTTTTAATAGCAACCCCAGACAATTTATTAAAGTAATATATATTTATATGCAATTATGATAAAATTAAAGATCTAAGTGAGACAATTACAGAAAAGTTTGAATATTCAATTTATCTCTACTAATAAAAAGTTATGATTTGTTAAAGTCATAAAATTTTGTCGACTTTTTAGAATTTTTACTATTATTTCATATATAGTTCGATTCGCGGAACTCGATTTCGAGTTTTCTTTAGGGTTTTTTTTTTCATATTTTTTTTTTTTAAAAATTAAGATATCTGCATGAAACTTGGTCATTTTTTGTATTTTTTCCTGCTCTTTTCATTTTTGTAGTCTATTTTTTGGTATCTTTTCATCCTGACCTTAAAACACCTTATTTTCACACACACAAAAAATCCAACATTTTTTTTTCAAAATGTTATTCATATGGTAAAACCCTTATTTCATCATGATTTATTATCCCCCGCCGAAAAGGCGGCGGGGGATATAGTAATAGTCTCCGTCCGACCTTCCATCCATCCGTCCGTCCGACATTTTTGTCCGGAGCATATCTCTAAAAGTATTTGAGTTATCAACTTGAAACTTCATAGGTGGATAGACCTCATTGAGGAAGAGTGCAGTGCACAAGAATGATATCCCTACCCTGCATAATTTTTGAGTTATTGCCCTTTGTTATTTTTCAAAATTGATTTTTGTCCAGAGCATAACTCAAAAAGCCAATGAGATATCAACATGAAACTTCATAGGTGCATAGATCTCACTCAGGAGGTGTGCAGTGCACAATAATGATAACTCTACCTTTCATAATTTTTGAGTTATTGCCCTTTGTTATTTTTCATTCTTAATTTTTCACCTGAGTGGAGCATAACTCAAAAAGTGTTTGAGATGTCAACATGAAATGTCATAGGTGGATAGATCTTATTGAGGAAGAATGCTGTGCACAAGAATGATAACTCTTCCCTATACAATTTTTTAGTTATTGCCCTTTGTTCTTTTTCATACTATTTTGTCTGGAGCTTATCTCAAAAAGTATTTGAGATATCAACTTGAAACTTCATAGCTGGATGGATCTCATTGAGGAGGAGTGCAGTGCACAAGAACGATAACTCTATCCTGCATAATTGTTTAGTTATTGCCCTTTGTTATTTTTCAAAATTAATTTTTGTCCAGAGCATAACTCAAAAGGCCTTTGAGATATAATTATGAAACTTCATAGGTGCATAGATCTAACTCGGGAGGTGTGCAGTGCACAAGAATGATAACTCTACCTTTTATAATTTTTGAGTTATTGCCCTTTGTTATTTTTCATACTTAATTTTTCAATTCAATTTTTTTCTCAAAAAGTATTTGAGGTATCAACTTGAAACTTCATAGGTCGATAGATTTTACTGAGGAGGGATGCAGCACACAAGAATGATAACCTACCCTGCATTATTTTTCAGTTATTGCCCTTTGTTATTTTCAGCCATCAGTATTCACATAGGTTTCAAATCTGTAATCAATATAGCCATCAGTTTTCATTACCAAAAGACCTCTTAAAATGGAATTATTCTGCTCTACTACATATACATTCTTCCAATGAGCAAACACATTCGGCGGGGGATGGCCATGTTGACATGGCTCTTGTTTTTAAGAATATGCTACAAGATGATAAAATAAAATGAATTAATTTAAATACATTATAACAGTTATAAATAACAATAAACAGTTCACAGTTGGCTAAGATGGCAACAGTATAGTGTCCCTCATCTTGTAATATTTTAAAAACTATTGACTAATTGATTCTTTCATTTTCAAAATATACAAGGCCATGTGATCAAAATATACAAGTCCAGTCATAACATCACAGTTTTCTTAATTTTGTAATAGTCATTACAAATGTTACCAGAACACAATGTTTACTTCAATTCAGTTAAAAAAACTGATCCTTAAAACCTAAATACTTTATTTCAAGGTCAGTGTTCCTTAAAAAACCACTGTCTTTCCGAGTTTCTGGCTTCTTGCACTAATCCACAACACAAAAGGAATGTCGTGTTGACTTCCTGGGTGTCCTTTCTGGCTGGCCAAGCAAGCACTCCAGCCATGCGACATTGGGCCATGAAGCTAACAGTGGCTACATCCTTCTCGACCTTTTCTACACAACCAGGATACCAGGCGTCCTGGTATGCAATAGCTACATAATCGCCAAGACGGAAATCAAATTGGTCATCTGTAATTGTAGAAACATCAGGCTGTGGTGTACACACAACTCTGCGTCGTTTTGGTTTTTCGGTCATCGATTCGAACAGCTCTCCCCGTACCCAAGTCTCCTCAGCTGTGTGAATTTCCCTGAGGTTCCTTACACCTTTGCGTGCAGCTTTTAATAGAACATTTTTTTTCGCTTTCATGTTTGGTGTCCAGCCATTTGAACAACTGGCATCTATTTTGAACAACTGGCATCTATTTCTTTTTATTCGTGAACAATTGAATGATGGTGGAAGGATGCATTTTGCATCTTCGTTGTGAACTGTCTAGGTCACCAAAATGGTGTTCACATCCTAAATTTGTAACATGCGCATATTGTGTTCTTTGGAGGTCAGATTTTGATGGAGTTTCTGCATAATGGCCCCTTTCAAGAAAGTCTGCTAACTGTTTTTCTACAGTTCTTTTCATTGAACCACTTAGTATGCTTGTAAGCCTGTTTGACAGTTCATTTTGTCTTTCTTCCACAAACTTTTGATATTTGTCAACCTGAGGAACATAAGCATTAGGCAACCAGTCCTTTTCGATCATTGTCATTGGTTGTTTTTCACATTCGTCTAAGAAAACCCACAAACTGTTAATATAAGATAACAACTCCAAATAATTTACTAAGCCAGAGGTAACTAACCACCAGTATGGTCCTGTAACCTTCACATACATAGCTGTTAATGCTGATAGCATTGTTTGGACAATTGGTGATTGAAGGTCTGCTTTAACTGCTTTGAATTATGTTACCTAAATAACATATTTGAGTTGTGGGAATCTATACTGATTTTTCAAAATTTATAATGAATCCAACCTTAGTCAAAAGTTTAATTGTAGCATTAATACTTTCAGTACATTCCTGAACTGATTCACCACCTAATAAACTGTCATCTATAAAACCAGTAATAATATATCCTAATCCCCTCAGCTTTGAATATTTTGGCTTAAGCAAATATGTAAATAATCGAGGCCCTTCAGATACCCCATTTGCCAAACAAGTATATTGATAAATACTAATGTTCCAAACAAATAGGAAATATTTTTTGCTGTTCATTAGCAATCTTAATTGAATAATAAGCATGCCTCAGGTCAAATGCTAGCATAATGTTTGGTGTGATTTATGTTAAAGCTTTCTCAAAAGTTTCCATTTTGAAATGTTTATATGGAATAAATCTATTCAATTTTTTAAAAATTCAAAACCATTCTATATTCCCCATTCTTTATGGTCTAAGAAAAATTGGTGACAAAATTTGATCATGCTGAGGTTTAACTTTCAATATTACTCCCAATTTCAACAATTTATCTACTTCTTTATTAATTATACATGACTCTTTTGCATTAAAATTATAATTTGGACGTCCAAAATTGTATTTTTCTAAATCTAGCACTTGTAAGTCTATATGGCAATGTTCAACAATATCTAGAATATTTGGATCACTTGTTAATTTTTTCCATTCATCAATATATTGACAAAATCTACCTGCTTGAAATAAGTCACATACCTCTAATGTCTGTATGGACGACTCAACTCTCGCCTGTAGTTTTTTGCTTCATTGCCAGTATTACTTGTACCAATCTCATTACCAGTTGCTTGTCCACGATAGCCTCGTCCATAAGTTCCTCTGAAATGGGGCATTTGACTTCTCCTCCTCGAGAAGTTTGTACCTCTAAATGGTCTGTTTTGAAACATTCTATTCGTAATCTTCGAGCAATCTAACTCCTTAGCAGATATAGAGACATCATCCCCAAAGAGATACTGTGTGAATGGTCTGCTATGATTGCACAAATGTGTGTAATCTTGTTTAATTTTTGAACGTAAAAATCTTTCCTTGCCAACAAGAGCTAATACTTCATTACAACTATCAATCAAAGATCCGACTTCACTGCCTAAATCATGTTTATCTTCAATCTTTGCCATTTTATCAACTACCTTTGCTAGAATGGTAGCGGCTTAAACGATGGATGTCTCAATGCCTTGCATCTTCTTATCACGAGTTCTTGCTGCAGGACTCACCAAGTCCCATATAAGCTGGTTCATTTTCACAATTCTTTAGTTGAGCATTATTCTTATCCTTAACCAAATCCTTATATTTCTCCTCTTCGATACCATTACGAAACAAATCGGTGACAGTGTCTGCCAAAGTTTCATCAATATCAACATCACAATTCTCAGTAACTTTGATTTTTTAGCCTTTTCTTTGAACCTACTGTTATTATTTTCATCAGCTTTACGTTTCAAACTTGGATTTTTATTAGTTACAACCAATTGACAAGAATCTTCAGCATCAGACCTGTCATTTTCCTGTTCACCGTAATATCTAGAACTACGACCTTCAAGATAATCAGGATCATGAAAATAATCGTCATCATAGCCTTGAGAATAATTGTCCATACCAGATAAATGGGATGCAAAATTTTTGATAACTTTCTCTTGTTCAAGAACAATGTATACAGGTATTTTGCTTAGCTAATGTAGAATTTATGCTGTTCAAAGCGGTCAACAATTTTGATTCTGTCGATTCTAAAATATATCATCTTTTGCCAATAAATTGGCTGATCTTTCGGAAAATTTCACCACATTATTAGATTTTTTGTTCAAAGGTTGCTTTCCTTTTTTTATCAGAACTACGTTTTGATGATTTCTTTGAGGAATCATCTAGCCTTGCTGTCACTTTGCCGGACACAATTTCTCAGCCAATTTTAGCTCGACTTTTTTTTTTTTTTTTTTTGAAAAAAAAAAGTAGAGGTATTGTTATAGTCCTGGTGGCATTGCCGTCCGCAAACTTGTATGTGGATCACAACTTTTTTAGTTCTTGTCGATTGTCTTCATACTTGGCCACAACAACCCTTGGGACAAGACCTTTCAGTAGACCACACTAACGTTGACCTTAATCCATAAATGACCTTGACCTTCAAGCTCAAAAGTCCAAATTTTGCTTGTTCTTGCTATTATTTGCTGTAACTTTGTTAGTCTTTAAACTTCAACATAATAGTCTTCAAGGATAGCCCTTTAAAAACCCAGACAGGCCTTGACCTTCATTCATAAATGACCTTGACTTTGAGGGTCAAAGTATTGAAATTTTCATATTTTTGGCTATGATTGGCTGTAACTTTGTTGTTTTTGAATGGATTTTCTTCAAACTTGCACTTTATAATCTTCAAGGATAGCCTTTTAAATAACCAAACAAACCTTGACCTTCACTCATAAATGACCTTGACTTTGAAGGTCAAATTATTGAAATTTTCATTTTTTTTGGCTATTATTGGCTGTAACTTTATTATTTTTGAATGGATTGTCTTCAAACTTGAACATAAAATTCTTCAAGGATAGCCCTTTTAAAATAACCAAACAGACCTTGACCTTTACTCATCAATGACCTTGACTTTGAAGGTCAAATTATTGAAATTTTCATATTTTTTTTTGGCTGATAGTGGCTGTAACTTTGCTATTATTGAATGGATTGACTTCATATTATTACAGAACATTCTTAAAGCTACATTTAATAAATTTCATAAAAAACTAAATAGCGACATTTCATTAATAAATTGGGTTTTATATTGACTCCAGGTCTTATTTTGGTGTCCAGACAACCAAAATGAGTTTTATTAGCATACAAATGGGTAACCTCATTTTGGCGAAATGGGCAGTACAATTTCTGTTTGCTTGAGAAACTCCGCCTTCGGATAATCCATACATAAATATCAAATCAACAAACATGACTATAATATAATTAGCAGTCCTTAAATTTAATGGTATATTTCCGCATTGTAACGGATGTTTTCATACAAATTTAATCTTTTTACGAGATGATTACTTTCACTGAACCCCAGGCTTAGTGCACCGTGAAGCTAAAACGGTTAAAGTGTGTTTGCACAAGAAAATATATTTGCTGTGTTCCGGATAGAAACTATAAAACTGTGACGTAGCGCATACACGATCTGATTATAGTCTTCATTTGCATGTTAAAATTCGTATACGAACTTAAGTGTTATTATTATGCCCCCATTTCGAAGAAAAGGGGGTATATTGCTTTGCACTTGTCGGTCCGTAGACCAAATGGTTTCCGAGTGATAACTAAAGAACCCTTAGGCCTAGGAACTTCAAACTTGGTATGGTGATTGGTCATGACCAGTAGATGACCCCTATTGATTTTGGGGTCAAGGGGTCAAAGGTCAAGGTCACATTGACCTTGTAAGCAAAAACGGTTTCCGATCAATAACTAAAGAACCTTAAGGCCTAGGAACTTCAAACTTGGTATGGTGATTGGCCATGATCAGTAGATGACCCCTATTGATTTTGGGGTCAAGGGGTCAAAGGTCAAGGTCACATTGACCTTTTAATCAAAAACGGTTTCCGATCAATAACTAAAGAACTTTAAGGCCTAGGAACTTCAAACTTGGTATGGTGATTGGTCATGATCAGTAGATGACCCCTATTGATTTTGGGGTCAAAGGTCAAGGTCACATTGACCTTGTAATCAAAAACGGTTTCCGATCAATAACTAAAGAACTTTAAGGCCTAGGAACTTCAAACTTTATATGGTGATTGGTCATGATCAGTAGATGACCCCTATTGATTTTGGGGTCAAGGGGTCAAAGTTCAAGGTCACATTGACCTCTTGGGTAAAAACAGTTTCTGATCAATAACAAAAGAACCCTTAGGCCTAGGAACTTCAAACTTGGTATGGTGATTGGTCATGACCAGCAGATGACCCCTATTGATTTTGGGGTTAAGGGGTCAAAGGTCAAGGTCACATTGACCATGTAGGTAAAAACAGTTTCCGATCAATAACGAAAGAACCCATTAGGCCTAGGGACTTCAAAGTTGATATGGTGATTGGTCATGATCAGTAGATGACCCCTATTGATTTTGGGGTCAAGGGGTCAAAGGTCAAGGTCACATTGACCTCTTAGGTAAAAACGGTTTCCGATCAATAACTAAAGAACCCTTAGGCCTAGGAACTTCAAACTTGGTATGGTGATTGGTCATGACCAGCAGATGACCCCTATTGATATTGGGGTTAAGGGGTCAAAGGGCAAGGTCACATTGACCTTGTAGGTAAAAATGCTTTCCAATCAATAACTTAAGAACCCTTAGGCCTAGGAACTTCAAACTTGGTATGGTGATTGGTCATGACCAGCAGATGACCTATTGATTTTGGGGTCAAAGGTCAAGGTCACATTGACCTTGTAGGTAAAAACATTTTCCGATCAATTAACTAAAAACGCTTAGGCCTAGGAACTTCAAACTTTGTATGATGATTGGTCGTGACCAGCAGATGACCCCTATTGAGTTTTGGGTCAAGGGGTCAATGGTCAGGGTCACATTGACCTTGTAAGTAAAAACGGTTTCTGATCAATAACTTAAGAACGCTAAGGCCTAGGAACTTCAAACTTGGTATGGTGATTTGTCATGACCAGTAGAGGTGTAACGATTCATCGATGCATCGTTGCATCGCGATCTGCCTTGTCCTCGATGTATGCATCGTAATGAAATTACAAATTCCAATATATTGCGATGCAATACATATTTCACCTCCCGATGTATCGATACAGAGGGAAGTATCGCAATACACTAACAATATCTTCCAGGAATATAAGGACAAACGTATTTTTTGAAAGACTGAAGAAAAAAAATAGCTCGGATGAAAACAATGAACAAGAGCGACTATTATCATATCATCGTTGTCATCTTGTTTCCCCATGTCCGCAATCATTTAACGGTAGCTAACCAAGTTTTATCAATTCGTTATAAATGGGCTGGTGTTGTTTGAACTTGTTTATAATAAAAAAAAAAAATAAGAGATCTATGCGTTTTCAACAAACATGAATTTGTAATTTTATTTAGTCGCACTTGATGTCGGATTAAAATAGTGATGATGACAACATTCCCATGTGATATTCGTCACGTATTTATACTTTCATTTCCGTTGACATCATTTTCCCGTAAAAAAACAAAACAAAAAAACAGAAAACATGACTGTAGACTGCAAAATATTTAGGAGAAACTATAGTTAATCCTCCCTGGTCATACAATTCACAAGTTTTGGGAACATTGTAGTTTTTGGGGAACCAACAGACAGTGTTGTATAATGTTGAAGACCGGACGTCGAGTGTTTGCAAAATTTGCAAACTCAAAATAAAATACTCTGGGGTTGAGCACAAATCTTTCGAGAAAAATGAGAGAGTAACTGATTAACTGTTATTTTCACAGTTGCTGACCTAACTGTAAATCACTTGTTACTATTTTTTCACAAGAAAATTTTTTAGTGGTGTATTGTAAGACTGAAATTTTTAAACTGTCATATTTACAGTAGAGGTCTTTAGTGTTAGACTAGTGGATATCAATTTGCTGTTATGGTATAATTAACAATACCTTTATTCCTTAAGTAATCAGAAAAGTAAATTGTTGAAAGATCAAAATCAGAAACCAAGTTAAAGAGTTTATTTTTTGTTATTGTAATAATTCTATATTATATTCGTTATTATGCTGTAAACAAATGGCCAAATTTTATGTACTAAGTCTGAAAGTCAGTATCGTGATACGTATCGCATCGCAACATAAGAATTGCAATATGCATCGCATTTTTTCAAAGTATGCAATACATATCGTGAATCGCATCGTTTAGAAAAACAAGTATCGTGATATGTATCGTTACAGAAAAAAATGGCAATGCACAGCCCTAATGACCAGCAGATTACCCCTATTGATTTTGGGATCAAGGGGTCAAAGGTCAAGGTCACATTGACATTGTAAGTAAAAACGGTTTCTGATCAATAACTAAAGAACCCTTCGGCCTAGGAACTTCAAACTTGGCATGGTGATTGGTCATGAGCAGCAGATGACCCCTATTGATTTTGGGGTCAAAGGTCAAGGTCACATTGACCTTGTATGTTAAAAACGGTTTCTTATCAATTAACTAAAAACGCTTAGGCCTAGGAACTTCAAACTTTGTATGATGATTGGTCATGACCAGCAGATGACCCCTATATAGATTGAGTTTTGGGTCAAGGGGTCAAAGGTTAAGGTCATGACCAGTAGATACTTGATAACCCTTATTAATTGTTTGATCACTGGGTCAGAAGTCATGCATAATAACCTTATCACATGACTAATTGGCTGCTGATAGGGGGCATACATGTTTTACAAACATATCTTGTTACTTTATCATTTAATGTAGCTTTAAGGACAAGACCTTCATGGTTATCAAACTTAAATTGACCTTGGCTCTTTTATGACCTTGACTTTGAAGGTTAAATTATTGAATTTTCACTGATTGTGCATTAAATGACCATATATATTGATTGGTGTATATGTATATATAAATGCACATATATATATATATATAAATAAAACAAAAAACACAGTCCATGAGTTAATTTATTTAATTATTTGCCAACCGGTTTCTCATATGATCATCGGGGCAAATGTGACGGCAAATAATTAAATAAGTTAACTCATGGACTGTGTTTTTTGTTTTCTTTATATGTGACTTTTTTCCGGGACTTGTTTTCATTTTTTGTATATATGCATCTTTTTCTCTTTTTTATGCCCCCAGGCATATAGTAATTGATCCGTCCGTCCGTCCGTCTGTCCGTACGAGGTTAACTAAGAACGGCAAGTTGGATTTTTCTTAAGTTCTACCTGTACCAATGGCTTCTAAGTTTACACACTTACTAATCAATACAAAGTACATGATCTGGGCAAGTTACATAACTCTGGCTTTCATATTTACCAAGTTATTGCCCTTTTCAGCACTTAGAAAATGAATAATGGTAAACCTAAAAGGGCAAGTTGGAAATATCTTAAGTTCTATCTATACTAATGGCTTTATAATTTTCACTTATTTATCAATACAAAGTACATGATATTGCCAAGTTATATAACTGTGTCATCCATATTTCCCAGTTATGTCCCTTTTTTCACTTTGAAAATAGGGCCTTGTCTGGTTAACCTATTTCAGCAAGTTGGATTTATCTTAAACTTCTCCTAATTGCTTAATTTCTTTAATGATAACTTTCATATTTAGTAGGTGGATACTTTTGATGGTCCTCTAATTTTTTGAGGAGTAAGCGGTCTCTAGGGTTAAGGTCAAGGTCACTGGTTTAAAAAATAAATATAAACATTTTTGCTCATACAGCTTTTATTTTTAGCTCACCTGAGCATATGCTCACGGTGAGCTATTAGGATCACTCTTGGTCCGTCGTCTGTCGTCCGTCGTACGTCATCCGTTCACACTTTTAAAACGACATCTCCTCTGAAACCATAAGGCAGATCATAATGAAACTTCACAGGGATGTTCCTTGTGTGAAGCCTTAACAAAGTTGTTCAAAGAATTCCATTCCATGCAGAACTCTGGTTGCCATGGCAACCAAAAGAAAAAACTTTAAATATCTTCTTCTAAAAATCCAAAAGAGCTAGAGCTTGGATATTTCGCATGAAACATCTTCTAATGGATGTCTACCAAGTTTGTTCAAGTAAAAGCCCTGGGGTCAAAATTGGCCCCGCCCCAGGAGGTCTTTGATTTTCCCTATATGCATATAGTAAAAACTTAAAAATCTTCTTTTAAATAACCCAAAGAGCTAGAGCTAAGATATTTAGCATGAAACATCTTCTAATGGGTGTCTACCAAGTTTGTTCAAATAAAAGCCATGGGGTCAAAATTGGCCCCGCCCCAGGGGTCATTGATTTTCCCTATATACATATAGTAAAAACTTAAAAATCTTCTTTTAAAGAACCCAAAGAGCTAGAACTAAGATATTTAGCATGAAACATGTTCTAAAAGATGTCTACCAAGTTTGTTCAAATAAAACCCCTGGGGTCAAAATTGGCCCCGCCCCAGGGGGTCAATGATTTTCCCTATATGCATATAGTAAAAGCTTACAAAACCTTCTTTTAAAGAACCCAAAGAGCTAGAGCTAAGATATTTAGCATGAAACATATTCTAATGGATGGCTACCAAGTTTGTTCAAATAAAAGCCCTTGGGTCATTGATTTTCCCTATATGCATATAGTAAAAACTTAAAAATCGTCTTTAAAAGAACCCAAAGAGCTAGAGCTAAGATATTTAGCATGAAACATGTTCTAATGGATGTCTACAAAGTTTGTTCAAATAAAAGCCCAGGGGGTCAAAATTGGCCCCGCCCCGGGGGGTCATTAATTTTCCCTATATGCATATAGTAAAAACTTAAAAATCTTCTTTTAAAGAACCCAAAGAGCTAGAGCTAAGATATTTAGCATGAAACATGTTCTAATGGATGTCTACAAAGTTTGTTCAAATTAAAGCCCTGCGGTCAAAATTGGCCCCGCCCCAGGGGGTCATTAATTTTCCCTATATGCATATAGTAAAAACTTAAAAATCTTCTTTTAAAGAACCCAAAGAGCTAGAGCTAAGATATTTAGCATGAAACATGTTCTAATGGATGTCTACCAAGTTTGTTCAAATAAAAGCCCTGGGGTCAAAATTGGCCCCGCCCCAGGGGGTCATTGATTTTCCCAATGTGCATATAGTAAAAACTTAAAAATCTTCTTTTAAAGAACCCAAAGAGCTAGAGCTAAGATATTTAGCATGAAACATGTTCTAATGGATGTCTACCAAGTTTGTTCAAATAAAAGCCCTGGGGTCAAAATTGGCCACGCCCCAGGGGGTCATTGATTTTCCCTATATGCATATAGTAAAAACTTAAAAATCTTCTTTTAAAGAACCCAAAGAGCTAGAGCTAAGATATTTAGCATGAAACATGTTCTAATGGATGTCTACCAAGTTTGTTCAAATAAAAGCCCTTGGGTCAAAATTGGCCCCGCCCCGGGGGTCATTGATTTTCCTTTTGTGTGTATATAGCAAAAACTCCTTTGAAAAAAAAAACAAATAGCTAGAGATTAGATACTAAGCATGAAACACCTTCTTGTGAGTGTCTACAAAATTTGTTCAGATAAAAGCCTGGGGTCAAAATTGGCCCCACCCCGGGGGTTATTTTTTTTCCTTATAATTATGTGTATAGCAAAAACTTAAAAAATCTTCTTTGAAAAAACTCAAATAGCTAGAGTTTAGATATTAGCATGAAGCATCTTCTAGTGAGTGTCTACAAAGTTTGTTCAAATAAAAGCCCTGGGGTCAAAATTGGCCCCGCTCTGGGGGACATTGATTTTCTTTATATGTGTATAGCAAAGACTTAAAAATCTTCTTTGAAAAAACCTGAATAGCTAGAGTTTAGATATTAAGCATGAAACATTTTTAGCTCGACTATTCGAAGAATATGAGAGCTATTGTAGTCGCCCCGGCGTCCGCGTCGGCGTCTGCAATTATTACTTGAGATATTCAATTGAAACTTACAATACTTATTTATAGTAACAAGGTACATCAGATTGACAAGTTGGATAACTCTGCCTACAATATTGACAGAATTATGCCCCTTTTTAACTTAGAAATTTTGGTTAAAGTTTTTTGTAAAGTCAAATATCTCAATTATTGCTTGAGATATTCAATTGAAACTTACAATACTTATTTATAGTAACAAGGTACATCAGATTGACAAGTTGGATAACTCTGCCTAAAATATTGACAGAATTATGCCCCTTTTTAACTTAGAAATTTTGGTTAAAGTTTTTTTGTAAAGTCAAATATCTCAATTATTGCTTGAGATATTCAATTGAAACTTACAATACTTATTTATAGTAACAAGGTACATCAGATTGACAAGTTGGATAACTCTGCCTACAATATTGACAGAATTATGCCCCTTTTTAACTTAGAAATTTTGGTTAAAGTTTTTTTGTAAAGTCAAATATCTCAATTATTGCTTGAGATATTCAATTGAAACTTACAATACTTATTTATAGTAACAAGGTACATCAGATTGACAAGTTGGATAACTCTGCCTACAATATTGACAGAATTATGCCCCTTTTTAACTTAGAAATTTTGGTTAAAGTTTTTTGTAAAGTCAAATATCTCAATTATTGCTTGAGATATTCAATTGAAACTTACAATACTTATTTATAGTAACAAGGTACATCAGATTGACAAGTTGGATAACTCTGCCTACAATATTGACAGAATAATGCCCCTTTTTAACTTAGAAATTTTGGTTAAAGTTTTTTTGTAAAGTCAAATATCTCAATTATTGCTTGAGATATTCAATTGAAATTTAAAATACTTATTTATAGTAACAATGTACATCAGTTTGCAAAATTGCATAACTCTGTCTGCAATATTTGCAGAATTATTTGCCCCTTTGAAACTTAGAAATTTTGGTTAAAGTTTAACGGTCTTCAAAGATATTTACTTGAAACTTTACACATGCACTTAGGGTCATAATTGGAGGGTCATAATTGTATGTCACTGACCAAGTTCCATAACTCTATCTTGCATTAAGGCTGATTCATATCCCCTTTTCTACTTAGTCTCTTGGTTAAAGTTTACATGCAAGTTTTACATATCTCAATAACTATTAAAGATATTTATCTAAAACTTCACATATGCATTTAGGGTCATAATTGTAGGTCACTGACAAAGGTCCATAATTCAATCTTGCATTTAGGCTGATTTTTCTCCCCTTTTTCAACTTAGAAATTCATGGTAAAGTTTTGCTTGTAAGCTGTTATCTCAATAACTACTGAAGGGTTTGTGCCTTTTTTGGGACAATTTTATGCATTCATAATAATAAAGCAGTGATTTACTTGATAAAACATCTTAATAACAAGCCTTTGTACCTTTTCTGTCAAATTTATGTATTCATAGGTAATTAGTATTATTATACTCAATAAAAAAAACCTTGTGACATTACCTTCCGAATAGTCAAGCCAATTCTGTATAATTAGACTCTCTGTAAGGCCTATAACATGAATTTATAAAAAAAAAATTAGCCCTTTTGTGAATTTAAAAAATTTAACAATATCAAGGCTCTTTTACTATCAAGCACTTAGAATAGTCGAGCATGCTGTCCTACAGACAGCTCTTGTATAGTAAGTGTTCAAATAAAAGCCCTGGGGTCAAAACTTGCCCTGCCCCAGGGTTGTCATTGTTTTTAACTATATGTTTAAAGAAAAAACTTTAAAAATCTTCTTTTGAAAAATCCAACGAGCTAGACCTTAGATGTTTAGCATGAAACATCTTCTAATGGTTGTCTACCAAGTTTGTTCAAATAAAAGCCCTGGGGTTTAAACTGGCTCTGCTCCAGGGGCCTATATACAGGTGAGCGACTTCAGAGCCATCATGGCCCTCTTGTTTAGTTGATGTCTTAGTTTAATACAAACATGCAAAGGGAGGTCCTCCTTCTTTGGGTGTAGTAAGGGTTAATTTGGGTCAAGGTCAATGTTACCAATGTCAAGGTCACCAATGTTAAAAATAGATTTTTACAGGTGTATTGACCTTATTCTATAGACAGATGTTATTTATAATTGATAGAAACAAACTTTGATGGAGTTAGTGGTCAGTTGGGTCAAGGTCACCAGTGCTAAAAATAGATTTTTACACATTTGCTTATACAGCCTTTATTAAGTGACAGATATATTTTATATTTGGTAGGAAGATAACTTGCATGGTATTCATCGTTTTGATTGGGGTAGGGATCAGTGGGTCAAGGTCACTTGTGCTAAAATAGATTTTTACACTTTTGCCCATACAGCTTTTATTTATTGACAGATGTATTTCATATTTGGTAGGAAGATAACTTGCATGGTATTCTTCCTTTGGATGGAGTTAGGGGTCAGTTGGGTCAAGGTCACCAGTGCTAAAAATAGATTTTTACACTTTTGCCCATACAGCCTTTATTTATTGACAGATGTAGTTCATATTTGGTAGGAAGATAACTTACATGGTATTCTTCTTTTGGATAGAGTTAGGGGTCAGTTTGGTCAAGGTTACCAGTGCTCAAAATAGATTTTTACACTTTTGCCCATACAGCCTTTATTTAATGACAGATGTATTTCATATTTGGTAGGAAGATAACTTGCATGAAGTTGAATATTTTTCAACTTCACAAGTCAGAGCAATGACTTGGTAACTTATATTTTTTCACAATTACAAAATGCCATGACTTTGTCAAGCTATATAACTTGTGTTTACAATTTTTTGGCAATTTTTCTGTCCATAACTGAGTGAATGGGTAAACATTTTTTGAAATATTGCTACTGACAAGAATCTGAGCCAGGGGCATTTGTGTTTAACAAACACATTCTTGTTTTATTCTGTAATACACATGCGGATATATATGGAAAGGATTCATACTTCGACAAAACTAATGTGACAAGACAGACCTATTAAATTATAAAAAGGAAACATTAAGATATGTTCAAACATTTCTTTGTTTGCTTTTAGAAAAAGTAAAAAGTCGAGCATTGCCCCCGCCCGGCGAGAGGCTCTTGTTCAATATATAAATAACAAAGTTTTCGGCTATTTTCACGGTTGAAAAGACAAATTACAAAAGTTTCTGTAGATGTACTAAATATTAACTCTATTCACAAATAAAACGGATAAACACAATTTATTTATGGTCTACGACTAATTATTTTATAATTTTTTCACACAAGTGAAAATTTTTGCACTCAGCGGAAACCATGCAACATGGAACTGATCAGCGCATGCGCAAAACATCTCATTTAAGAACGAACGAAATTCTTAGACGAAAAATATTTCCCTTGGTTATATAGCCTTGAACCTGTATGCCTCCAGATGAGCCAAAGTATTTCAAGAAAATCATACTTAAAGCAGCACGCCTCCAGATTCATGTTAATTTTCATGAAATTTAAAAGTAAAATATTGTGAGATGAACAAATAAAGCAATTTACATATTACAATCGGAACTTACAATCCAAGAAAGTTACCAGAAAGTGGTCAACATATGCAATAACAGCCCTTACTGCATTAGTAATATGGTGAAAAAACACTGCAAAAGCTGTCTTAAACTGCATATAACATGTAAAATATCACTTGGATATTGAATGTTTTTATCTTTCTTCAAAATTTAGTTCAATTTTCTCAATATTGATTTTCTTGAAATATTTTTGCTCATCTGGAGGTGTGCTGCTTTAAAGATCCTGTATGTTTTAATTAAGGTTGTTACCACACTTAAGTGAAAGATTATATATGTATATAATTATGCTCCTAAAACAATTTTCAAACATAGAAGAATATGTAAAATATGTACTGCAATTGTGTAATTGTCCAGATTATAGGTAATCTAAATCATTAAAATATATGCATTCATTTCTTATTAAAAAATTTGACTAAGACTTTATAGAAAATAATTTTTTATTTACCTCCCTTTATTAACATGAAATGTAAATTCAATAATATCTTTTCAAAAAATGCTTTTTGGAATGCTTCTTGTCATTACCACTTAAATGATTCGCACTAGTATGTGAAAAGCATGAACAAACTGGATTTCCTTTACAAAATATAAATAACAGAACTCAGACATATACTTTTATGCAAGTAATAGCGCTAATGCACCTTTCTGTTTGTATCGACAGAAGCCCTCAGACTTACTTAATCTTTCGCACAGGGGGCTTAGGCTTTAAGTGCATTCTCTAGCTTTTGCAGATGTTAAGGTGCATTTACCCACTATTACATTAAAGGACAGTTTTGGGAAATTTTAATCATAACTGTTTTTTTTATTTACGATGACTGATGAGGACATTTGTTTCTATGTCTTTTTTATGTTTAATAAATTAATGTAGATTGTTATATGATATTTATGGTATAATATATATGGATATAAAAAAGGAGTTGCTTTGTTTTTCAAATTTAAAGGTGGTCATGTTTCCTTTACTATTAACCAGCTGAATTTCAGACATTGCCATTTATGGCCAATAGGTAACACCCTATTGATTTTCTTGCCGCATGTCAAGGTTACCATGGCAATTACCACTAAAAGCTTATCATAACAATTAATTAAAGGACGCTTTGACTGAACCATATTAACTGGTGTGGAGGGTAGTCTAGTAGGTGACTGCGATTGATTGTGAGGTCAAGGTCACAGTGGCACTATAATTAAAATCCTTGTCAGGAAGGAATAATGGGAAGTTTAAACTTGGTACCTAAGAGGCAATTGCTGCTTGTGTCTGATGTTAAATGTTGGACTGCAGCTTTACAGATGGAGAGCTTCAGGGGAGACCACCTAGTAGAACCTGTCACGATGTTGCTTGGTAACTTGAAAGAAATCAATAAAGTCACGATGTTGCTTGGTAACTTGAAAGAAATCAATAAACTATCAGAAAGAGATTGGCAATTACCTGCAACCAGGCTTTAACCATTACTTGTATTAAGTTAAATTTTATTTAAGCTAGGGTAACAAATTCACTTTATATATAATTGAAGATGTATATAGATAAAGTAAGAAAGCAAAACAAAACTTGTTATAATTAATTTATTCACAAAGATTTCCAGGAGTTTTGTATAGAAGATAAATATCACTGTTTCCTTGCATCAAAGAGTCCAAAGAAACAGTTAAGATTCAAACCCACATGAGTTATGCGCAAGTAATATTTAAAGTCATTATCCTAAAGGAAAGTGATATAAAGTCAGCAATCTTGACCACTCAGCCATATGCAAGTGACATTAAGTCAGCAATCTTGACCACTGGGCTATATGCAAGTGACATAGCAATCTTGACTGCTCAGCTATATGCAAGTAACAAAGTCAGCAATCTTCACCACTTGGCATATGCAAGTGACCTTAATAACTTGGCCATGGGCAAGTGATATAATGTCAGCGACTTTAACCACACAGCCATGGGCAAGGGACATAGTCAGCAACCTTGACCACTCAGCCATAGGCAAGTGATATAAATTCAGCGACCTTGACCACTCAGCCAAGGGCAAGTGATAATATAGTCTGCAACCTTGACCACACAGCCATGGACAAGTGATATTGTCGGCATCCTTGGGCAAGTGACATTTATAGTCAGCAACCTTGACCACTCAGCCATGGGCAAGTGACATAATGTCAGCAACCTTGACCACTCAGCCATAGGCAAGTGATATAAAGTCAGTGACCTTGACCACTCGGCCATGGGCAGGTGACATATTAAGTCAGCGACCTTGACCACTCAGCCATTGGCAAGTGACATAAAGTCAGCGTCTCGGCGACCTTAACCTCAGCACAGATTCAACATTTCAATTTAATTATCTACTCCTCATTCAAAATGTGTTTTGACACCATTAGAACAATTGAAACTTGCATAGACCAATGATCCACAGCTGATGAAAACTTAAAAATTCTACATCTTTTCATCTGTGTCCTTCAGGAAATCTTACTGCTCCACAAGGATATTTTCCTTCCTAGAATAATCACTCTGGGTTTATTCACATTTCATCTTAGAAAAGATTCATTATATTGCACTTATTAACAATTAACACATTAAAATATATCAGTTTCTCTTTGGCTTTTGTAAAACTTGTAGAAATTTTCCTCTGGTCATTTCTCTTGCTGAAATAAAGAAAAAAATGGCATCATCTCAATTATCCTTGTGTAATAAATTGAAACATACATGTATATAATGTATATGGCAGAGGATGGTATAAAGATAACTGGAACCTTTGGTGTCCACATAAGAAGAAATAAATGATTGCAGACCTAAATGAGTATTTTTGGGAGCTGCCATATAGATAGTTCCAAATTTTTACAATATTTACCTCCCTTGCTGCCATATACATGTAAATAGTTCCACATTTTTACAATATTTACCTCCCTTGCTGCCATATAGATTGTTCCTGATTTTTACAATATTTACCGACCTTGCCACAATTGGCAGCCATTTGGGGTGTCAAATATAATTGACAAAATATGAAGAAAACAATATAAACTACTGATTTACGTTGAATTGTCAAATTCTTTTATACATATTTAGCACAATATTATCATGTAAAAGATTTTTATCAGTTTTCATGAAAATGATAGAATTATAAGTGATTTTAGGCATATGATATAATGGAAATGACCCCCAAAAATGGCAGCCAGGGGAGGTAAAAATGACTATATGAAAAGCATCAATAGGTTGTTTTTGTGCTCCCACTTTAGTGGCAGGCATTTAGATTTACCCTTGTCCGTCCTTCCGTTCTCTTTTGTGTCGCACGTAAATCAAAAAGTATTTGACCTAGAGTCATGAAACTTTACAGGAATGTTGATCAGCATGTGTAGTTGTGCACCTGGGTATTTTCGTCTGGATATTTTTAGTATTTTTAGAGTTATTGCCCTTGACTTAGTAAAATTTTGCAATTTTCAACTTGTGTCGCATGTAACTCAAAAAGGATTTGACCTAGAGTCATGAAACTTTACAGGAATGTTGATCAGCATGTGTAGTTGTGCACCTGGGTATTTTCGTCTGGATTTATTTAGTATTTTTAGAGTTATTGCCCTTGACTTAGTAAAATTTTGCAATTTTCAACTTGTGTCGCATGTAACTCAAAAAGGATTTGACATAGAGTCATGAAACTTTACAGGAATGTTGATCAGCATGTGTAGTTGTGCACCTGGGTATTTTTGTCTGGATTTATTTAGTATTTTTAGAGTTATTGCCCTTGACTTAGAAATTTTTTGCAATTTTCAACTTGTGTCGCATGTAACTCAAAAAGGATTTGACATAGAGTCATTAAACCTTGCAGGAAGGTTGCTGACAGCATATTTAGTTTTGCACCTAGGGTTTCGCTTGTGGATTTATCCAGTATTTGTAGAGTTATTTCCCTTGACTTAGTAAAAACTGTTTCATTATGTTGTTATTTGTTCCTTGAAAATCAACCAACTTTACAGGAATAATGATCAACATCACTAAATTACAGGAATAATGATTCACATCACTGTGAAGCTATGCACCTGGGTCTTTGCATGTGGATTTTTTCAGTTTTGTTAGAGTTATTGCCCTTGACTTACAGTAGTATAAATTTGCAATTTTCAACTTGTTCATGCAAAGCTCAAAAAGTATTTCACTTGTAGGCCTGAAAGTTTACAAGAATGTTGGTCAGCATGTGTACTTATGCACCTTGGGGTTTGCTTGTGGATTTATTCAGTATTTGTAAAGATCTTGCCCTTTACTTAGTAATATTTGACCTAGAGTCATAAAATTGACCAAACAGTGGCGCGGTGGGGGCACCCTTGTCCTGTGGACACATTTCTAGCTTCCCCTCAAATATTGATGACACTGTGGAACAGTTGTTCTCACATGACAAAAATGTTTGAAAAAAAAGGTATTTTGAAAACTGTTAAGAGAAAGCGGCAGCATTAAACTTGATTTAATGTTTATTATGATAAAACCAATACATGTATAAGTTATTCATTGAATTAATAAAGTTAATAATCCATATGGCTTGAAGAAGATATATACTTCCCATTTTATTTTATCATTTCTAAATTAATCAAAATTGTTTCTAGATGTATTTCTACCTTAAACATGGTGCAAAGAAATTTACTGAAACTGAGAGGATACCGTTTGTTGTGTACTTCAATGTATGTAATTTCATTCCCTACTTCTACAAATACAAATAGACAGAACATAAAATATACCTTCATCAAGCCCTAGCTGATAAGCCAAATTCTGTAAGCCTCTCACTTTCTCCATTAACTGTGATGTTGTTAAACTTCCAAATTCTGAATAAAACAAAATGCATAATAATAATAACAGCTTTATTTAGAGAAGGTAACATATTAAGAATATACAACAACGATCATATCTTAATATTTCCAATGTGGCCTTCTGAAATAGAAAAAACAACAACAGAACATGCATATAAGAACAAAAATATAAAACACAAGTGTTTACAGGAAACTGCAAATATGCATATAATGTCCATTACATGCTATTCTAATAATTTGGAGATTCTGAATGTTAAAATGCTTCATAAATAATTTGTGTGTCATCATTTAACTTAAATGAATTTTAAGTAATTTATTTCTTGCATTTATTTCTTAATTCATTTAATGCAAATTAACTAATTCCAACTTTTTTTTCTCAAATTTTTTGCTATTTCATTTACATGTAGTAATGAAGTACTTTGTCCCTCGTAAGGGGCTTAACACTATTTACACTAACTTCACATATAATATGCTATACATGTAAGACAGGCTCAAACAACAGCTGTCAGTTGCACAGCGTGCTTGACTATCTTTTTGCCTCATAGTAAAACGAGACCCTGAACAATGTAGGAATTTTCTAAGTTCAAAAAGGTACATGATTCAGTCAAAACTCATGCTACTATAGGCCTTGGAAAGTGAGCTATTATGACCTAAAATAAGACTGTAAAGTTACAAGCAAATAACTTAGATATTGAGAGTTGATTGTTAGTGAGAAAGTATTATCCTGAAGTTGACACCGATGTTTTAGTGAGTAGGATAGCTCCACTATTTTTCATATAGTTGAACTTTAATAAGCCATGACCTTTAACATACCTTGTAATAAGTTGATATCATCATTTTCTAAATCTGCCATCCACTTTGGAGGACTACTAGTTCTTGAAGAAGGCTGAAAATAATAATAAATGTTGATATACAAATATACAACAGCAGCAAGTAATACACAAAACATATACATGTATAATAGTATCAATAGTATTCAACTCTGTCCTGAATTATATGAAATTCTTAAAGATTAGGTACAACTAACATCTCATGCTAAATCTGTTGACTCTTTCAACATTTAAGTAAACAATAAGCTGTATATCTTCTCCTACACCTCTGACGTCTAGACAATTTTATTTTTTATCTCTCACCCTGATAAGTAAAGAACCAAATGGAAAAATTGTTCATGAATGGAATTTACGTGTATGTAGGCAATATTACATAACCATATAAATTATGATTATCAAAAACTTTTAGAATGAACCTTATTCTTATTATCTATCATTAATGAAAGAAATGACAAGTATGTTGCAATGGCATTATTACTTACTAGTTTATCAGCAGCAAATTCTGAGACACCTGGGACTGCAAAAAAAAGTGTAACAAATTAAATTTCGAGACATCTATTATTTACAAGTATATCTTACAGAGAGTTCACTCCGTACCATACACTTGTTAACTAAAAAAAGAATATTCCCAGGCAAACAACGACTTAAAATTATCTTTTATATAAATGAAACTTTGACCATCATACAGTCATGGTTCAGAACTGTTCACTATTAAAGGAGATCGTGTCTATGCGGCCAGATAGCTCAGTCAGTAGAGCCGCAATACGGTATGCCGAGGGTCCCTGGTTCGAGTCCTGGTCAGACTGCACAGTTTTCTTACCCTGGGACAATAGTGAAACAGAAAATATTAAAGTTCAATTTGATTGACTGTGCTAATGAATGGCAGTGAATACTCAGCGAACATTTATACAATAAAATAATGATTAATTGAAAAATTTGATGCATTTGTTCATGTGGTTGTGGTCATGCAACCTTTAATGTAACACCTTTGTCAATTTGTGACACTTACTCTGTTCAGGCCACAGATCTGGTGATGCTCTGTCAAGCTTTTCAAAACTCAGAAGTTGATCAGTATCAGCAAGTGTATTATCATACCATTTACCATCATCTAAAAAGAACCAAAACTTAGTATTGACTATTAATTAGTTACCTTATAATTATATAACTTATGAAGCATTGAAATAAATATGTCCTTGCTGATTTTATGAAACTTTTAAAATAAGAATTTTTTTTAAAAAGTTGTGTTATATTGTGTGTATCGTTAATTTGTGGATTTGAAAAACAAACCTTTAAAATCGGTCGGTCTATTTACCCCAAGACACCCCAAGACACCCCAAGACTACCCAAGACACCCCAAGACTACCCCAAGACACCCCAAGACTACGTACCCAAGACACCAAAAGACTACCCCAGGACACCCTAAGAGGCTAAGACTACCCCAAGACACTTTGTTTAACTGATATGTAATTACGATCTTATTTTACATTGTTCACGGGAGGTAACTATATATGGAAAAGAGTCAACTCGGCCCTATACCAACTCGGCACGGGTCAACTCGGCACGGGTCAACTCGGCCCACTTTACAAAAATATATAGGCCTATAACGTATTTACTTTGCTTTGCATGTTGTTAAGGTAAATGAATAATAAGAAATATCTTATTATTATTAAATGATTATACATTGTACCTCTGCTGAAATAAAGTATATTTAGAAAAAAAAGTTATTTATTTGTCTTGCAGATTCGATAAAATTAATATAGACACAGGCATGATTATCGAACCTGGGAAGAAAAAATATGAACACATTGATAAAAATACTTCATATTTTTTCTTCCCAGGTCCGATACTTGTGCCCGTGAATAAAGATATAATAAAAATATGTTTCCTTAGATGCATTTCGTTTGTAAAGTAATTTTCAAAAAAATATGAAACAAAAACGTGTTCACCTAATAGCATAAGCTTCTAATCAAATTTGAATGAATGAGTCAATCATAATTATCACCTAATTAATCGGTATCTTTAACATACACATTGATTGATAATAATAGCTCGTGACAATAGGAGTCCTTTGATAACCTTTACCCATTTTTAAAAGTGGGCCGGGTTGACCCGTGCCGAGTTGGAATAGGGCCGAGCTGACTCGGGGGCCGAGTATGTTTTAGGGCCGAGCTGACCCGAATTCACTATATATATGCGATTCACAGGTACAAAGGAAATACGGTGAAATCAACATTTGTCCTTGAAGAGAATGGACACTTGAAAAATGTAGAATATAAAAACGGGAAATACTGTGTAAAAAAAGTTCCAAAGGAAATGTATTCTACGAGCCACTTTAAATCAACCGCCGGACAACGAAGTTTACATTTTAAGTAGGTATTATACACAGTTAAAAAGAGAGCAAACTTTCAAAAAACGTGTTGCATACTTCACGAAGAAATCTGATCTAAATTTTGCTAGTGTCGCGTTGTACGAATACCAGGGAAATCAACCCATTGAATCTAAACCACATGATAATGCACGGACGGGAAAACGTTCACACGAACTAATCCAAAGACATTATGGACAAGCTGAAACAGTTGAATGAACATGACAGACCTAAACAGATTTTCCATCGTTTAAAAAAGACGATTCTAAGGATTGTCCTCGTGATTTTAAAGTTGTTAAGAATATAAAATATAAAAGTAAACAGAAAGTTCAGCGCACAAACAAATGCAATCAACGTGACAATATAGCTGATGAAATACTAGAAGTTCTAAGTATGATAAATGATCACCACTATGTCCAAACATTTATACACCACAAAGACAAGGTCCCTTCAATAATATGCTATACAAATTGTCGCTTCTATGTAATTCAAGCTATATTTTAAGTTAACACATACAAACACATACAAACAAACATATTATTAAAATATGATTGAAGAAACACAAGAATTACATCTCCACGGAGCTAATTCCAATAATGATATCGGTTGTACCTAGCTACTCTTCTTCTTCTTCCGGGTAATGTGCTGGGCCCCTCTGGAGCATCGTCGCACAATTGTGACTATTTACATGAGTGAAGGGAACATCAAGTGCAGCTAAAAACAGGTTAAAAACACCATGCTCCAGAGTTACATGTACTCGTGCAGCGCACCCATCCTCGTCTTGAAGACCTCTAGGGACGGGGCTGTCATCACGACTTCTGGTAGGCTGTTCCAAAGTCGGATCCCAGAAGGAAAGAACAAAGTGTATGAGTTGACACTGGTGAAGGGTTGTAGGTACCTGTTGGCATGTCCTCGGGTGTGTACTCCAGCAGGGATCAGTATGTGATGGGCTCGGCTATCCACCAGGCTGTTAATGACTCTGTACATCATCACTGCTTTGGTTTGCTGACGGCGGGCTTCTAGAGTGTCCCAGCTTAGAGCTTCCATCATTGCAGTAACGCTGCTGGTGTAACGATAATCACCTGTGCAGAACCTGGCTGCTCTTCGTTGGCAGTTCTCGAGCTTACTGATGTTGGCCTTGGTGTGTGGGTCCCATACTGACAAAGCATACTGGAGCTGAGGTCTAACCAGTGTTTTGTAACATGTCGCCTTCATGTTTTGTGGACAGTGTGATAAGTTTCTGCGTAGAAAGGCAGTGGTGGTGTTCGTCTTCTTTGCAGTAGCGTCAATATGGCTGTTCCAGGAAAGCGTATTGTCAAGTGTGACACCCAGATACTTTGCCTTGTTCGACTGCTTGAGTGTTTGGCCATGGATGGCATAGGACCCAGTTATCACTTTCCGCTTGTTGGTAATGCGAATCATCTCACACTTGTCGGAATTAAACATCATCAACCAGTCTTGCTCCCACTCTTGTAGGCGGTCAAGATCCTGTTGTAGTGCAATGCTGTCTTCCTCAGAGCTGATGGTCCTATATAGTAGGCAGTCATCTGCAAAGAGGCGTGCTGTGGAGGAGACCCTGCCCGGCAAGTCGTTAATGTAGACTAGAAACAAGAGAGGCCCTAGGACTGTGCCTTGCGGGACGCCTGATGTGACTGGTGCTGGAGAGGATGTCTTCCCGTCGAGTACTACTTGTTGTTGACGGTGTGAGAGGAAGCTGTTGATCCAACCCAGAGTCTTGCCTCTGATCCCATAGTGGTGAAGCTTGGCCGAGAGACGTCGATGGGGGACCTTGTCAAACGCCTTGGAGAAGTCTAGTAAGATGGCGTCGATCTGCTGTTTGTTGTTCAGGCCCGTTGCAAGTTCCTGGACTGTGGTGATCAGTTGCGTCTCGCATGATCTCTTCTTCCGAAAGCCATGTTGCATATCGGCGAGGATGTTGTTATGATCGAGGAAACTGATCACGTGGCTATGGACAATGTGCTCCATAATCTTGCAACAGATGGATGTCAGCGAGACTGGGCGATAGTTTGAAGGCTTACTCTTGTCTCCCTACTTGAATAGTGGTGTGACTAGTGCGCCCTTCCAGTCATCTGGTACTTGGCTCTGATCATGTGAAGCTTGGAATATGAGTGTCAGCATTGGTGATTAGTCTCAATTTTTCGACGGCAAGACAGACCGATTTTATAATCTGATATTTCATAGATGTCTGTCATAGATGCGAAGGGCGACCATCGTATATATAAAAAAAGCCCTAAAGCGCACAATTTGTTGGGCTACATTGGTGATATGGCTGAAGCCAGTTACCTCAGAAATCTGGATGAGATCTGGTCCGGTCCAGTGGCCTTGTGTGGGTTGAGATTCTCCAGGAGCTTCTTGACACCCTTCTCATGGATCTGCAGTGGAGGGGCTGTTTCTTCAAGGTTAGGGCCCATGTTCGGTAGACTCTCAACATCTTCTTCGGTAAAGACGGAGGAGAATTGGGCGTTGAGTATCTCTGCTTTAGCACATGGGTCGGAATGGCCATCTTTCTTGAGTGGTGCAACGCCTGAGCTGTCACTCTTCATGCTCTTGACGTACTCCCCTGAGATTATCTCCTACAGGGTCGTATATTTATAAAACTTTTCCACTTTATAAGTTAGTTTCCATTAAGAAGATTCTTGGGGTAGTCTTGGGGTGTCATGGGATAGTCTTGGGGTGTCTTGGGGTAGTCTTGTGGTGTCTTTGGGTAGTCTTGGGGTGTCTTGGGGTAAATAGACCGACCCCTTTAAAAATTTAATAGTCAATTATTTGGGTACGAGTTGACTGAGGTACGAGTTGGCATGAAATGAAAATTTTTGTTTAACATAACCAACAGTAGATAGAATTACAAAATATTTCAGTTACTTTCGTGATAAAAATAGTTTTTATTTTAACACAGAGAAAATGAACGACTTACCAGATATAATTGTTTCCTTGTTCGAATTGGCCGCCATTGTTGTTGACAAAACTTAGGTTCCACACCACTAAATTTATAAACCGAATGATAGATTACGTGCTAACAAAAAATCCCGGAGGAAGAGCATATAGTCGCCGCTTTGTCTGTCCGCCTGTCCGCATTTTCATGTACGGGACATAACAAGAAACTTTGTAGGTAGATAGATCTCAGTCAGTAGAAGTGCATTGAATCATAACCCTAACTCTGCCTTGCCTAATTTTGGAGTTACTGCCCTTTTTTATTTTCTTTGAACATTGTCCGGGATATAACTCTGAAACCACAAGAGGTATCAAGAAAAAAACTGCGTAGATCGTTAGATATCATTAAGTAGAAATGCAATGTGTAAAAAACAGTAACTCTCCCTTATCAAATTTTGGAGTTGCCCTTTTTTTTCATTTTTACACTTTGAACTTCATCTGGGACATAACTCTGAAACTACAAGAGATATCAACAAGAAACTACTTCCCTGTGTGTGAAACCTATTCGGGGAGCATCATCTTGTATGACAGGCTCTTGTTTTATAAGTAATACTTAAAAGGCAAAACAATGGAGTAAACTGTAATAGACTTCTTCAAATGTACTCTTATATTACCCTTAGGTAAACGTAGGCATATTCTAGACATCATACTTGCTCAATCAGATATATTTACGTGTTGAGCACCCTAGCTGCGGATTACTCATGAGTGAAATCAAAGACACAAAAAATGTTGATGAAATATACCAGCCATATTTTGTAGTGAGTTGCAATAAGAATCATGTGAATATGAGAAAAATATACTATTGTAGTATTAGATTAAATATGTATATCTAAGTAAACTTGTACTTCTTTATATTGAAAGCTATCATTTATAAAGTCTTAGATTTTACATAACTATTTCCATTATTTGATCATCGTTTATCATTAAAATTGTACCTATGCATGAGACGTGACCACCAAATTTCGTTGTACTGTGCGCCGTAAATTATGAAAATGCGTCGCACAGTAAATCATGTACAATGTCAGCGCCCATGTAAAAAAGAAAAATAACATTTTTAATATTTTTTACCAATACAAAGAAATTTAACAGCTTATGTGCAAGAAACTCAATAGACAAACATAATTAACAGTGAACTTACCGGTAAGAGATAATAGATTATGCCGTTTGGTAACGGGAAGTATAAATCTCAATAAAATTCATGGCCTATTTGTTAACAGGTTAATAAAACTCAATTGTGTTTATTAATCTGTTAATTTTACTCTTGAAATCTATTTATGCCTTCTCAATATCTGTTAGGCTATTCAAGTATGGTTTAAACTTTGATAAATGTTGGACATTTTTTTTTGTCACAGCTTCTTGACATAATAAAAAATTTCCATTTAAAGGAACATATCTCTTATTTTATATGGCATTAATGTCATGATAATGTTTGTTTTTGATAGAACATTAGACCATTTGGACAGCAGAAGTGATGAGTTTAGATGAGAATGAAGAAGATTACTGGGGTTCGTCTAAAGTCAAGAAAAAAGTCAACATATTCGATGACAGTGTAAGTTAGTCTATAATCTATCCAAAATGTCAGTGCAAAGTGAAATTTACTCCATTAAATAGAGGATATTTGTTTAGTTCAGTGTAAGATCGGAATATATTTCACTGAGTGAGCACCAAAGGTATATTTCACGAGTGGCGCAGCCACGAGTGAAATATGAACTTTTGGTGTTCACAAGGTGAAATATATTTCGATCTTACACTAAACTAAACAAATTTTCTTTTTATTATATGCAAAGAAACGTTTTAAAAAGACATTAAACCTAATACTGAATGAAAAGCGCGCCAAATAATAATACAACGTGACGTCATTTACGACGTCACATCATTAAGTTGGTACCCAGTTCTGTGCACGCTGGTATTTCACTGAAACCACGTAAGGGGCTTAAATTCAAAACAGTGAAATTATCAAAGTGGTAATTTCACTGTTTCAAACAGTGAAATTACCAGTTTTATATCACTGATATATTTCTATAAACCACCGAAAAGCATGTAATAAACAGATATATTGATTGAAATTTAATTTCTTTGAAGTTATAACCTTAGAACTGAAGATTATATGACTTGAAATGTTACCCTGCTGAAACTTAAGTGATATGCCTTTTTAACCCATTGGCTGACTCTGTGCTTGTCTTCAAACCACTTGCCCACTGCACAGTTGTGGCATCATATCCCTGTAGGGATGGTTATTCTTTCGTGTGAAGAAACTATCTAGCTGCACATAAAATGTTATCTTTGATGAAATTTCTATCAACGCAAACTTTCTTTTAATTCCTTAGGTAACAGTTGAGGCTGCATCAGATTTGGCAAAGTTCCAAAAAAGTCTAGCAGATGATGATGATGATGATGGTATTGGATTTGGGGATGATCCTTCATCATCAATTCAGAGCTTATCAATATCTCAGGGCCAAAGTTTACCATCACAAACAAGTAAGTGTTTTGTTTGAAGTCTAAAAGTCTTTAAGAGATAACTGCAAAACCAAATTTTTCAATAGAGAAGAAAATTAACAGGAGAATGTTGAAACAAAGTAGCCAAGATGTATTGTTAAATTCAGGACATTTTACTTATTGATAAATTAATTTGATGTGGAAATACTTTAATTAAGATAATTTAAAAGCCGGATTTTCAATAAAAAAAACTTTTGGTTGATACTATATTAATGATAGAGTGGCTATTAAATTATATTTAATTTAAATGTTGGCAGGCAGGCAGCTGGGTATAATTAATTTGTCCCATTCACAACTGTTACAACATTTTTCTGTAGATTTGAACCAAACTTTCATAGATGATTTTCACTATGTGTCCTTTTGCAAATTTTAAATACTAATTTTGATAATTGATTTTAGAACTAATATATGAACTAATCTTAAATATCAATGAAAAGTATCATTGCAATGAAGCTCATAATTTGTTCTCACATAGTCACTAGTTAACAGGTGCTCATTGACAGTGAGACATACATGTAATGTATATGTATTCTATTAAATCTGAAATTATAAATTTATTTTGACAATTTTTTCTTTCTTCAACTTCTGCCCACTTAACTCAATGGATTTCTGATTCTAGGGTTGCTATTTTAATCCCTTGAAGTGACGAAATTTCTCTGAGATAATAGTCATTTGTCTCACTGCTGATTCAGACATCATATGGTAGTCAATCCCTTTTGGAGAAACTGGTAGTTGGTATTTAATATGGTGGATTCAGTGCCAAGATATGACCAAAAAAATATGATGAAATGATTAAGATCCACTTAAATACAAATAAACAAATAAACTTTCTTCAATTAATTTATGTTTACTTTATGTTTTTTTTTTATCAAGGGACTTCAAGAGATACAGGCTTCAAGACACCTAGTGGTAAGACTGATATGTTACTTATTTCTTTATAAATGATTAAGCAACACATCGAAAAGCTATAATCAATATCAATCTTTTAATTCATTTCATTGCAATTGATCAAGTTTTTTTCTAAATTCCTTAAATGTCCACTAGCTTATTGTGCATTGTGTATGCACAATGCTTTAATGGGTAATTTGGGTATCGGTGTTTTTTTTGTTTAATAACAAAACTATCATTATTGAATTGCAAAAGATATAACAAATAATACCTATGTATATTACCTACCAGGAAATAGCTTGTACAGGTACATTTCCTTCTAGGCTGTTCGTGGCCAATTGGTTAAGGTCGTTGCTTTCAAAACACTTGCCTCTCACCACTGTGGGTTCAAATCGGATTATTTCATGTGAGGAAGTTATCTAGCTAGCTTACAGAACGTCGGTGGTTCTACTCAGGTGCCCAATAATGCCTGAAATAAGGTACAGAGGAGCACCTGACGTCTTCCTCCACCAGTAAAGCTGTAAAGTCGCCATATGACCTTTACAGTGTTGATGCGACATAAAACCCAACAAAAAGAAAGAGAAAAAAAAATAAGAAGAAAAAGGCATTTTTCCCTCATATCTTGTTAATAATATTATCTTAATCACTGACCTACCGTACTGAATTTGCATGACATATTTCCTGTGCTTTGATTTTGAAAGAGTCTATTCAAAGTTTAAAAGATTTCAATATCAAAACATAATAATACAGCTGCAAAAATATTGTGCCTGTTTACTAATTAAGTTTGGTTGGAGCTGGTTAAAGGGTCAGGCAAAAGTCGAACTACAGTAAACCAATGCAGAATGTTTTGTCTCTTTCTGAAAATACGAACTTTTTTTCTTGTTATAGTTTTACTTTTCTCTGAAGGTATAAAAGATGTGTTTTGTTGTTGTTAATTTTTTTTGTCTGTGTGAAAACAGCATGTGTGTATGTAATTGTATTTTCTTTTTTAATTGCATGAACTTTTTCTTCAGGCTCCTTGTGTATTGAAATTTTCAAATTTTGACAATTTTCCATGCAGAGCTGTTACAATTATATTTTGAAGAATAACCCAGATTTATTGCCACTACCATGCGTTCGATATCAATTCTAATATATATTTTGTTTATATTTTATATGTATATCTTTAACTTTGTGTGCTCTATTTGTCTGCCTGCATAATGCTTGCATGCTTATATAACCATGTTAATCTGTATTCCTTCCTTGTAAACCTTTTGAATGCAGCAGGGCCCAGTCAACCCAGACCCAGGTTTGAGCCTCAGATAGCGCCTCCCCAGAGACCCTTACCATCCCATATGACACATAGCAGATCTAGAAGTGATGTGATGGGTAAAGCTGAAATTTTTATACTATAGATGTGCTTAAATTGATTATTATCTATATGAGCAACACCATGACAAAACCAAACTAGTGCGTTTGCGACCAGCATGGATCCAGACCAGCCTGCGCATCCACACAGTATGGTCTGGATCCATGCTGGTCTCAAACACAATATGTTGGTTTTGTCATTGCGCGGCTCAATTATGTAAATAACTGATTAGGAGGTATTTCATTGCAGTATATATTCTGTACATACAACATGATTTAGTATGGAGGGAATATATACAGTGGGAAACCAACGATGGTGGGTTTTTATGAATCAGTGATCAGGGTGGTAATCTAATATACCTTGGCTTCAGAATATAGACTAGAATATGGTCAAGTTGAAATTTGTATGCTCCTTGTATTGACCAGGTGCCTATAAACCCTTGAAAAAATATTTCAAACAAGTGTCTTTTTTCTAACTATACAGTTGTCAAGATTCAAAACTTAGGGCTGATGATCACTAAATTCTGAATATTTGGTTCCATTTATGATGTTCATTTTTATCCATTTTCTCCTTGATTTTTGTTGTTGTTTTTTATCCATCATTCATTTGCCTAATCTTAGCTTTTGTGAAAATCTCTTGGCTTTTGATTAAACCATGGAATGGGCATTTTTAAACAAGAGGCATCCTTATTGTAAGAACAGAACATGTTATTTTACTGAAATCATGTTACGGTAATAGATATGAAAGTGAATTACAGACAAGTTATTATATCATTAAATAGATATTGTCGATATTTGTTATCCTTATTGATAGATATTTACAATACGCTGTGCATTGAATCAGTGGCAGCTCTACTTTAAATCCTGAAGTCAAGATGATACCATTTTCTTTTGTTAATCAAGAGTGTTCTGGTTTTTAGCTCACCTGTCACAAAGTGACAGGGTGAGCTTTTGTGATCGCTTTTCGTCCGGCGTCCGGCCGGCGTCCGTCCGTCCGTCGTCCGTCCGTAAACTTTTGCTTTAAATGACTTCTCCTCATAAACCACTGAGCCAATTTCATCCAAACTTCACAGGAATGTTCCTTTGGTGGTCACCTTTAAAAATTGTTCAAAGAATTTAATTCCATGGCAACCAAAAGAAAAATCTTTAAATATCTTCTTTTAAACAACCCTAAGAGCTAGAGCTTAGATATTTGGCATGAAACATCTTCTAGTGAGTGTCTACCAAGTTTGTTCAAATAAAAGCCCTGGGGTCAAAATTGGCCCCGCCCTAGGGGGTCATTGATTTTCCCTATATGCATATAGTAAAAACTTTAAAAATTTTCTTTTAAAGAACCCAAAGAGCTAGAGCTAAGATATTTGGCATGAAACATCTTCTAGTGAGTGTCTACAAAGTTTGTTCAAATAAAAGCCCTGGGGTCAAAATTGGCCCCGCCCCGGGGGGTCATTGATTTTCCCTATATGCATATAGTAAAAACTTAAAAAATCTTCATTTAAAGAACCGTAAGAGCTAGAGCTTAGATATTAAGCATGAAACATCTTCTAGTGAATGTCTACCAAATTTGTTCAAATAAAAGCCCTGGGGTCAAAATTGGCCCCGCCCCAGGGGGTCATTGATTTTCCCTATATGCATATAGTAAAAACTTAAAAAATCTTCTTTTAAAGAACCCAAAGAGCTAGAGCTAAGATATTAAACATGAAACATCTTCTAGTGAGTGTCTACTAAGTTTTTTCAAATTAAAGCCCTGGGGTCAAAATTGGCCCCGCCCCGGGGGGTCATTGATTTTCCCTATATGCATATAGTAAAAACTTAAAAAAATCTTCTTTTAAAGAACCCAAAGAGCTAGAGCTAAGATATTTAGCATGAAACATCTTCTAATGAGTGTCTACCAAGGTTGTTCAAATAAAAGCCCTGGGGTCAAAATTGGCCCCGCCCCAGGGGGTCATTGATTTTCCCTATATGCATATAGTAAAAACTTAAAAAATCTTCTTTTAAAGAACTCAATAAGCTAGAGCTAAGATATTTAGCATGAAACATGTTCTAATGGGTGTCTACCAAGTATGTTCAAATAAAAGCCCTGGGGTCAAAACTGGCCCCGCCCGGGGGGGTCATTGATTTTCCTTATATGTGTATAGCAAAAACTTAAAAATCTTCTTTGAAAAAAACCCAAATAGCTAGAGTTTAGATATTAAGCATGAAACATCTTTAAGTAAATATCTACAAAGTTTGTTCAAATAAAAGCCCGGGGGTCAAAACTGGCCCTGCCCCAGGGGTGTCATTGTTTTTAACTATATGTGTATAGTAAAAACTTTAAAAATCTTCTTTTAAAAAACCCAATGAGCTAGAACTTAGATGTTTAGCATGAAACATCTTCTTATGGGTGTCTACCAAGTCTGTTCAAATAAACAAATAAAAGCCCTTGGGTAAAAATTGGCCCGGGGGTGGGGGGGGGCTGTATACAGGTGAGCGACCTCAGGGCCATCATGGCCCTCTTGTTTAAGATATAGAGAATTCCATTTTTACGGAGTCACAAAATTGGTACGGGTGTGCGATAAATAAATATACTGTATAAGTGGTTAAGTTAGCGAATTTATGTGAATTAAATAACATCTCTAAAATTTCCTCTAGCGTAAACATCAACCAACCTGTCTATAAATTCTACCCTTGCATGTTTCACTTAAACTTGTCTTCCAAAATGTCTGGAATTTAAAATTCCCTACTTTTCAACACCCCGATATATCCACTTATACCTTGTGTGACTGTTTTTGATGTTTTTCCTCACTTGTAGTTTGTATTTTACCAGAACTGAATCATGCTTATTTATTTATTTATTAATCTTTATCTGTCAGAAAATTTTCTTTTATAATCCTAAAGTGCTTTTGCCCGATAAATTATCAGAGAAGAAAATGATAGAATTTATTTGAGGAAAAAGTATATAATAAATTATGTTTATTTTTTAACAATATAAAACTATATACCACAAATATAAAAAGATATAATTAAAAAAAAACATAAAGAAAAGCACTCCATAAGTAAGTTTCAGAAAAATTAATGTGAAGAAACAAGCATACAATCCTGTTATTAAAAGAAAGTCGCAAAAGCTGAAAGAAAATTCACAAAATGGTGAAGGTGACTTTATTACGCTAAACAAGAGTTACTAATATTTCAATGCTTCTCTGGCTTTTTTTTGAGCAGCTTCATTGTTAAAAATTATTGTTTTGATTTAAATGTAGTAATTTGAGTTGGCTTAATTAAGGGTACACATTTGTATATTAAACTGGGTTTTTATAACTTTTTTATTTTCTTCTAAGTTAACTTAGGCAAGTCAGTTCAAAACTTTATTGAATTTTTGATTTAAGGTTTTGAAAACATGGCTAAATTGTTAAGATTGTAAAAAGTGGCTAAATTGATAAGATTGAAAACATGGCTAAATTGTTAAGATTGTAAAAAGTGGCTAAATTGATAAGATTGAAAACATGGCTAAATTGTTAAGATTAAAAATGTGGCTAAATTGATAAGATTGAAAACTTGGCTAAATTTATAAACATCATGTGCTGCAAATGTTCGAAGTTTATTGGTGTAAATTATATTTTATGAAATAAAGTGTATTGTTCTTTAAACTTCTCACTGCATGTAAAGTAAGTCCATCCTGGAAGTCTGTATACATTTTATGTTGCTCACATCTGACAAAGAAAACAGTCTTTATTTCTAATTTGGCAAATGATAACGAAAAGTTTGCCACATAAACTGTAAAATAAACTATTGCTCTGAAATAGTGCATAATATATTCATTATAGTATATTTTTTTTTCTTTCAACAGTGAGCAGCATGGGAAAGATGAGTTTAGCACAATCACCCAGCACCCCTGGTTATAAAATGGACAGTGAACCAGATCTGTCTACAGGTAAGGCATGTTTAAGATGTACAAATTATTTTAGGCCATAAGGCCTAGTATATAAGGTTGCTGACTATAAATTATATTAGTCTCGTCATTGTGGGTTTATTGCCAAGTTTTAAGGTTTAATGACTTTATATTATTTTACCATCTCCACAGTGGGTTTGATCCCACCAAGGGACATTGAACTTATGTGCAACAAACTAACCAGCTGCTTTATATAAAATGATAGGTTCTAACAAGGTATTTATGGGTGATTTAAGAATAAATATCTGAGATTTTCTACCTGTAAATGCTGGAATCTTGCCATATAATCTAAGCACAATTAGTGTGATTTTAAATGAAATGAAGGACAACAAAAATCAAAACAAATTATGTATTCACTATGTTATGTTGCTAACATGTTGACCATATTTTGATTTGTTTCATGTTTTAAATAATTCAGACCTAAAAAGTCAAAAATGTATCTATCAGATACGTTGATGAATCAATATCATTCTGCTTTTGAATTTTTGCACACAAAATGTTTCATTTCATATATAATTTTGCCGGTCATGCAACTTAAACAATAATTATATGACTTAAAGTCAAATCAAATATAAAAAATTCTGTACAAATGTATATTTTTCAGTTCTAGGGAGCAATGAGCAGAGACAGACAAATAGACCTGCTCTGAGCAGACAGGAGCAAGAAATAGAGTATCTGAAACAAAAATTACAGGTATATTGCCTTCCATGTCTCACAATGATGCCACACTGTTAGAAATTTTTGTTTGCATTTATTATTTGAAATTGAAATTGGATTGTAAATCAAGTTTTGCTTCTGCAATCTGATAGTTTTACCTCAATCACTTACCATGCGTTGTTTAGAATAGATACATTCATTTTTCCAAGAGTAGTTTTAAAAAAATTGTATTGATAAATAAATATTCTCCCCATGTGGCTGAGGACTTGCCTTTGACGGCTGAGGCATCAGAATTGCTGCCATTGTGTTTCCCTGCATGATTATAAGAGGTGGGTAAATGAGTTCGATTTACTGAGTCTATGCATCTCTAAGCTCCAGCAGGTGAGGTGGTTTTGACCCCTGGCCTTGGGGTTGTAAAACTTTTTTCTGAGTCTCAGGATTATAATTGGTCATGAACATGTACATTCTGTAGCAGTTTCTGACCAATTAAACACCGGAAATCTGAGTTTGAGCTTAGATAATTTCTTTATAACCTCTGGTCCAGGTGTTGCTTTATGTTTGTAACATCTGACATTAGCAAGAATTCTGTTGGGGTCATATGACCTAAATTATGTTGGTGTGCCATAAAATCCAACGCACAAACAAACAAAATAAATTTTCAGTTTAATTAGTATAATTTGTAATTATGTGTAATTTTGATAGCCATTAAAGTTTTCTTTTGTATTTGTTTTGTCTTATTTTCCCCCAGCAAGCTGAAAATGCTATTGGTACAGCCAAGTTGAAAGTTGAAGAAACAATCAAAAGAATGATTATGGGCCAGGTAAGTTATCTTTGATTCTGGCTGCATTCAGTATTTTGTAGAAAATAATATTTGATTGATAATTTTCTGTATCGTCACCTTAATGCAGTAATGGGTTAAGTCCTTCTAAATTAAATAGTAGTTAAGATGATACACTGTCCCCCACATTTATGTTAACACTAGATTCAGGGGAGTCGTGGCCTAGTGGTCAAGGTGTCTGCCTCTCAACTCAAAGATTATGGGTTTGAGCCCTACTGGGTCAAGATCATTTTTTCATATGACACCATGTGACATCTTTTGAAAGATTTTGATCCAAGTTGCCAGACATTTACCTGAAGTTTTTCTACTCCTGAAAGCTCTCTTTTTTCATATAAAACCAATTGAAATAATTTTCAGATATTCTGATATTTTTAACTTGCACCCATGGATTACTGCCTACAACAATTTAAAGCATATTGACTAGTTACCTTTAATACAAGAAATAATTTGTTATTTTCATCTCTTTTAGCCATACGCGTTGGAACAATATAAATCAAAAGAAGAGAAGCTGGCATTACTGGACAAGGCTATAGACACACATGATGGAAATGCTATAATTGCTGTGAGTCAGTTTGTATGCCTATCTGTGTTTTTATGTCCTGTAATTTGTATGAATATGAATTATGCTTTTGTGGTGGTGATGTTGGTAGTTTTCACTCAGGATTATGGCAGTAAGCCACATTGAATTAACCAGAGGTCAGTTTAGCCACCGCATCATTCAGGGACAGGCTGTCATACAGTTTACTAGTACTAGTTGCCTTCTTTTTATCAAGGAACTAATAACTTCTGTATATGCCAGAGCAAAGGTACAGTGCAAATGTACTAGTTGCCTTCTTTTTATCAAGGAACTGATAACTTCTGTATATGCCAGAGCAAAGGTACAGTGCAAATGTACTAGTTGCCTTCTTTTTATCAAGGAACTGATAACTTCTGTATATGCCAGAGCAAAGGTACAGTGCAAATGTACTAGTTGCCTTCTTTTTATCAAGGAACTGATAACTTCTGTATATGCCAGAGCAAAGGTACAGTGCAAATGTACTAGTTGCCTTCTTTTTATCAAGGAACTGATAACTTCTGTATATGCCAGAGCAAAGGTACAGTGCAAATGTACTAGTTGCCTTCTTTTTATCAAGGAACTGATAACTTCTGTATATGCCAGAGCAAAGGTACAGTGCAAATGTACTAGTTGCCTTCTCTTTATCAAGGAACTGATAACTTCTGTATATGCCAGAGCAAAGGTACAGTGCAAATTTACTAGTTGCCTTCTTTTTATCAAGGAACTGATAACTTCTGTATATGCCAGAGCAAAGGTACAGTGCAAATGACCATAGAAAGGATAAAATGATCAATCACAATGAATGTGACCTGAACTGTCCAGGAATTGAATCCGGGTCGCTCACAGTCCAACGTTTTACCTATTGAGTTAACCAGGGGGCTTTTCTTATGCTTTTGTGTAACTTTAAAAGTATTTTTTTATGACTACTTCAGTTTTTGTATGACTGAAACAGAAAAACAACAAGAATTTCATAAATGTAATTACTAATTTTCTAGAGCACAAAATCCAGCTTTTGTTATAATTTATTAATTGACTCAACTTTTGTACATATTGATATTTTTTTGTTCTATAAGTCAACCTCAAAAATATTATGACAGAATTGAAACATTTATTTCAGAGTGTTGTGTTTATGAAGAGAACTTTGAAGGACGGTATTTTTAACTTGGAATTGTTGCGGAGACCAGAGGCTGTTGACCAATATTTAGCCTACCTCAAAGCTCACTACAACCTTAATGAATATTCTCATATGTTAGAGTAAGACTTTTTTTCGTTTTGTCATTTTTAGCTCACCTGTATCAAAGTCAGTGTATAATGATTGCTGTGGTATTATCATTGTAATCATGCAAAAACTTAAATGTAGCCAGTTATTTAAACATTTCAAGTGTTATCTGATATGAAACTTACTTATTCTTATACTCGCTTATCATGACAAGGTGCAGTTGTTAGACAAAGTTGAAAGAAAATAATTATGAAAGCAATATTTTTACAGTTAATTCCCCTTTCAAGATTACAATTTTTAAAAGATGAGTGTTAACATCGTATGCTGTGATCTTGTTCTATAATTTCAAAACTTGTCATCCACTTATGACATATTACGTAATAATATCTGGGAGTTTTGTAAATTGGTTGTCTGAAAGATTTTTTAGAGGTGATAATTTTTTTCCTTAAAAATGAATGTAATAAAGCTAATACTCTCTTATAACTTACATTTGTCAACTTTTCAAACTTTACAAACCTTGATCGTCTACTGCAACTGTATTTCCTATCATTGATTTCTGAATGTAAATGAACATGGTACATTTTGTTTTGAAGGAAAGCTCATGCTGCAGGGAATAATAAAAATGTTCATGGGTAACTTGGATAATTATGTTACAAATCTCACCTGTATAAAAATTTACTATCACTCCATTCTTCATGCAAATGTTTAACCATATACATATTCTTACTCCTGGCATTTTTACCTCATATGTGAAATTTTGTTCCTTTTAATATTAGATTATATTATGTACATTCATTGATGTCAAGCCTCAATGCTACAATGTTCCTTCAAATTTTTAACCTCTCACAATCTTGTCTGATTATATACATGTATATATTTACTGATGTTACCAAAGTCTATATTGAAAAGATAATTTTTATTGTTCTCTATTTAAAAATTGTTATTAATCATATCTTAAAATAGGCAGGTTTTATAGATGAGTAAAATAAATATTCCAACGATAAAACTATATACAATAGGTAAATAAGAGTCTCTAATTAGAGTTTGTTTGATGGGACTGGATATAATTTTTGAGATTTTTATACCAATTGATATGTATCAATACCAATAACTTGTGTACAAAATTTCAGATATTTTGCTCACTCTATTTTTCCAGTGTAGTCATTTCTTTCAAAAGCTTTTAATTCAATGCTAAGAATTAGAATGAATTGTCGCGTGATCACAGTTTATTAACTTTACATAATAAATTATGAATTGTAAGTTACAGACTTAGTTTTGTCGAGAATTTCTTACACCATCATGTTCATTTAAAAGTAGATAAGGAGGGTTGTTTAATCATAGTGAAGATTTGTAAATCTACAAATTTGTCATAATTTGAAAAGTGTATACATTTATCTCTATCTAAGTACATTGAAAGTGATATTTGTTGGGTACAGTATTTACACTTAAATCTTTTTCTACTTCAGAATGCTGAACAGAGCAGAAGAATTAGCTGTAAGTCTTTTCTAATATTTGTTCAATTATAACTAACGTTTTACATATGTAATTTTAATTCAGCATTTAATAAACATTCAAAGCGTTGAGCTTCTGTCAGGTTTAAATGTTGTTTAACCAAGAATCCACTATGTGGTTTGTTGCAAGTTTACTGAAGGCACTTCAACCAGAATTCTGTCATAGAATTATTTTGTAATGATTGGCACATTACTTCCCAGAAATGAATTAATATTTTCCTTCTTTAGAATGGCCAAACATTAGTAAAGTGGAACTTTGACTTTTGGATTTTCAAACCTCAAGTAAAGCCTCTGCCCTTTGGAAGGAGTCAGATTGTAAAATCCCAAATGTAGACACATACCTGTCCATTTTGGCTGTAAAAGGAATTCATTTCATTGACAGTTTGTGAACAGACTAAAGGTTAAAACATATTGATTTCCTATGCTTTGAAAGGGTTGTTGGACCATGAGTACAACTGACTTGATCATAATGATATTGTATATTTTAGATGTTTAAGTACAAACAAGCTGTCACTGTTGACGATCCTTCTGCCAAAATACAGAGAGTGAAGGGATGTTTACAGTAAGTCCTTACTTTGTCTTATGACTACATGTACATTAGAAATTTGATCATACTGTATTTATTGTTTCGTTTTCTAAATCAATGTATCTGTGTAGTTGACCGAGGCACTACATGAATCCTGTATTAATTAAGGATCAGTTTGAGTTTTTCTAAAACACAAAGTGCTGCCTCATTAATTTTGTACAACATTTGGAAGATGGCTGATTATTACTACTAAAAAATTAGATTTTATAAAAATTTAGTTCATCATACCTGTAATCCAAAGGTACAAGACCCCAGGGGGTCATTGATTTTCCCTATATGCATATAGTAAAAACTTAAAAAATCTTCTTTTAAAGAACCCAAAGAGCTAGAGCTAAGATATTTAGCATGCAACATGTTCTAATGGGTGTCTACAAAGTTTGTTCAAATAAAAGTTCTGGGGTCAAAATTGGCCCGGCCCCAGGGGGTCATTGATTTTCCGTATATGCATATAGTAAAAACTTAAAATTCTTCTTTGAAAGAACCCAAAGAGCTAGAGCTAAGATATTAAGCATGAAACATCTTCTAATGGGTGTCTACCCGGTTTGTTCAAATAAAAGCCCTGGGGTCAAAATTGGCCCCGCCCCGGGGGTCATTGATTTTCCTTATATGTGTATAGTAAAAACTTAAAAAATCTTCTTTGAAAAAAAAAACAAATAGCTAGAGTTTAGATACTAAGCATGAAACGTCTTCTAATGAGTGTCTACCAAGTTTGTTCACATAAAAGCCCTGGGGTTAAAATTGGCCCCGCCCCCGAGGGTCATTGATTTTCCTTATATGTGTATAACAAAAACTTAAAAAATCTTCTTTGAAAAAACTCAAATAGCTAGAGTTTAGATATAAAGCACGAAGCATCTTCTAGTGAGTGTCTAGTTTGTTCAAATAAAAGCCCTTGGGTCAAAATTGGCCCCGCCCTGGGGGACATTCATTTTCCTTATATGTGTATAGCTAAAAATTAAAAATCTTCTTTGAAAAAAAACGAATTATAGCTAGAGTTCAGATATTAAGCATGAAACATTTTCTAGTAAGTGTCTACAAAGATTGTTCAAATACAAACCCTTGGGTCAAAACGGGCCCTGCCCCAGGTGTGTCATTGTTTTTAACTATATGTGTAAAGAAAAAACTTGACCAGCTAGACCTTAGATGTTTAGCATGAAACATCTTCTAATGGGTGTCTACCAAGTTTGTTCGAATAAAAGCCCTGGGGTTTAAACTGGCCCCGCTCCTGGGGCCTATATACAGGTGAGCAACTTCAGGGCCATCATGGCCCTCTTGTTTCTAAGTTTACTACTCAAATGTTTCCTCATTGGCCAGAGACTTGCAGGAACTGTGACTTTATGGGTATATTATTTCTTTCTTGAAGATTTAATAAAAAGGTAAAATCCATCTACTTATTCAGGGCAATTTCATTCTCTAGGGAGGAAAGTTTGAGAAGAAAAAATCTGCTCATTTCCCTCTTCTTTTCAATAATCTTAGTATACGCCTTGTTTCTTGGTATGTAACTGAAATATCACAATGAAATACTTTAAAAAACAATTACCCTGTCTCACTGGTATGTTTACAGTAAATACTTTATTGCATTGTTCTTTTCTTCCATAACACTTTACAAGTAAAATATAACACTATGAGAATGAAATAAATATATTTTGCAGTATCCATTTAAACACCACTCATGTTAAAATGGCCATTTGAAAGTTTTCTCAGTTACTTCATCACTTCTACTTTTTTCCTTTGGAAGGAATGACCATTTTAAGAAATGAAAGTAATAGACAATAATCTATAATTAGGTCCCTACTGTTTGTAATTACAGTGCTTCATATTCCTGTCCTGTATTAAGATCAAAATACTTCACAGTGAACTCAGTTTCACCAACAATAAGTTGTAGATCATACTGCCAGATATCTGGCCATCCGTCTGCTGGTGGTTTAATTTTTACTTGTCCTACTAAGCTACAGTCCTCCTTCTTTATACAGTATCGAGGATCCTCTCTGGTAGATCTATATAGACTATTAAGTTTCATTTTATGTTTTCTTCCTGCTGAAGTGGCTGTTTCATACCCTTCAAATATAAATGTCTGTCCACACTCCACTATCTGACCCTTTTCTATCATCTTGTAAAATATCATGTCACAATAAATGTCCCCATCACAATTAATCCTAAGTTGTTCTGGATCTACTCCCACTTTAAATGGTTTTCTATTATCAAATCCGTAAGTGTACCTGGACCTACGTTGTATGATGTTTTTAGGTTTCCAGCCCATCATCACTGCCCCATTTAACACAGCAAGTCTAGCATCATCTACAAGGATAACTCTCATGTTACTGAACTGTGATTGAATTCTCTCCCTTACATAGGGAGATTCACTGTACCCTCCAACTAAAATGATTGTTTTGATTCCATTTTCATCACATTGGTTTAGTATTTCAACCAACTTACTAATGATTTTTTCAACTGATGGCTTAAATAATTCTTCCAGAATCTTTCTGTTGAGTGTAAGTCTAGCTTCAATAGAATGATACTCAAGTTGTCTGGCATATTTTGAGTTATTTACTATATCATTCAAGTTCTTCCCTGTTTTTTCTTTTATGACATGCACCAGAGCATTTTCCATTTTCAGTTGCATTGTACTTGTTTGTGATTTAAACTCTTTTTTCTTCAATCTAAACTCATTAACAAGACTAACACATGCTGATGAGTAAGTAATTGAGAAATTACTCCATACCTCTTTTCCTACTAAATTCTCCATCATGTTGATAAAACAATCATCAACATCACTGCCACCAAAGGTTTCTCCTGTAGCTCGGTATATTTCTTGTATTTTGCCACCATCTATTATTTTATGAGCACATGTGTCTGTTGTCCCTCCACCTAAATCAGCAAGTATGTACATAAACCCACATGGTAATGCTTCTGTCATTATTCGTGGTGAACTGTATAAAGCTGCTGCCTCAGGCTCAAGAACAAGTCGAAGATTTGTCTCGGGGATTCCTGCTTTTGTCGAAGCTTCTCTCATAAACTGACGTGCAGAGTCAGATGATATCGCTGGAATTGTTATCATCCATTGCGTGTCAGTTTGTTTCAGTTGAAGTTTTGATTCACAAACTATAATTGATGCTTCGTCTTTTAGATGTTTTATCGCTATTGAAAAAACTGTCATAGCTTCAAGTGATTTTCCAGAAATATCTTTAATTACCATTTTTCTTTTAATTTTACTTTCTTGATATATTTTCATTTTAAAGTTTTCAAAGAAGTAAAATTTTGATCTGTTACATTCAGAAAGCTCATGAAAATCAGTCTGTGCTTTGTATCCAAATGAATGGAATGTTTTGTCTGGTTTTAATAACAATACTGTAGGTACTCTATCTTCCTGCAGCATTCCTCCATGTTCTCCTGACTTAATGTTGTCTTCATATCCCTTAAAGGAATATGCAAACCCAGAATGGACTGTTCCAAAATCTATGGCTACTACAACAAGCGGCTTCTTTCTGCTTTCATTACTTTGTTCAGTTTGTTGTCTAACTGTTGGTTGTATGGCTGCTCCCATACTTGTTCATACAGTTTTACATTACCAGCATATCTTAACTTATTTGCCAGTTGAATTTTATATTGGCTTATTTTTGAAACGTGGTGCTTTTTTTCTTGCTTACAGTGTTTTGTTGATTTATTTGATAGTTGTAGGACTGTGCTCATGACTGTTGTAGCATTGTTAAAGTGTTCATTGGAGATCTCAGTAGTGAATTATTCTTAAAAAGAAAAGGAAAAAATCTTTTTGTCATCTTTTGTAATATTGACAATTTATAATATTGCAAATAATTTTGATAGATATTAAAGGGACTCGAATGAGGTTTTTTGATAAGACTGGACTAGAAATATTGTTCCTGAAATGTGTGTATCATTTTATGTAGATCTGGAACAATAACTTGTTGTGCATATTTTCAGATCATTCCCTCTTTTCTCTAATATCAGTTCTGTATTTTAAATGTTACAGTCGTGCTTATAGACACACACACACAAACTTTAATTCTTAACACATTCTTTATTATCCTTTGAAAATATTTCAATTTTAAGTGCTCCACTTAATGTATGTAAAAATTTTAAATTTTATTTTTAGGCTTAAGACCACATTGGAGCTTCTTTAAAGTGACATAATGCCCATCCAAGGGTGTATAGAAAGTGAACGGATGAAAGTCAAAATATGTTTTCATTTTGCTATAAGTCCTTTTAATTTCATACTTAAGTTTGTGTAAACAATGAATAACTCACAGATCCAAGCGAAATTTCTGTAAATATCCATCAGAATTAACCTATAATGCAGCTTAGTTTATAAAAAGAGTGTGGCAGTTTTTTAAAATTTTAGACAGATTTATATTTTTTCCCCTAAACATTTTCCAATATCAACTGTTGGTCAATTACCATTTTGACAGTCAATCTTTTGAAATATAAAGTTAATTTAGCTCAACTTGACCATGAAAATATGAGAATAATGTCACTTTAATGATAGGTCAAAGTGAAAAATAGTTGATTAGAAATTGCTGATTTATTATTATTATTTGTGACATTTCATAAAGATTTTAATTAATATTCACTTACCATTACTTCTTGTATTATCCCATTTCATAAAAACATTAATTGTAACTCCAATTTAGACTTGTGCCATGCATGTACATATTGATTTTCGTTCACCCACTGTTTCAGATATTTCTGATTTCAATGGACATTAAAATTTTTGACATATATCGCAAAAGCACTATACTAGCATTAAATAATTTAACAATTTTTTATCCCATGTTTAAAATTAACAACAAAAAGACACATTACTCAAAGTTAATTGTTGTCACAAGATTGTTATGCTTTAAATTAAAATTGCCTATTGAGTCCATGTTTACAAAATATCTGAAATGATAGAACTTAAAGTACTAAGTGTTAAGTCATTGACAAAAAAGTGAAATTCCCCTTTTTAATTTATTTTTATTAAATTTAAGGTCTATTTTAGTTCAATTCAATTCAATATTTTAGGTCTATTTTAGTATATCATAAGTATCAAAATAATTTTGGTATAAAAAGGGAGTGAAACGTCTTCAAGACGTTTCACTCCCATTTGGGAATGAAACGTCTTGGTGTGAACCGTCTTGGTGTGAACCGTCTCAATAGTGAAACGTCTGTCTACCTTAACTGGCCCCGCTCCGGGGGGCCTATATACAGGTGAGCGACTTCAGGGCCATCATGGCCCTCTTGTCATTATCTTGTAAAAGAAAAAACTTGTGCAAAGTAATTTTACATTTAATCTCTGCACTTTTTAACTTAACGCATATACAGATCTTTATGTATCACTAATAATAATGATTTTGCATGTAGACCGTTTACTGGATGTTCTACATTTCAGAGCCCATTTTGAGACGACCCCTGGGTTAGAGCATGACTGCGGTCTGTTACAACAACAAATATCCTTACTACAGAGGCAGAGGCCCGTTGATGTAAAAACTTTTTATTTGTTAGAAAATTAATTCACTTACACACAGTGTGTGTCAAACTTATTTGTTTATGTAGTTTTACCAGTTTTTCCCAGCATTTTCTGGCTTCATTATATCTCGTGTTACAAAGTGTCTTAGCGTATTCCACACTATATATTTTCAATGGACTTACCCAGCTTTCAGTGTAGAATAAACCATTCATCATTTTTAGGGAAAATTTCAAAATACATGTATTTAGTTACAAAATAGCAAATACTGCAGACGGCACAGATATGCTGGCTGATCATGGTCTGCACTGGCTACAATGGTAGAATCAGTTGCTATTAGCAGGTTAAGTAAAGTTGGTGGTCATTTTATATAGATTTTCATCCACCTAAAACCAGAATTGTAAAAAGTGAGCCTGTGGCCAAGACTTGTTTTTATTAGTACATATATATACGATATGACAGGAAATGGCCGTCCTATGTATCATAACATTTTACCTGCTCAATTTTTGGTGTCCTGATTTTAATTTGAAACAATCATTTAAAAATGAAAGATATTGCAATATCAGAATACAAAAATTTGAGCTTCCAACAGCATAGAGTCTGGCCTCAAGGTTATAACATCTTTTTTAGAGTTCTGTCGGAAATCTCATTGGTCAGTGTACATTCTGTGACAGTTTCTGACCAATCAAATACTTGTGAGATGAGTTTGAGCTTAGAGAATTTCTTTATTTATAACCTAGGACCCAGTCCGAGGTTGTAAAGAAAGTCTCTTGTCCAAGGTTATTAAGAAAGTCTCTAAGCTCAAGCGTATGTCATTGGTCGGGAATTGCCACAGAATGTATTTTGACCAATGAAAATCCTGAGATTTGAGACAGAAAACAGAAAAAAAAATTATAACCTCATGGCCTGGTTAGAGTGCACGACTGGGCAGGCTGGCCTGGCTCTACACTGGTGGCCATGGATAATCTTTTTCTGTTCCAGCAGATTAAGGGTTAATTATTTCACTTACATTATAGGTTGGTGATGAGATGATGGAGAAGGAAGGCAAACATATAGTATTTAACCAGATGCCGAGGAAAGCTTCAATCATCAACATGCCTGTAATCACTACACTCTATTATTGTTGTTTGTATCACTACGAAGACGGTGAAAATCTCTTGTCAAGTCCTGCTGGCATCCGTAAAGAGCATCAGGTAATAATATAACTAGTTAAGAAAAAGACACACAACAACCAGCCTGCATAGGTCATTTGTTTAGAGTGCAAGACTTTTAATCTCAACATTGTGGGTTTGATTCCCAGACTGGACAACTTAAATTACTATTCAGTCTTTCCGATGAGACTTTAAATCGAGGTCCTGTATATTAGTGCTTAAACACCTAAACGCTTTAACACGCTAAAGAACCAGGAGAAAGTTCTGAAATTGGGGCATCTTTCTGTATCTGTATCTTGCACTATTCTCCAAACAAATCTAAAGTAAAGACCAAGTAGTTGGCCAATTGGTAACGTTTTGATACTTTAAAAGTACACCAAAGTTTAAAAGCTTTTGAGAAACAACAATAAAAATATTTTTGAGGCATAACGGGACTTTAAAATAAATATTTCATAAATAAAGATTTATATATTTCAGTTGACAGAGAAACAATTCATATGGACTGCAATAAAAGCCAGAGCAAGGTTGAGAAAGTGGACAGATATTGAAGATATGTGCAGAACTAAGGTATAGAAAAAAATTAGAAATAAAGCTTTAATGACAAATGCATAAATAAATATCAAATATACAAAAGAAAAACAACTTATCTGTGTTGGTGTTTTGGGAGTATTGATGTTGGAACTAAGGCTTGTAATCAGTGATTTTTACTACCCCTTTTAGAAATAGATCAGTCTGACTAATGTAAAATTAGGTAAATTAAAAAAAATGATTTTAAACATTTGACCTATTTTGAATAGTTATTTAACACCTAATGTAAAATTAGGTAAATTAAAAAAAAATGATTTTAAACATTTGACCTATTTTGAATAGTTATTTAACTACACTTTGGTAAAAAAAATGAATTTCTGTTGTGTAAAACATGTCTGTTTATCAGACCTATTATAAAGAACTAGGATTTTTAAGGATTTGGAATGTCTGTTTATCAGAAATATCTAAAATCTGGGAAAAAATGGTAGCTCTTCATGATAAACATATTATTACCATAATTTTATTTTATTTCTGTTTAAAATGTTTCTGTTATCATATTCTAACAACATGCCAAGTTTAAAGAAATTCTATTGAAGAGTTTTCATTTTGCCTATAATTATGTCTATATGGAAAATCCCGAAAACGTCCTTAATGGCTTTCACTTATGAAATAAATACTGAAATTTTAGTACAAGCTGATAATTGATATAATATATACATATATGGTATCATTGCAATACCTGAAATTTTATATCTTTTTCAGGGATTTTTCGGTACAAAAATGAGGTGTGTTATAGGATTTGACAAGGTTGCTTTCATTTTAAACAATGCAGGAGCACCACAAAAGGTATAATGGACTTTATATTTCTTAAATAGCTAAATTAGTTATTGTTTCATGTTGTACATAAGGCTTCAACACCGTAAGAATAAAAAACAAAAACTTCTTTATCTTGTTATACAGTCGATTCCGGTTATAACGAACTCAATGGGACATTAAAATATCGTTTGTTATATCCGAAGTTCGCTAAAAGCGAAGTAGCAACAACTTGCTGATTTGTTTGGATGGGGGAAATTTGCCTTGAAAAAGACTGGTTACCGGTGTAACCGGTATTTCACTGCAGCGGTTATTTAATGCGGGGCATTTATTGAGCAATGTATTATGTACATGGTACATATATTCATTCATGTATTTATTGTCTATGAAGTTCTTACCATTTGTTTTCTTTTGCTATTTGTTTATTATCGTTTGGTTAATATTGCAAACACAAAAAATCGATTACTTGGCAATTATCGGGTATTTACAACAATTAACTGAGGGTGTGAAATACAAATTTTCCGTAACAAGTAGGAAATTATGTTGTGAGAACATTTTTCAAAATCTTTATTCCCTGAAGCCATAACTAACTCGGCAATCATTTGATTGTTTAATTATCGTATAGTGTTATTCATGTACTGATCCTAATCGAGCGCATCCCGATATTTCAATTATAACAGTTTGTTATAACCGAGGAAATTTAAATGTTTTCCGTCATTTGGGGCTTGAAAAAATGGTTTGTTATAGCCGAAAATTCGCTATAAGCGGGTACGTATTAAGCGATATGATTTAATATAAAATAAAGAAGAAATCGGCCGGGAATGTCAGATTAAGTTCGCTATTAACGATAATTCGTTATAAGCGAGTTCATTATAATTGGAGTCGACTGTACTAGCAAAATAAAAGCAACTTCAAAATGTAAGTTGTTGAAGCCCTAGAAGTAAATGTGTCAGTTTTTAAACCTAGGAACCTTTAATTTGAGCTCAGGTTTGGTCACAACCATGTTTACTCATATTATACCTGTACTGGTCAGTTGGGTTGGGCTTTTTACAATGCACTTAAACAGTAAAGGTTGTATGGCGACATTACAGCTTTACTGGTGGAAGAAGACCTTAAATGTCCATCAGGGACAAACCAGCACATGAGTAGGATCTCTAAAGTTCTTTAAGCTAGCTGAAAACCTTCCTCACATGAAAGAACCAAAAGTCCCTGTCTGGGTTTGAATGGGGCAAGTAGTTTGAAGTCAACGGTCTTAACCTCTCGGCCACAGACACACTTCTGTACTGGTCAGTCCATAAAGTGGATTGAAATGTAATTTTATTTTTATATAAAAAAAGAAAACAAACATGTTGACTTTTACATTAAGGTAGGGTTTAAGTTGAAATGGTGAACTTCAGAAGGTCTTAGAGAAAACACATTCTAATTTCAATTACTCTATTTATATAAGTTTTGTCAGAAGATTCTGACAAACATAAATACTTATATATGTACTAAAATTCTAAAACTAGTGTTTTAACTTCCTCTTTTTTGATATTATAGGAAGTTAGTAAATATTTGATGTTGGTTGATGATGTTGAAAAACGTTTAGAACTTGCAAAGAAATTTTCCTGTCATCATGCAGCTATTGAGGTTGGTATTTTTGTCTCCCATCATTTTGTTAGAAACTCCTTGATACCATTACTAAAGTACCTATTTTTGGGTACAGTTGTTTACATAGTTGAAAAGTATATCAAGTTTTTTGTGCCCCCACGTTAGTGGCGGGCATTTAGATTTACCCTTGTCCGTCCGTCCTTCCGTCCGTCCGTCCGTCCGTTCACTTTTGTGTCGCATGTAACTCAAAAAGTATTTGACCTAGAGTCATGAAACTTTACAGGAATGTTGATCAGCATGTGAAGTTGTGCACCTGGGTATTTTCATCTGGATATTTTTAGTATTTTCAGAGTTATTGCCCTTGACTTAGTAAAATTTGGCAATTTTCAACTTGTGTCGCATGTAACTCAAAAAGTTTTTGACCTAGAGTCATGAAACTTTACAGGAATGTTGATCAGCATGTGTAGTTGTGCACCTGGGTATTTTCATCTGGATATATTAAGTATTGTCAGAGTTATTGCCCTTGACTTAGTAAAATTTTGCAACTTTCAGCCTTGTGTCGCATGTAACTCAAAAAATATTTGACCTAGAGTCATGAAACATTACAGGAATGTTGATCAGCATGTGTAGTTGTGCACCTGGGTATTTTCATCTGGATATTTTTAGTATTTTCAGAGTTATTGCCCTTGACTTAGTAAAATTTTGCAATTTTCAACTTGTGTCGCACGTAACTCGAAAAGAATTTTACCTAGAGTCATGAAACTTTACAGGAATGTTGATCAGCATGTGTAGTTGTGCACCTGGGTATTTTCATCTGGATATTTTTAGTATTTTCAGAGTTATTGCCCTTGACTTAGTAAAATTTGGCAATTTTCAACATGTGTCGCATGTAACTCAAAAAGTATTTGACCTAGAGTCATGAAACTTTACAGGAATGTTGATCAGCATGTGAAGTTGTGCACCTGGGTATTTTCATCTGGATATTTTTAGTATTTTCAGAGTTATTGCCCTTGACTTAGTAAAATTTGGCAATTTTCAACTTGTGTCGCATGTAACTCAAAAAGTTTTTTGACCTAGAGTCATGAAACTTTACAGGAATGTTGATCAGCATGTGTAGTTGTGCACCTGGGTATTTTCGTCTGGATATATTAAGTATTGTCAGAGTTATTGCCCTTGACTTAGTAAAATTTTGCAACTTTCAGCCTTGTGTCGCATGTAACTCAAAAAATATTTGACCTAGAGTCATGAAAACATTACAGGAATGTTGATCAGCATGTGTAGTTGTGCACCTGGGTATTTCATCTGGATATTTTTAGTATTTTCAGAGTTATTGCCCTTGACTTAGTAAAATTTTGCAATTTTCAACTTGTGTCGCACGTAACTCGAAAAGAATTTTACCTAGAGTCATGAAACTTTACAGGAATGTTGATCAGCATGTGTAGTTGTGCACCTGGGTATTTTCATCTGGATTTTTTTAGTATTTTCAGAGTTATTGCCCTTGACTTAGTAAAATTTGGCAATTTTCAACATGTGTCGCGCGTAACTCAAAAAGTATTTGACCTAGAGTCATGTAACTTTTACAGGAATATTGATCAGCATGTGCAGTTGTGCACCAGGTATTTTCGTCTGGATTTATTTAGTATTTTTAGAGTTATTGCCTTTCACTTAGAAAATTTTTGCAATTTTCAACTTGGATTTGACATAGTCATTAAACCTTATGGGCAGGTTGCTCAGCATATTTTAGATTTGCACCTGGGGTTTCGCTTGTGGATTTATCAAATATTTGTAGAGTTATTTCCCTTGACTTAGTAAAAAGATTGACAGAACAGTGGCGCGGTGGGGGCCCCGTGTCCTATGGACACATTTCTAGTTTTTATTTATTTATCAGCTATTCAACAATATATATTGCGCTTATTGTTAATTACAAATCTGCAGGATAAAATACAAAAACTGCCTATGATATATGAAAGACTGCCCCATTCTTTCTATCAAGTAAAAGTCTATGATGAATTATAATTCAAAGGATATTTCAAAACTATATGGAATCTTTATTTACATTTAGGCATACCCACAAATATTGTATAGAAAAGAAAAGTTTAGTGGAATTTTTTGTATTCATGTATATAAATGATTATTTTATATTGCTCACCCTCCTTCACAACTTAAAGTTTTTAAAAAGTAAGTTAACACTTATCTGACATAGCCTTACTATTGTTTGTTTATTTTGTAGACATATCGTGCACAAAGAGATAAACAGGGATTACAAATGTTCATACAGAAATTAAAACCAAACTCAGAAGAGTGGTTTATAGCAAATGGTGCTTTACAGGACAAGGTATTTCAATTTATATTTATTTAAATCTTCTTTTTTCATGAAATTAAAGACGGAGAAAAATATTGAAAAAACGATGAGGATAGTTTAAAATCATTTCAATTAAGCTTCTTAGCAACCAGTCTGCAAAAAAAGTTAAATAATGGTCTTTTACACAAAGTGTGTTGTCTCTGATTTTTCGGATGGGTTAAACTTATCTTTAAATTTTTTTAATTGTTCCAAATTTAAAGCAGGTTAATTGTTTAATTGCAGCTCTTGTCTGACTGAATTAAAATTTTAATTGCAAAGTGAATTTGATACCGTTTCTTGGTAGGATTATTGTATTAGAAACTGTTACTTGAAAACAACTGAATTGTATGATTGTGTTTTGATACATCTTTAAAACTATCTGGCAAGATTACAAAAAGACGATGATTCTACCGTAAGACACACAGCCACTTGTGCTTAGAATAATACATGAAAGGGGGGGGGGGCTCAAGGTTTTTCTCCTGCAAAACTGCCAAGTCCCCATTATGTGCAGGTCAGATTTAAAACCTAACACAACTAGAAAATGAAAAGCACAACATATGCATGTACATGTATTGTAATGAGTACATGTATTCAAAACAAAGTGAATTGTAAATTTTAATAGTGATAACAATTTTTTTTCTGTTGATGATTTCACATCTATGGTGTTTTTGATTGAAATATATTGATGTTTTTTTTTTTTTTAACATTTCAGACTGTGAAATGGAAGACTTGAGAACTTGTAGTCATATATAAAACTATCTCTGTGATATTAATTGATTCTTACCATTCCATGAAACATAACAGGAATTATGTGTAGACACATCTTCTAACATATCTGTGTAGTGACTTCTTTTAAAAAAGATGAAATGATAAATCTTAATTTTTTTGTATGTTTTTGCTACCAGTCCATATTTGGAATACTTGGGCTTAATCCCAGTCATGGTGCAAAATTTGTTGAAATTCTTTACATCAGTAAAGTTGTATATGTGAAATGAAAATGTATTCAAGGGAATAAGGTGAAAACGTGTCAAAATTCCACCATCTTTTTTTGATTAAATTTAATCCTTTTTAAATAGAAAATTATTTCATGTATGTAAACTTATTGAATCTTATTTATGAAATGTATCTACAGATATATCTTTTTGTTTTTTATGGATGTACATGTGCTTGAAATACGTTTTTTACATACGAAATTTGTTTTTCAATAGGATTAGTAAATTTTTGTCTTATCATGTCAAGTGTATTAGTTATTACATATAGACTGCCCTGTAATAGTGAATTTTAACCCTTCTTCAAACAATGAGTGAGTGCCTATGCTTTAAATTTAGAATCATTATTTATGCACAAAAGGGCAGCCAGGAAATCTAGAAAGTCATATTATCTTCACAATATTTGTGTCACTTTAAAGTGAATTGGTCTGTAATGAGAGTTCTGTTATATAATATGTAATTATGTTGATAGTATATAGTACAAGACATTACAACTACCCTGGTAACCAAAAAAAGAATTACATATGAATGTTGTTGGCAAGTGTGAGATACTTTAACCCAATTTTACATATATTCAAATAGCAGATAATAAGTTTTTCTAGAACAGAATGTTATAATCTTGGGTGAACTCGACGTACACCTTTTTACTTTCATTTTTTCAGAGTTTTTAGGGGCTATATTCAGTGGACGCTGTACAACAGTGATTATTTGTAATATTTAAAGATCCTGTATGTTTTGTGATTGATATTGTTACTGTGTGTATACCACACTTGCAAAATGTTATATATATTTATAATTATGCAAATAAAACAATTTTCAAACATGGAAGAATATGTAAAATGTGTAGTGCAAATATTTGTGCACATTATATTTACTCAATAAATTATATGCATTCATTTCTTATTGGAAAATTTGACTTAGAATTTAAAGAACATAAATTTCTAATTACCTCCCTTTATTTACATTCGGAAATATCTTTATAAATTATAAGATAATGCTTATTGGAACTTACAATATTGACAAATCTTAATTTGAGCATCAAATTTTTAAAATAAAACCATGAAAAAAATGTGTTACAGGATCTTTAAATGTTGTTACTATAAATCATGTAGAACTTTATCTATATCTTTTTCAAGCAGTATACATATGAAAATATTTCTATGAAATATTTCAATCATTTTCATTGATATTTGAAAACCTTTTAGAAAATGTAAATCAGTCCACTTTAAATCTCAACAAATTAAGAACAATTAAGAGGAAATGTATTTATAGATATATTTATGTCCTCTATATGTTTATATGCCTAATCCTGGTGAAGTTGTATAATGGTTTTGTCTTGCTATAACTCGGAAATATCCATAGTCAGTTTTTGTGAATTTCAATTATGCATTGAAGAGCAGAGTGGCATATATCTGTACTTATGATATAGGCAGTCATTTTTGCTAATGGAATGTCTCGGCTTAACCTGCTGGCAGCAAAAGTGATTTGCTGTCAGTATAGAGCCAGGCCAGCCTGCACATCTATATTATGAGTCTGATTTGGCTCTGTAATATAGGCAAACTTTCTAGTTTCATCGTAATATCCCCAAAAATGATAATGGAAAGTTCGATGAAAGAATTCACAGATTTGATCCAGTGAAAATAGGACAAGTTCAGAACATAAAAGCAGAAGGCAAAGGCATTGTTAATTTTTGAATGTGCACCTGTTTGTTGTTATAATTGAGTATTGTATACTTAGTTTGTATTGTCTTTTTACACATTCACATACATGTATTTTTGTTTTGTTTTGTAAATTGCTGGTGCAATTTTGTTGCAGAATTATGAAAACAGTAAACTTTTAAAAAAAAATCTGTTCTTTAATACTTTCCCCTTGTTTTTTGCCTCATTGTTCTGTATTTCCATCCATCCACCTTTGGATCAGGAGGTCGAAGTTTCGAGCCCCACAGGGAGCGTTAATTGAAGGTTTAATGTTTTTTGTGAGACTCAATCGGAAATGGCCGCTTCGTGAGCCGTGAGGAAGTTTAAATGAATGGTTACAGATTTCTATTCCTCTGGCATAGTGGTAGGAGTTTGGAGGTACATGGTATGCAAGCAAAAGGTGTCTCATAAGTCAGAAATGGCTGAGCCTTTTAGTAGGGGTGACACTATAATAAACAAGACTTTTACCTTTTATAGTAGATCAATAGGTGTTCCCCATTTTGACATTAAGGTAGTGTCACTGTAATGCTTTCCCGCCAAAAAATTTCTAACATCAGCCAATATCGTGTTAAATCAGTCATTTGCGGAACATTATTTTTTCAACTATTTGGTTTTTAATCATTCTTAACCGTTTATAAACGAAATTTATTACATAGCGATAAGGGATGAGTGATTGTGAACAATCTAATGCCCAAGATTTTGAATAAAATAATATTCAGTAAATAACCGACCTTCTACAATACTTGCCGAAAATTGCTAGAATTTTTTGGTGGAAAGCTTTTACAGTAAGACTACCCTTAACATATATCGGCATTTTAAATTAATCAAGCTTGGGAATTTTGCCTAAAAATGCTTATCAAAAATACAACAATGCCAGTAACTTTTCTTCACACTCGCAAACTTAATAGTGTAGCGGATAATGAGCATGAATTGATATAAGTTGGTAAAAAGAAATGAGATTTTAACCAAAAAAAATGTCTTCTCCAAAGGCCATTTGTATAAAATAGCAATTGTATGAAACAAATGTAGATAGATATGTATATGCATAAGCATCAAGAAATATTGGTAAATACATGTACTTTGTTGAAAATATGCAAGCCCCCATTCCATTTTGCAAATTAGAATTTCTTATAGTTGCAAAAATTTGCAAATGGAAAAAAATTGTTCAATTCTAGCCCTGAATCCTACCAATATTTTCAGAGAAGATCATTGTATGCATTGCCAGTCTCAGCTACATGTAACTGATAGCTTCCCTCAACTTTTGAATATCACAAGCAAACAAAATGGACACAAATGGCATGGTCAGACTGCACAAATGGCATGGTCAGACTGCACAATGTGCATGGTCAGACTACTCAATTGGCATGGTCAGACTTCTCAAATGGCATGGTCAGACTATTCAATTGGCATGGTCAGACTTCTTAAATGGCAAGGTCAGACTAGTACATTGGCATGGTCAGACTACTCTATTTGCATGGTCAGACTAGTCCATTGGCATGGTTAGACTTCTCAATTTGCATGGTCAGACTAGTCCATTGGCATGGTCAGACTTCTCAATTTGCATGGTCAGACTACTCCATTGGCATGGTCAGACTTCTCAATTTGCAGTCAGACTACTCCATTGGCATGGTCAGACTTCTCAATTTGCATGGTCAGACTACTCCATTGGCATGGTCAGACTATTCAATTAGCATGGTCAGACTACTCAATTTGCATGGTCAGACTACTCCATTTGCATGGTCAGACTATTCAATTGGCATGGTCAGACTACTCTATTTGCATGGTCAGACTAATCCATTAGCATGGTCAGACTACTCTATTTGCATGGTCAGACTACTCTATTTGCATGGTCAGACTAGTCCATTGGCATGGTCAGACTACTCAATTTGCATGGTCAGACTAGTCCATTGGCATGGTCAGACTACTCTATTTGCATGGTCAGACTACTCCATTGGCATGGTCAGACTTCTCAATTTACATGGTCAGACTACTCCATTGGCATGGTCAGACTACTCCATTGGCAATGGTCAGACTATTGAATTAGCATGGTCAGACTACTCAATTTGCATGGTCAGACTACTCAATTTGCATGGTCAGACTACTCAATTTTCATGGTCAGACTAGTCCATTGGCATGGTCAGACTACTCAATTTGCATGGTCAGACTACTCATTGCATGGTCAGACTACTCAATTTTCATGGTCAGACTACTCCATTGGCATGGTCAGACTATTCAATTGGCATGGTCAGACTTCTCAATTTGCATGGTCAGACTACTCCATTGGCATGGTCAGACTTCTCAATTTACATGGTCAGACTACTCCATTGGCATGGTCAGACTATTCAATTAGCATGGTCAGACTACTCAATTTGCATGGTCAGACTAGTCCATTGGCATGGTCAGACTACTCAATTCAATTTATTTTGTTATTAAATTCTTGCTAAAATTATTGCTTTGAAATTGTTACTGAATTCTTGACTTGAATTTGACCGAGTTTGTTATTAAATTTTTGCTATGAAATATTTACTAAATTCTTACCTTTAATTCAGCAATAAATTATTTACCAAATCCTTGCAAGGAAATAATTGCAATATTCTTGATTAAAATACAATGGCTTATCAACTTAAAATAGATACTTTACATTCTGATTAAATAGGCAAACACACTAATGAAACACTAGGCAATAAGGTCATAACTTTATATTTAGTAAAAAATTACACTGGCACTGTTTTTACAGACTTTATTTTGTTTATTGTAGAAGCCAAACTAAAGAATATCACAATGTATAATACTTGTGCTAAAGTTGTAGGAAACACACACTTAGCCTGTGATTAAAAATTAGGACCCCCGTCTTATAAGACATCTGTGTAATAGGCGAGTAAATACAGTAGAAGAGAAAAATTGCCACAAAATCTGCTTAGAGTCTTATTCGAAGTCTTATGGTGAAAGGGGTTATGAAATTATTTCACTTACAATAACTGCTCATGACTTATTACAACAGTCTGTTATCTTCTAATACTGTAGAACCGGTTTTATTTGCATTTGAAAAATTCTTCTTAAAATCTGGGGATCAATTGCTATGAATACATAGTTGTCATGAATAAATATGTTATTTTTGTGTTGTTTTGTTGGGTTTTATCTCGCACCAACTTAGTAGAGATCATGTGGTCACTTTCCAGCTTTAGTGGTGGTAGAAGCCCTAAGGTGCCCTTCCATGCATTTATTCAAAAATTTCGGGGGAGCATATAGTCGTCGGGTTGTCCGTCCGTCAGTCCGTCCGAGCCAACATTTGATTATTATGAGCTTCATTACGTAGTTAAGTAAAGAACATAAACTCATAAAATTCAAATTAAGAGCTATTTTTTTGTTTTTATGAGCTTATTTTGCTTATGGACGTTGGTCCAGGTGGTGTTTATGAGCTCATTTGCCTCATAAACATCAAATTTTGGTACATCCGTACGTATGTACGTCCCGAATTAGTGTCCGGCCCATATCTTTGTTATTTGAAGTCAGATTTTAAAACTATTTCACAGAAATGATCACCATATTAAGACGATATGTCGCGCGCAACATTTGGGTCGCTACCTTGAAGGTCAAGGTCACAGCATGAACTTGCAGCAAAATCGTGTCCGGTCCATAACTTCATTACTTGAAGTCGGATTTTAAAACAATTTCACAGTAATGATCACCATATTAAGACGACGTGTCATGCGCAACATTTGGGTTGCTACCTTGAAGGTCAAGGTCACAGTATGACCTTACAGCAAAATCGTGTCCTGCCCATAACTTCGTTATTTAAAGTCGGATTTGAAAATTATATCACAGAAATGATCACCATATTGAGACTTGTTGCGCGCAACATTTGGGTCGCTACCTTGAAGGTCAAGGTCACAGCATGACCTTGCAGCAAAATTGTGTCTGGTCCATAACTTCGTTATTTGAAGTCGGATTTTACAACTATTTCACAGAAATGACAATGTGTCATGCACAACTTTTGGGTTGTTTTTACACTTTGAACTTTGTCTATGACATAACTCTGACTCTACAAGAGGTATACCTTCCTGTGTCCAAAACCTATTCGGGGAGCATCACCCTGTTCAACCGGCTCTTGTTATACCGAGCTACAAAACTTCTTCTACATGCCTTTTATCAGTTAGGAGAAAAATAGGGTATTCATGTTCATTAACTTGATGTCTACATTTAGATTGATAAAACATCATGTTTACCAAAAGACATTTAATGAGACACATTTTGAAACGATACATGTATTGTGCTTGACGAAAGGTGAACTTCTTGTGTGTGTAATGGAACCACAGCCATGACAGCAAGGGAACAGTGGGGACATTTAGTTCATTAGTGTTGGAAGCTGTCACACATTAAATTTTAGTAAATGATCCTTACACAGAATTTTTCTTTGTATCATGAAATTGACAAATACTAAGTGTTGACTAAGTCCAAACTGTAAGTTCGTGACATTATTTTATAAAAACAGTAATTCATTTTCAGATAACGGAAATGGGTGTTTATATACTACATCCATCTTAATAAAATGGGTAAACGCTGTCAAATTTTTTATGATGATGTCATTGCAGCCATTGGAGAACAAAATTTGTTATGGGTGGGTACTTTTATTGATTCACTTTTATTGGAAAATGAAAACAAATCCTTTGTATATTATAAAGTTGTATTCACCAATATAATAAATAACAAATACACATTCAATAACAGAAGATTATCCCATTTACAGCCAGTATATTACTGAAAATAATATGAAGTGAAAATAATCATTTTTTCATTGCAGTAAAATAAAAAAGCAACAACAAAAAATTGCTCTGTTAATAACTGACTAAACTGAATGTATAATATTAAATATAACTTATGAGATGATGGTTGATTAAAGAGGCAATGATATTGCCATATTGAATTCTTTGCACACAAAATTTGTTGAGACCATTTTTGTCACTAATGCCAAATGTATTGGTTTAAACATAGTTAATCTCTATTGCAAAACAAGTTATTGCATCTTATATTAATGACTTTTGAGTCTGTTTTTTGGAACCAACCAGTAACCATTAACCAACCTTAATTGTATTAAGTTACATATGTTGCAGACAAGCACTAACATTAACTAATAATACCTGAGCTAGTTTGTTTTCAATTATCAAAAGAATTTAAAGTTTTCCCTACTTCAGAAAATAATTGTTAACCTAACAAAGCTCCAGTTATTTAGTGCCTGTTAAAGATCTTACAAATATTTGCTACCAAAATTATGTTACAAAACAAAAAACAAAACAAAGACATAAACACTTAAAAGATTAAATTATTAAAAAAACACCAAACATGTTATTTGGTGTAAAAAATTATGTTTACTTTATACTCGTTATAAAATATTTTCATCATGCAAAAAACTAAAACATTTTTGAAACTTGAACAGAGAAAGGGTTACTGTTCCTGACTTTGAAATAATATTCGTTTCCAAAAAATATTTTTTTCTTTTCAACAGACTAGAAAAGGTAGAGACCAGATAGATCTTACGTAATTCAGATCATATATTCACGTTATATCCATAAAATATGTTTAAATTATACAATTGTGATATCACAAACATGTATACACGAGAAAAACGTTTAAATGTGAAAAAAACTGCATATATCATCAATGTCATTTCAAATAAGAGACTAATTATCACAGTCAAATAAACTGTTCTTATGAAGTTGGCAAAATATATTTTGATACTTTTCTTATTTCACTTTAATATAGCAAAATCCTAAACATTCAATGCATTAAGTATAAGCAAGGGTTAAACAACACTAAATTATAAAAGTACCCGGTAACAGTTCTCAAAACCATTTAAAATAAATGAAAAAATTTTGTCTATAAAAAGAAAATTTGATAAAATGAAAAATTTAATGAAAGTGTACAAAAATTAAGCTTTTTGCTTAAATCAAAATATTTGCTAAGGTTGATTCAAAACTGTTTTTGTCTGAACATATAATTCAGTTATTAAAAGAAAGCATGGTAACACAAATATTGCATATTATCCATTTGAGTTCAAAGGTCGACTTATCACATTGGGTGTTGTCATTGCAGCCATCTCCCATCTGAAAATGTTGAAATAAAAAAAAATACATAAATGAGCCGCGTCATGACAAAACCAACATAATGGGTTTGCGACCAGCATGGATCCAGACCAGCCTGCGCATCCGCGCAGTCTGATCAGGATCCATGCTGTTCGCTTTACAACTCTATTACAAGTAGAGAAACTGATAGCAAACAGCATGGATCCTGATCAGACTGCGCAGATGCGCAGGCTGGTCTGGATCCATGCTGGTCGCAAACCCATTATGTTGGTTTTGTCGTGACACGGCTCAAATGGAGGTTGAAAATTCCTGGAAACTCATAAATCAGTATTCTTTTCATAGTTTTAAAAGCTTCTGTGTCAAGCCCGAAGATTTTACCAATATTACATAAATTATGTTGAATTCAGACAACAAAATATGGCCATTTGCCAATAAATGCTCAAACCACAAAATTTCAACAGGCATTTAATAACGTCATCTGTAGAAGTTTAAATTGTTTACACACAGTCGCACCCCAGGCAACATTCACCAGTTAAATGTTTCCAGTGTAAACATGGTTTTAGAAAGATTTTTGAGAGTCTGAAAAATGAATTAAAGAATGATACTGAAAACTTTCCAAATCTTTTATCTTTAACTTAATTTTATAGTGAAAAAAAGTTTCCAGGATTGTGCTATTAAAAATTTATATATCTAGATAATGACATGTTTATAGAGGCAAGCATACTCCTTAATTAGAAAAAAAGAGATCAGTGATCACATGTGTCCCCTGATGGTAGCCAATAAGGCAGTTGTAATGAGGGGTGTTTGAACAGTTTGTTCCCTATATGTCATGGCTACTTTGTAGCATGTTGTACCTAGAGGTACCTTGTACCTGTTTAGAGGGGACACAAAGCTGGCAACACAAAAAATAATTTACAGGCCAAAACGCTTTTTTCATTCAAGGGCTATAACTCACCCAAACATCATTCAAACGGAAAACTCTTTATATATGTGCAAGTACTTCAGCTTCTAATCAATCCTGTAAAGTTTCACTCAAATTGCATTATAGGTAGAAAAGAAGTAGTCCGGACAAACTTTAAAAGAAAAATCATAGAAGGGCAATAACTCTAACAATAATCATTGAACTGGAAAATGCAGACGATATGTACACCTAGACTTGATACTAGTCATTCCAAACTCAAATTTGGATGAAATAGCACATGTAGTTTTTGAGGAGTAGTCTAGACAAATTTTGTGACGGACTAACAGACGATAGAGAATTGATCCTGTCACCGCTACTCTGTAGCAGTCCAGCAGACAACACAATAATAAAAAATATTACTATCTTACCTGATATCTCTAGGTAAACATGACGTGTCAAGTTTATACTCTAGTACAGCTAACTTAGCGAGGGTTTTCAGGGATGGTTGTAGATCAAGGACATGTAAATCAGACAGATCCATCAGTGGAATCTCAGCATCCTCTGCGTCCGGTTCTTCTTGACTAATGGGACTGGAAAAACACGGAAGTTGGTTTATACAGAATTTACCATAGTTTGATTGTTTAGGAAAATAAAAGCTTACAGACACACTCTTCATATCCGTTCCTGTACCCATCGGCATTGAGCAATGAGTGTAAAGTTTCTTGCTCAAGGAAACAACGGTTTGTCCCCAACGGGGTTTAAACCCTAGCAAATAGGGATCCTTAGATTACATAAGTTGCTTACTATAATTACTGAAGTCACACAATTTTTTATTTTCTTCTGTATCCCATCCCAATTTTCTAATTTGTGTATGTTTTGAGCAATTTTTTATCATTAATCAAAGTGGAAAGATACATACCTTGTACCACCAAAGAGGTAAACTTTTGTCCCAATTTTACAACAACATTGACGTCTTCTAGCACAGGGACCTGTTCCTTTCACAGACACTAGTGACCACTTATTTGTTTCTGAAATCATATTTATATAACAACATCATCACTAATACTATAAGAGCTGTGCCATGACAAAACCAACATAATGGGTTTGCAACCAGCATGGATCCGCGCAGTCTGATCAGGATCCATGCTGTTTCCTTACAAACCCTATTACAAGTAGAGAAACTAATAGCGAACAGCATGGATCCTGATCAGACTGCACGCATGCGCAAGCTGGTCTGATCCATGCTGGTCGCAAACCCATTATGTTGGTTTTGTCATGACGCGGCTCATATTTAAACTTGTATTTATACTGTGTTTGATCATGAGTTTCTTATGATTTGAGCAATTTTTATTCTTAAAGAGCATAAAACAAGCTTTTTCTAAACCCGGTATATTTTATTTATATCATATGTTTTTGTATATCGAAGAGATAATATAAATAAATAACCAACACAATTTGCCAAATAGATTAGCCCTAATTTGATTTAGGAACTGTTAATTGTTAAGCAGACACAATTTTTAGTCATAATCTTGGCAGTCAGATCATGTAACCGGCTTTTCTTTCCGGTTATTACCAATTTTTCTGCAAGTGACGACTACATATACCACTTGCACATCAATCCAGGCTCTGGCCAGGCCCTATACTGTAAGTAATAGTGTATTTTATCAAAGCAGAAATTTTTTTTTCTCTCACAAATTGAGCAGGTGAAAGGTTCATATAATATAATATTTAAGTGGCAAAATATGTTTGCTTCAGCGGCCTGTTGTTAAAGAATAAATATATTTTAGGTATGTATTCAAGACTTGTGTAAAACTTACATATTTACAGCAAGGATACACTACATAAATAGTTCTTTAGACAGTAATTTAAACTACTATGTAAATGCAAAAATTAAATTCTCACATGCTTTGCTTCATACTATTCCCCTATCAAACAATCAAATGATATATGCACCGCAAAAAAAGGAATGCTTACATGTGAAGTCATATGACATCAGATATGACGTCAATACACCAAATGACCTCAGAAATTTACTTTTATGCTTAAGTTACTTCAAATACTTTTATCAATTCATTTGCATGATAGAATGGAAATAGACATTAATTTTTTTTTGCATTTTAGTATAATAATTAGAGATGGCAACGAGTAACCGGTTAACCGAGTACTCGATCGAACGTCCGAATATCGGTTAACAAAATTGATATTCGATTACTCGGAAAAAATATTTAATTTCTACTTTTTTTTGCGATTTAGAAAGATGAGTTCAGAAATTCGGAAATGTACACGTATCTATATAAATACTTGTTAAATGCAATCAAAACATCCTTGCAGAGGTGTGAAAATGATATCGTAAATTTAACGAGGCGATTAGCAGTTTGACATGCGTATGGGATTGAACACAGTCCTGTGTCGTTTACGTCATTCGGCCTCTTATGATATTTAATCACCTTTAAATATTAGACAGTTTGTAGCCGAAACTTGTTAATTATTAAAATATTATATAATGATAATAAAAACGTAAATGTATACGGAATATTATGTTGTAGCTTTGTATTTTGCTTCGAGCAGCGGTGGAAAAATTGATATCTCGCACCATTGCGAGTAGAAAAATGCATAGTCTCAGAAAGCTACTACAACATAATTTTTCTTTTATTATATACCTTTTCGTTTGAATTATAAATGATTTTCATTATACTACACTTCTATAAGAAATATCAGAAAATGAAATGTAGCTGTCAAGAAATGAATTTATGACCGACGGATTTTTGCAAAACCGGCCACGTAGGCCTTTTATAATTTTGGTTTCCGTTTCCAAATGCTACGTTTATACACAGCTAAGATCGGAACCAACGTCAAAAATAGTCCGGCACTGCCATATATGGTACCGTATTTGTCACTAACATAATACGGAATTTTCTATCCCTTGAAGCGTATTTGCGCTTCAAGTTCATCCTGTATTTTAGGGAGAAAATTTGTAGGTATATAATAAATGCTGTCATTGACATTTCTTATGTTTATATTCATATTTGTATTTCTTGCATTCCTATTTATAGTTACGAATTCTATTAATTAAAATAGAAAACGAAAGTAGCATGCAGACGGTGTTGATATTGTGTGATAAAACTTTAAAGATCATTGAAAATCATCCGAGTAACCGAGTACTCGATCGGAAAAATGACCGAGTACTCGAGTATTGATTTTGGTATTCGTTGCCATCCCTAATAATAATGCATGGTTTACCTTTCAAATGCTTTGTAATTAATCACTCAGGCCTATAGGCCTTCGTGATTATATTTCTACACATTTGAAATCGCCCCGCGCATCACACACTCAAACTTACATAAAGCAATCAAAAACTCAAGAGCACAAATATTAGCAGAAAATGCAGAAATGCAGAAAAATTTAGAACTACTTACTTGTATCAAATTTAAAGATGTCCTTGAAATGTAGGTCATGCTGTCCATTGTAACCACCAAATATATAAATGCACTTTTTATGTGTGACTGAAAATAATAATCTAACAGACATTAACATTTCATTAAAGTAACTTCTTCAGTTATACAATGTATCTGATATTTTGGGGTTTTGTTTTAAAGCTACATTAAATAAATATGTTAAAATATTTTTGCTGTCGGCCTAAAAAAAGAAGCATACTACAGTTTCATTAACCTTTTTAACAGTATCGTTGTAAATCTCATCAAATATTGTTCATAAATTAGGATTTTAAATGGAAAACCCCACGGTAACACTAAAGTTCGTATACGAATTTTAACAATGCAAATGAAGACTATAATCGGCTCGTGTATGCGCTACGTCACGTTTATAGTTGCTATCCGGAACACGGCAAAATATAAGATTTTCTTTGTGCAAACACACTTTTACTGTTTAAGCTTCACGGTGCACGAGGCCTGTGGTTCAGAAAAATAATCATTCTCATAAAAAAGATTAAATTTGTATGAAAATATCTGTTACAATGCGGAAATATACCGTTAAATTAGGACTGCTACTTATAGTCATGTTTGTTGATTTAATATTGATGTACGGATGATCCGAAGGCGGAGTTTTTCATGCAAACCGAATTCGCCACAATGAGGTTGCACATTTGTATGCTCATTAAACTCATTTTGGTTGTCTGGACACCAAAATAAGATCTGGAGTCGATATGAAACCCAATTTATTAATGAAATGTCGCTATTTCTTTTTTATGAAATTTATTTAATGTAACTTTAAATATGTCTTTGTTTAGGAATGAGCATGCCATTCTCAGATAAACTTGCACAATTACAGTTTCTGATAAAATATTTGTGAAATGTACTTTTTCTATCATGGCACTTTCATTTATAAAATACTGATATTTATAAAACTCTTATAGCTATACACTAAATGTTGTCCCAGACTAAATGCAACAACCAATGAAATACAAGTCTTGCCTGATACTTGTAAAAACAAGAGCTGTTGGTAACACAGCATGTGCGAATATTCTCAGTGCTTGATAGTAAAACAATTACCTGGATAATGTAGAATTTTCTAAGTTCAAAAGGGGCCATAAATCTGTCAAAATCCATGATAGAGTTATGGGCTTTGGATTGTCACCTCCTATAACGCTTTCAAATAAGTACATGTATGTGAAGTTTCTACACATTCCCTTCAGTAGTTTTTGAGATATGAACATGCACACTAGAAAATTAACCAAAATGTGACGCCGAAGCCATGGTGAGTACAATAATAGCTCTCCCTATTCTCCCAAAAGTCAAGCTAAAAATAATCTAAGGTACTAACATCACTGTACACTTACACATAGAATGACTCCTTCTCCCTGTTGGAATGATACCGTGAGTTAATGGCTGGAACCATCTGTTAGTGGCTGTATCAAACCCTTGTATATTATTGCAGTAATACTCCATGTTTGTAAACATATTACCACCCAGATCACTTCTTCCACCAAATACGTACATAAATCTATCAACACCGACTGCTGTATGGAAATCCCGCCATCTTGCTGGTGTACCCTGAATTGGAATCATGTATGTAAATTGAGTTACTTAATCAGATATTGAACTTTTTATACATTTAAAATACAACTTGAAAATAATTTATTTGAAATTTTTGACACCCAGTTGACTCTCGGTAACTTTATATCTATTCCTATTTTACCTCCATCAATGAAATTTTTTTTTTAGACCTTTGGGTGTCCATAGCCAAGTGGTTAAGGTCGTTGACTTCAAACCTCTTGCCTCTAACCGCGTAAGGTTTTGAGTCGAACAAGTGTCTTTAGATTCATTCATGTGAGAAAGCTATTCAGCTAGCTAACAGAACATCAGTATGTCTACTCGAATGACTGTTTGTGCCTGAAATAATGCACAGAGGGTCACACGAGGTCTTACTCCATCAGTAAAGCTGGAAAATGGCCATATGACCTATGCTGTGTTTGTGCAACGTATAACCCAATCAAAAAAAATTTGGACCTTACCTTTGTCCGGAGATATGTCCATGTCTTAGTGTCAAACTCGAATGAGTAGACATCATCAGAAAATCTGTCAATCTGTAACCAAGTAAGACATCATAAACTGCCTTTATTTCTTTATAACACATAATTCTATATTTCATACATTGCATTTTATTCAAACATAGGAATTTGACTGAAAATTGCGATACTGATCTTCAATATTTGTTCAATATTCTTCCACAATTTAGAATATTGTTACAGTTTAAAACCAATTCCTGTCCTGTCTTTATATTTTTTTCCCTCAAGTGAAACATCACTTCTTGATCTTTTTCTTGACAGGCCTCAGCCCTAACAGGTAAGCCAGACCACTGGATTAGAAAGTTAGGTGGTCCTTACGGAAGTCAAGGGCTCTTTTTATTTTGAATTTTGTACTCAAAGATTTTTTATTCATAAATAAAATGCAGCAGACATTTTCACAAAAAATCTTACGACAATTTTTTATCCTAAGAGAAATCTTACGATAAATCTCCTTTTCACAAAAAATCTTGAGAAAATCATTAGTGCAAAATCTGTCGTAACTTTACGATAGGTGTTCCCCGTTTGTAAGTGTAATTTTTTCTCTCTTAAGGGTAAAATATCATGTATCTCTTACCTAAACTGAATAAAAACAAACAAAAAATTGGAGGACAAATATATATTAAGCAAACAGTATGTTATAAATAACAAAAATTAAGGTATAATTATTTTTCAACATAAACATTTGTGACGTCATGATTTGATGACGTCACGATGGAGAGGGTTATGAATAGTTTAAATGTGAACTATACTGTAGTATTATTGAAAACAAATAATTTGTACAATTTTGTGAGTTCGATTTTATTGCCATCATGTACTAGTGGCACCTTTTTATTTATTAATACCTTAGCAATAACGTAGCTGAATCACTTAGATACATAAAATTATTTTCAATCAAGATAGAAAATATATTAGTTTGAATCATTTTTTTGTTCTTATTGAAATTTGATTGTGTTCAATACATATTTCAAGCTCTTTATTACTTGATTTTAAAACCGGAATCAAATAAAGAGCACGCACATCAATATCAAATGAACGTTGCTAGGGATGTTTTTATCGTAAGATTTATCGTAAGTGAATTTTTTATCTTAAGATAAAATTTTAACTTACGAGTGGCTTTGTGAAAATGACTTAAGATTTAACTTAGGATTATCGTAAGTAAAAAACTTAAGATAAATCTTAAGATTTTTTGTGAAAATGTTTGCAGTACTAGTGTTATCTGAATACATTTTCTACCTAAATTTATAAAACAAAGTTTTTAGACTTTCATCAGCAAAATTTTAGCAAGTAAACATGAAAGTTATGGATGATTTGAAAAAATTCTGTGACTAATGAGATGAATGAATATGTACATCAGAAAAATGTTTTTAAACAGCAAGTAAAACATGTTAAACATGTTTTACGATCAAATCACCATTCTTCAAGATGAGCCTTGCACCAATGAGAAAATTCCAGTGGTCTGATGGACCAGTTGCTTGTAAAGTTAGGTGGTCCTTGCCAAAATTGGGTGGTCTCGGACCAGTGGACAACCTTTAACATTGAGGCCTGTTTGACTAGCTTGAACCTTGAGGTCAGTTCTTACAACTTACCCCTTCTTCATATCCACCATATATGTACATTTTCTTCTGTATAACACAAGCAGAATGGCCATCTCTAGCCCCTGGTATAGGTCCACTTGTATCTACTGTACCCCATATTCGTAAAACTGAAATATACATTCACATTAAATTTAACTGAAATTTTTTGTGTTCCTTTTACTCAAGCAGTGGACAGAAATCTTTATTTATTCCATTTATTTTTCAAATTAAGTATAATGCCCAAAACAAAGGAATTATATCTGAATTAATATAGAAGCATACCTTCGATATTAATGATAAACATTCTTTCATTCAATTTCACCAATTTATTACAAAACAAATATAGAACACAATACAAGAACTATGTAAATTATTATAAATAATTAACTTCCCACCAACCTGTATTAAACACAAATAGAACATTGCAAGCGCCATCAGTGTCGTTCCTGCCTCCCCAAATATATGCAAAATCCCCGTAGGCCACTGCAGTATGTCCATACCTTTGATATGGTATCTGTGAATCTCTTGATAATACATGAGGGCGATGCCTTCTACATGGTAAGGGAAGTAACTTCCAGCGTAGTGAGACTGATTGAGAAATAACAAGAGCTGTCACAGAAGACAGCCAAGCTCGACTAATAAAATACTGGACGCAGTAAGGAGAACAAAACTATGAAAGAAAAATCAATTATGTATAATTATGTATTTAGTTATAGTAAAAAAATAACATTTGTAAACATAAATTCCAAGATCAAGGGAAGTAATTCTAGAAATAGTCACGATAGAGTTATGAACATGTGTGTAATGATAAGAAATATATATTTGAAGTTTGAAGTAAGATACCTTAAAAAGTAAAGAAGTTATAATATTTCTTAAAGAAAATCCTAAGTTCAAAGAGAGATAAATCTGTAAAAATTGCTTCAAGAGTTATGAACATTGTCACATAAAATGTAATTGATGATAAGGAATAATTATTTGAAGTTTGAGGTAAATACCTTTAAAACTAAAAAAGGTATAGTAAAATATAACATTTTTCTAGTAAAAAAATCTAAGTTTATGGGGAGATAATTCTTGCAATATTGGTGCTAGAGTTATGAACCTTATCACATAAGATATGGATGATGATAAGGTACATAAAAATTATATTTGAAGTATGAAGTTGATCCCTTTAGAAATAAATAAGTTACAGTGAAAAATAATATTTTTTAAGGAAAATTCTAAGTTCAAGGGGAGATAAATCTGAAAATATTGGTGCTAGAGTTATGAACCTTGTCACATAAGATTGGGATGATGATAAGGTACATATATTTGAAGTATGAGGTTGATCCCTTAAGAAACAAAGAAGTAACAGTAAAAAATAGTATTTTTTAAGAAAAATTCTAAGTTCAAGGGGAGATAAATCTGAAAGTATTGGTGCTAGAGTTATGAACTTTGTCACATAAGATTGGGATGATGATAAGGTACATATATTTGAAGTATGAGGTTGATCCCTTAAGAAATAAAGAAGTAACAGTAAAAAATAGTATTTTTTAAGGAAAATTCTAAGTTCAAGGGGAGATAAATCTGAAAATATTGTAGCTAGAGTTATGAACCTTGTCACAAAAGATGTGGTTGATGATAAGGAATATATATTTGAAGTTTGAAGTTGATACCTTAAGAAATGATAAAGTTATAGTGAAAAATATTTTACTGCACCAAAACTTTAATCTGAAATCTGGACGCGGACGCCGACTCCGGGGCGAGTAGGACAGCTCTCCATATACTTCGTATAGTCGAGCTAAAAATGTATGATGTTAGAATATCAATGACCCTTCAATGAATTGTGATTCTTACCTTCAAGATACAGTTCTGTGTCCTGATATCATGTTGTCAGGTATTGATAAACTTTTAATTGTTAGATAAAACTTGCTACTCTTAATTTGTATATGTTTATTCTACATATGCGCTGAAACAAATTAGCATCACATCTCGATAACTTTCAAAACTTGTCCCTATTTTCTCCTGGAGGTGATTCGAGAATTCTGCGTTTCAATAGCCTAGTTGTTGATGATAACATGGACTAACCATTCAAAATCTTTGTATAACTTTTCAAAACTTTGCCTCATTGACAATGACACCTGAATCTAATTTTTCTAATTGATATCAATTAAATAGGAATTTTGAATACATTAACAAAATTTCACCTGCTTAATTTGTTACAAATATCCATGGATATATCATTTTTTTTATACAAATGACATATATGCCACCAGTACATGTATGCCAGTCTGCACTTTCATGCATTTTTACAAGAATGTATCCTGTTCAAAAGCTCCTTTTTTTTCAATCTTACAATGAAATCATTTTCACTACAAAGGGAAAATTCTAAATCTAATGATGACAAGTTTATTTGACAAGTTCAGTACGTTACAAAGATTTAAAAGAAACTAGTTTATCTTACTGGTATCTAGTACATGAACATCTATTGGCAGTCTTGTCTCGTAGTCTTCACCAGTGCAGTATCCACCAAAACTGTAGATGCGCTCGCCAATGGCCACGGCTGCATGGTTAACACGTCTTGGACCACCTTCAAGATGAACAGTCCATCTCAGCATTTTTCCCTCACTTTATTCATTACAGTCACCTAAAATAATAATAGTTATTTAATTTGTGTAATAATCAAAATGCCAACTGCCTATCAAAATCCATATTACTATAATATATTACAAGGTAGCTAGGACTTTAGTTTAACCCTGGACCCTCAGAATACTATATTAGTACTCTTCTAACTAAAATTTGTCCTCAAATTTTAAATGGAAACATTGAGCAATGTGAAGTAACTTATAAAGCTTTAAACAGTCATGGTCCCCTGATGAGCACAAATGTCACAGGCAAGGGTGAAAACAATTTATCGATACATCCTGACCAGGAACTCAAACATAAAAATTAAAACCCTAATTTATTAATATGTACTTTTTCCAATAGTGGCAACCCCCTTGCGGGGACCAAGCCATGATGCATCCATCTCACCAAGACATGTCACTACACTCGTCTCAATATTTTAACTGCAAGACTAGCAGATTTTACAAACTGATATTAGAATCTACACAGTTGTCTACTTTTGCGAACGCTGATCAGCTGATTTGACATCTGATGTGGGTCCTACTAAACACTGCTAAGGACTGCTAAGGACCGCTAAGGACTGCTAAGGAGCCACAAAGGACTACTAAAGAGGCACAAAGGACCTTAAAATACCTACTAGGCCATTCTTATATTACATGGTATTATTTTTAGTGAAAAAAAAAATATAATTTTAAGAAAAAATATGATTTTGGTGAAAATTTTATGAGTTGTCAGACCGCTAAGGACTGCTCAGATACACAAAAGACTGCTAGGGAGGCACAAAGGACCTTAAAATACCTCCTAGGGCATTCTTATAATACAAGGTAGTATGTTTAGTGACAAAAAATGTATTATTTTAAGAAAAAATATCATTTTAGTGATAAAATTTATGTTTTTGAAGAGTTGTCGGACCGCTAAGGACTGCTCAGGTGCACTAACAACTGCTAGGGAGGCACAAAGGACCTTCAAATCCCTCCTAGAACATTCTTATAATATATGGTAGTAAGTTAATAGACAAAAATGTATTATTGTAAGAAAAAAATTTAATTTTGGTGATAGAATTTATGCTTTCGATGAGTTACAGGACCGCTAAGGACTGCTCAGGTGCGAAAAGGACTGCTAGGCAGGCACAAAGACCTATAAATATTTCCTAGGGAGGCACAAAGGACCTTAAAATAACTGTTGGGGCATTCTTATAATTCATGGTAGTATGTTTAGTGACAAAAAATGTATAATTTTAAGGAAAAATATCATTATAGTGATAAAATTCATGTTTTTGAAGAGTTGTCGGACCGCTAAGAACTGCTCAGGTGCACTAACAACTGCTAATATAATAATCAACACCAAAATACATAAAAATAGAAAGATCACTAAACAAAATTAAATAGAATTACTATCCTCTAATAATTATTAATTTAAGGTCTTTTGTGCCTCCCTAGCAGTCCTTTGTGCCCCTTAGCGGTCCTCCAATTCATCGAAAACATAAATTCTATCACCAAAATTAATTTTTTTCTTAAAATATTACGTTTTTTATCTATAAACCTACTACAATATATTATAATAATGCCCTAGGAAGTAACTTAAGGTCCTTTGTGCCTCCCTAGCAGTTCTTTGCGCACATGAGCAGTCCTTAGCGGTCTGGCAACTCATCGAAAACATAAATTCTATCACCACAATTATATTTTTTCTTAAAATTATACATTTTTTCTCACTAAATATACTACCATATATTATAAGAATGCCCTAGGAAGTAATTTAAGGTCCTTTGTGCCTCCCTAGCAGTTCTTTGCGCACCTGAGCTCTCCTTAGCGGTCCGGCAACTCATCGAAAACATAAAGTCTATCACCACAATTATATTTTTTCTTAAAATTATACCTTTTTTCTCCCTAAACATACTACCATAATATTATAAGAATGCCCTAGGAAGTAATTTAAGGTCCTTTGTGCCTCCCTAGCAGTTCTTTGCGCACATGAGCAGTCCTTAGTGGTTTGGCAACTCATCATAAACATAAAATCTATCACCACAATTATATTTTTTCTTCAAATTATACATTTTTTCTCACTAAACATACTACCATATATTATAAGAATGCCCTAGGAAGTAATTTAAGGTCCTTTGTGCCTCCCCAGCAGTTCTTTGCGCACATGAGCAGTCCTTAGCGGTCCAGCAACTCATCGAAAACATAAAATCTATCACCACAATTATATTTTTTCTTAAAATTATACCTTTTTCTCACTAAACATACTACCATATATTATAAGAATGCCCTAGGAAGTAATTTAAGGTCCTTTGTGCCTCCCTAGCAGTTCTTTGCGCACCTGAGCAGTCCTTAGCGGTCCAGCAACTCATCGAAAACATAAATTCTATCACCCCAATTATATTTTTTCCTAACATTATACATTATTTCTCACTAAACATACTACCATGTATTATAAGAATGCCCTAGGAGATATTTAAATGTCCTTTGTGTCTCCCTAGCAGTCCTTTGTGCCCCTAGGAGGTATTTTAAGATTCTTTGTACCTCCCTAGCAGTCCTTAGCGCGTCCTGCAATTCATCGAAAACATAAATTCTATCACCAAAATTATATTTTTTCCTTAAAATAATACATTTTTTATCTATTAACTTACTACAATCTAATATAAAAATGCCCTAGGAAGTTAATTTTAGGTCCTTTGTGCCTCCCTAGCAGTCCTTTGCGCACCTGAGCTCTCGATCCTTAGCAGTCCAGCAACTCATCAAAAACACAAAATTTCTATCACGAAAATTAAAATTTTTTCTTAAAATAATACATTTTTTGTCACTAAGCATACTACCATATATTAAAAGAATGTTCTAGAAGTGATTTTAAGGTCCTTTGGGCCTCGCTTATAGTCTTTTGTGTACCTGAGCAGTCCTTAGCGGTCTGGCAACTCATCGAAAACATAAATTCTATCACCAAAATTATATTTTTTCTTAAAATTATACATTTTTTCTCACTATACATACTACCATATATTATAAGAATGCCCTAGGAAGTAATTTAAGGTCCTTTGTGCCTCCCCAGCAGTTCTTTGCGCACATGAGCAGTCCTTAGCGGTCCAGCAACTCATCGAAAAACATAAAAATCTATCACCACAATTATATTTTTTCTTAAAATTATACCTTTTTTTCTCACTAAACATACTACCATATATTATAAGAATGCCCTAGGAAGTAATTTAAGGTCCTTTTGTGCCTCCCTAGCAGTTCTTTGCGCACCTGAGCAGTCCTTAGCGGTTTGGCAACTCATCGAAAACATAAATTCTATCACCACAATTATATTTTTTTTCTTAACATTATACATTTTTTTCTCACTAAACATACTACCATATATTATAAGAATGCCCTAGGAGATATTTAAATGTCCTTTTGTGTCTTCCTAGCAGTCCTTTGTGCCCCTTAGGAGGTATTTTAAGATTCTTTGTACCTCCCTTAGCAGTCCTTAGCGGTCCTGCAATTCATCGAAAACATAAATTCTATCACCAAATTATATTTTTCTTAAAATAATACATTTTTTTTATCTATTAACTTACTACAATATAATATAAAAAATGCCCTAGGAAGTAATTTTAGGTCCTTTGTGCCTCCCTAGCAGTCCTTTGCGCACCTGAGCTCTCGATCCTTAGCAGTCCAGCAACTTATCAAAAACATAAATTCTATCACGAAAATTAAATTTTTTCTTAAAATAATACATTTTTTGTCACTAAGCATACTACCATATATTAAAAGAATGTTCTAGAAGTGATTTTAAGGTCCTTTGGGCCCTCGCTTATAGGCTTTTTGTGTACCTGAGCAGTCCTTAGCGTCTGGCAACTCATCGAAAACATAAATTCTATCACCAAAATTATATTTTTTCTTTAAAATTATACATTTTTTCTCACTATACATACTACCATATATTATAAGAATGCCCTAGGAGATATTTAAAAGTCCTTTGTGCCTCCCTAGCAGTCCTTTGTGCCCCCTAGGAGGTATTTTAAGATTCTTTGTGCCTCCCTAGCAGTCCTTAGCGGTCCTCCAATTCATCGAAAACATAAATTCTATCACCAAAATTATATTTTTTCTTAAAATAATACATTTTTTATCTATTAACTTACTACAATATAATATAAAAATGCCCTAGGAAGTAATTTAAGGTCCTTTGTGCCTCCCTAGCAGTTGTTAGTGCACCTGAGCAGTCCTAAGTGGTCCGGCAACTCATTGAAAGCATAAATTCTATCACCAAAGTTATATTTTTTTTTAAATTATACATTTTTTCTCACTAAACATACTACCATATATTATAAGAATGCCATAGGAGGTATTTAAATGTCCTTTGTGCCTCCCTAGCAGTCCTTTGTGCCCCTAGGAGGTATTTTAAGATTCTTTGTTCTTCCCTAGAAGTCCTAAGCGGTCCTGCAACTCATCAAAAGCATAAATTCTATCACCAAAATTATATTTTTTTCTTATAATAATACATTTTTGTCTATTAACTTACTACCATATATTATAAGAATGTTCTAGGAGGGATTTGAAGGTCCTTTGTGCCTCCCTAGCAGTTGTTAGTGCACCTGAGCAGTCCTTAGCGGTTCGACAACTCTTCAAAAACATGAATTTTATCACTATAATGATATTTTTCTTTTAAAATTATACATTTTTTTTATCACTAAACATACTACCATGTATTATAAGAATGCCCTTACAGGTATTTTAAGGGTCCTTTGTGCCCTCTTTAGGAAATATTTTAAGGGTCCCTAGCAGTCCTTTTCGCACCTGAGCAGTCCTTAGCGGTCCGGCAACTCATTGAAAAAGCATAAATTCTATCACCAAAATCATATTTTTTTCTTACAATAATACATTTTTGTCTATTAACTTACTACTATATATTATAAGAATGTTCTAGGAGGGATTTGAAGGTCCTTTGTGCCTCCCTAGCAGATGTTAGTGCACCTGAGCAGTTCTTAGCGGTCCGACAACTCTTCAAAAACATGAATTTTATCACTAAAATGATATTTTTTCTTAAAATAATACATTTTTTGTCACTAAACATACTACCTTGTATTATAAGAATGCCCTAGGAGGTATTTTAAGGTCCTTTGTGCCTCCCTAGCAGTCTTTTGTGTATCTGAGCAGTCCTTAGCGGTCCGACAACTCATAAAATTTTCACCAAAATCATATTTTTTCTTAAAATTATAATTTTTTTTCACTAAAAATAATACCATGTAATATAAGAATGGCCTAGGAGGTATTTTAAGGTCCTTTGTGCCTCTTTAGTAGTCCTTTGTGGCTCCTTAGCAGTCCTTAGCGGTCCTTAGCAGTCCTTAGCAGTGTTTAGTAGGACCGTCTGAGGGTGATGTTGTCAAACGGCAAACTCTGCCACACGCCCACAGTCTATCAAATGGTGTTATCTCCGGACCTTTTCCTGACTTAAGGAAATTAAGAGAAAAGAGGAGAATCCCAAAAAGATATTTCAAGAATCCCAAAAAGATATTTCAAGAGTTTGTTTGTTTTGACAAATGAGCAATGTTGCAATATTTCTGCTACAAATATTCTGACAATTTGTCAGACATTCAAATATGTGGCAATTGAAAAATTAAATTCTACTAAACTGCCATACTTACCAAAACATTGTTCTAAGTATGTACGGGTGGCATAAATCGTTTAAAGTGTTAAGAAATTAGTTCAAATTAAAATGTTCTATTCCGTTGCAAACCGGTGACAGCATAAACTATTTAAACTGTGAAAGTTGTGGTATCGCGATAGGTAAATACCACTAATTTTATATCACTGAAAATATTAATGTTAAACACCACTATTTTATGTCCGAGAATAGATCTACACTTAATACCGTTTTATATGTAAGAGAGTGAAAACACTCCGGACTAGATAATATTTTTACAGGAAATCAGTCTGATAAATGGCTAATTTATGATAAAATGTCTATCAATCGTTCCATTTCTATCCGCATCAATACACAAAGAGTATGGTATTTCGCGCCTTTTTCAATTTCAGAAGTGTAATTTCTATTTACAAATAAAATTCAGCTGTTATAGTTCTTTGAAGTCGTACAATAAGCTTTTTTCATATTTGACAAAAAAGAAAAAATAACGAATCTCCCGTCAATTGGTGACATAAATCTAGGATCAAAAATAAAATATATAATCTATTTTTTTTTTGTCCCAGCATTACTGTATTGTAACATTGCCAGCGATTTGCAGAAAATGTGCAAAACCGTAGCATTCAATGAGATACCAGCTGAATTGATGAAAATGTGAGGTTTAAAAGTTTCAAAGTTATTTAAGAAAAGAACACTACATTGTTTTCATAAGAAAATGATCTGTTTCATGTTCTCTAGGATAATTTTTCACTAGAGAATTTATTTTGATTAAAAAATTATTAAAGTTAAAAAAAATGTACTAGGACATGTATTTTTTACACCCAGGATGACACAAAAAGATAGTATGAATTCATTTGTTTCCACTGTGGTCCAGGATGTATTTACATGTAGAATGACATGTCCTAATAAGTCACAAAAACTTTGAATTATATTTTATTAAAAATGTAAACATGAGTACAATTTACAAGCAATAATATGAGCCGCGTCACGACAAAACCAACATAGTGCGTTTGCGACCAGCATGGATCCAGACCAGCCTGCGCATCTGCGCAGTCTGATCAGGATCCTTGCTGTTCGCTATCAGTTTCTCTACTTGTTATAGGGTTTGTAGGCGAACAGCATGGATTCTGATCAGACTGCGCGGATGCGCAGGCTGGTCTGGATCCATGCTGGTCGCTAACCCATTATTTTTGTTTTGTCATGACGCGGCTCATTATGTCTTTTACTGAAACATTGAACTACTAATTGGCCGAATACTCTGTTTAAAAGGATATGACTAAAACATTCTTAAAGACTGACACACTGCCTACCTACCCAAAATAGCTATCAGCGTTAAACTAGACATATTCCATCCAAACAAAATGTAATAAAATTTAGGAGTTAGTGATTACGAAGTTAGCACATATAATATTTGTAACCAGAGGAAAGATAATTTTTGAACTGACATTGTTGTTTAGTGTGATTGTAAAATAAACAGAAAACCATAAAGAGTATTTGTATTGCAAGTATTTGTATTGCAATAACACATTATAAGCGAAAGACAACCGCTGAGGACAGGTAAAATAACAGCAAAATGCACGATTTGCGCCCCTTTAGTCGTTCCATTGATAACGATAAGTTCTGATAACCAATGTTCTTGACATAAAACAAATGAATTACATTATGAAAAAACATATATTTTTTCACATATATTCGTATCAAATACAATTTTATTTTTACATTGAGTTTCATGAATTCACTGCTAAATATTCCCTTTTGATCACGTGTTTTAATTATAAAATAATTAACAAATTACTTTTCAATGATATTTTTTTGTTAACGACTCAAACTAAGACGATAAGATTTCCTGATATTTAAAAAGAAATAGCTTTCTGTTGTAGATTTCGTCCAAAGAGTTTGCAACAATTTTGGTCTTGGAGTTCTTAAGCAAAGAACTCTTAACTCAACCGACCTGCGTCAATGGCCTGTTCATTAGCCGTGTTTACCATGCTCAACATATTATGAAACAAGTATATCTGAGCATTTTGGTTCAAAACACGCAACCTATTTTTTCATGAGGCAGACGACAGTAAAAAGTGTAAGTTTGCACTTAAACAAAATCGAAACTTAGCCATGTAAAATGAAACGATTATGGCGCTTTTGGGTACGCTATTAAAATCCATAACATTTCAATAATAAAAAAAAATAAAGTCGCTAATTAGTCCGTACGAATGCCGTCCCATACGAGTACAACTTTTAACGAAAAGGTGACTCGCACCGCTTTATAATGGATCTTTTATAAGGATGTCAAAAGTTTTGTCTTTCAAGAATAAAATACATTTTATAACTCGAGAAACGGGAACTATGAAAATGAAATACGTTTTTTATGAATGGGGTGGGAGTTAGAGGGTTTCATTGAAAACACAGGTGTTCACCAGTTTAATTAAAAACCCACAATTTAGGCACTGAAAAGTGCGTATTAAACATTACGCCCGTTGCCACATAATTGTTGGGTGTGTGTAGGTAATTAATATAACAATTACAAGTGATATACAATACAGCAAGAAAATAGTTTTTAAATGTCAACAAAAACATTCGTCGTTCTTCTGTACCCTCCATACAGAGGCTGGTAGTATTAACCATTATTTATATCACTTGAGTCAGTTGGTGGTGAGCAGACCAATTTTTTCATCTTTCTTTCAGACTTAATTGAGCCGCGTCATGACAAAACCAACATAACGGGTTTGCGACCAGCATGGATCCAGACCAGCCTGCGCATCCGCGCAGTCTGATCAGGATCCATGCTGTTCGCTATCAGTTTCTCTACTTGTTATAGGGTTTGTAAGCGAACAGCATGGATCCTGATCAGACTTCGCGGATGCGCAGGCTGGTCTGGAGCCATGCTGGTCGCCAACCCATTATGTTGGTTTTGTCGTGACGCGGCTCTAATTTCGTTCATGACTCAATATTATCTATCCCCTTGAGCCAAAATCTTGATCATGAGTGTGTCAATTTGACAGGCACCCACAAACTTAACCACTTTAAATTAACAAAACTACTTAAAAAAATAAATACGTAACATAACAAACAAACAAAAATTGAAAATAGTTGTAAATTTCATTCAAAATAAAAAAAATCAACAATAGCCTGCATTAAATAAAATATTAAAAAAGACACCCTTTAAGTCTTTCCATTTTACCTTATTTGGACATTTATTATGTACTTTTAACTATTCGTTGATTCGTTATAGAATTCAGTACTTGCTACAGCATTGAAATAACTACGCGTATTGCCAAATTTATATTTTATTTTCTTTCATTTGTTTTTCTTCTCTTTTCAAATTTAATCAATTTGTTTATTTTTGTCATTAGAGAACATTAAATATATAAAGATGTACATGTACACAATTTTGTGTTAGAATGATTTACTTTTTCACTTTGGTTTTTGTTTTCCACATTATCTTTGATGCATTTAAAAAAAGAAAATACGTGCGTTATTAACTTAATTACATTTGCTTTAATTTCCAGTTGCAGCCGAAGCTTTATCAAAGGTGTACTATGGAAATCGGTGAATTCCCTATACGTCATGGCGTTCAATGGAGTTGTTTCGATTCTTGTGGAGCAAAAGTAAAATTGGACATGATTTAGTAATCATATTTCCTTCTATAATGTCAGCAAGGTCATAATGATCATGTTTTTCCTGGAAACAAATTACTTTGACACCGTCCCTTGTCTGCGATCTTTTGATGAACTCTCCGATAAGAAGGCGAGAAAATTAGATTTTCCGCAATATCGTTGACAACCTCTTTGTCGCGTGCAATTTCCATGACCGAAAGTTATTTCTCTTTTCCGGATAATTTTAATAAAGTCGCATGACAAACTTTATTAGACAACAAATAATTGGATAAAATTCCTGACTGGTCAAGTTTTGATTGTAAATCGAGATCCCTTGAAACCACTTCAGAAACATTGCTTTCGGAACGTACAACTGTCACCCAAGGGGACAAAACGTGGATTTCACTGTTCAAAATTACGTTTTAAATAATGAGCTTTGCACGGCAATTCAGATGTGATTCCATTTCTCTCTTATTTCTCTTTTTTTGTATGATCGATTCGAGTTTTTTTTTACATTGTTATTTCAGGTATTTATATTTGTATAATAAATGACATAAATCTATGAAACCTTTTCTGATAATATTAGTAAACATTTCAGAACAATTGAAATTGAAAGTGCTCCCTTAAACAAACAGAAGAATTATATAAAAAATATTGCGGATTGAGATTTAAAAAAACCCAATTGATTAGTAACCATTTAGAATCTTTGTGTTCGACTAATTTCCATAAAAATGTGCTTTGTACGACTTTGTCTAATTGAGTAAAAAATGTTTCATGCATACATATATTACTTTCTTTTATATCATTGCTTATTAGATAATGAATTTATGGATGATAAACTGTGTTTAAATCATAAGTGAAAATAGATTATATGTTTTGTTCAAACAAAAACAACAAAGCGAAACAAAATCATATAGAAACAAAATAAAAATGGTATACAGGTCTTTATGTCAATCAACATTTGTTATTATATACATGCAGTCTCAGTTTAAGATAAAAGACAGAAGAATCACGACCATATACATGTCTGCATTTGCAGTAACAAAATTTACTAGACAGTTTATTTACTCTTGTGATATCTTTGTTCAAATAGCTGAAGGCCCTCATTATGTTAATCATTCTGTTAAAAAACATCCACTTCCAAAAATAAACGTTGAGTCATGTAAACCCAGAAAAAAAAACAAAGAAAAAAAACCCAAAAACACACAAAAAATCACAAAAAACAAGTGTTTACAAGTATCAATCGAGCTCCTGTTTATAAGATATGATCACTGACAATGTATGTTACTATTTTTGTAATCTATTATCTATCTATCTATTCATTTTGGGCTTTACGGTACCCGGATCTGAAAACATATCCTGGTCAGAGCTTCAAATGAAAACAAATCATTCTGATGGAACCAAATTATTAAACAAAAGAGCTCTGTTTTCCGGGTTAACGAAACTGAACAAAAAATGCTACAAAGTTAAACAGAAAGCTTAAAGGCACATTATGCTTAAGAAAGAAATAAATTTTTACCTACTTAAGAAAGGTCAATGAGCTTGATAGTGTTCAAATAATAGTTTTAGAAAATGTTGTTTGGATGCTTATAATCTGAAGAAGGTAGCGGTAAATGTAAAATATTTGTCACGAAAGTAGCAAAATGTTGACTTCCATACAAAATACTAAGTCAGGGTATCTGTACTAATTGCCAAAAAGCAACAGAAGTAGAATATGGTTTAGGTAACTGGCCAATGAGTAAATTTTATGGAAACTATAGCGGAACACCTAGAATAAAAAGTAAAAGCCCTTCTGGGGAATAATGAGAATTTAAACCTGTACCAGTACGCTAATGAGACCAAGATGCATTGTGTTTTTTTGTGTTTTTGTTTTGTTTTGCTCTTTTACATCTTTCATTTGTTTAAAGAATGGTTTTATTAATTAAAATAGGTTCATAGGTTATACATGTACAAGTTCTAATAACGCTTTAGAATATTTCATAATCATAAAATATCATTTCCATAGATGGGCATTTCTGTTAATTTAAACTTCTGATATTTCCCCACATGAATACGTTGTAATTTAAGTTAATCCTAACTGAAAAAAAAATCCGAGACCCCTTATATATGTTGCAAAATAGTTTACATTGATGACACATTTCCTACTATAAATTTCGTTCATTGATATGCGTTATCATTTTTCATATTCATGCATGTATATATTTGTTGTATATGAAGATGAGCTGTTCATGCTTAATTCAAAATAAAATATATGTTCTGTTCTATAAAATTGCAGAAAAACGACCACCTGTATACAGCGTATATCCTTCTAGCTATTTACATTTCTTTCTAACTGAAAACAAATAAAATATAAAAATCATACACAATTCTTATATTTTAACTGCCCTTCTGTCAGTTTTTATCCATCTCATTATATTTATATCATGAGACAATTTTCACACGATCACTGTTTTGGTGGTGTTAGTGAATGTGATAGGCTAATGGAGACATGGCCCCCGTTATTTCCAGCAATAAGATTTATGACACGGCAATCATCATTTTTCATAGTCGGGAATCTAATCCCAGATGTGTGCAACGATAAGACAAGAGAATCGAATGAAAACAGTCCTAAATTGTTCCCAAATAAAAATTCTTTATTATTGAATCTCTGACATCAAACAATACAAAATAATACGCGAACAGCAGTGTATGTTTACTTTGGAAGACATCGCTTGTATAGGCTTAAGGGTAAAACACATTAAATTTTCAAGTGGCCAAATTAGAGCCCAGAATCTTTATGAGATCGGTAATTAAATTCCAGAAAGGAGCTGATTAATCAAGCAGCCCTCAAGTTGTTGTTCCCCTTGTTGACCACTGCAGTGAAAATCAAGCAGCGCCTTGGAAAGAATTTTGAAGAAGGTCAACCCCTAGATATCGCACGTCAATTTTTTGCATGTGGGTATGACAGAATTATTAAAGAAAGCCCCCACTTTGTTTTGCAGATATTTAGAAACTTTATTCATAACTGTTTTGTTTGATTTTCGAAATAATCTTAAGCCGTAACCATTAATAGTTTCTATAAGGACCTTGTATTTTGCGACATGCAGTATAATCCTTGTTTACGAGACAGCGCCTTGCGGTTGATGACTTTTATTGGCTATAAACTGCGTCCAAAGCATCGCTTTATTATTATTCATTCAAAATTAGGAGGAAAAAAGTTATGCTGGCTTTAGCGTTGATTATGAAACATTCTGAGGTATCTATGCATGTTTAAAGAACCGGAAGTTATGAAGATCCTATGTTCCACAGACTACCGTCTGCGACGGTAAACAATTCACTTCATTTTGAAATCATGCGAAGATTTTCAAAGAAATAAAGGATAACAAGCTCTTTCGTGAGAAAAGGTTCAACAAAGAAAACATTTTATTTTTTATCGATATTTATCAGTTGTTTTCGAGTGGTACTTATGGAGAAGTTGACTGAATCTTACGGGGAGTGGTTGAGCAGTTTCTATGGTAACATGTAGGTAAACTGTTGTAATATATGGTCAAAATTCGAACCTTATGTATGTCTAGCCATGAAAAAACAAAAATGTAATTCTAGTATTTTAAACATTCTAATAGATTATATTTATATATGTTTTATATACTTTCTCAGGGAATAAGACCGTATAGTCGGAAGAATTTATTTAAACCGCCTAAGTACGTTATCAATTTCATCATTTTAAACAGGCAAGACATTTTCAATTATTGTTTATTTATTAGGAAAATATTTTTTTTTAGATTTAAAAGAATATTTTTTCCAAGTGTTGTCTTCGTGATTAAGAAAACGGTTGTCTTTTTTGTGGTGATTGGCTGATTTGCATCGGATTTATTTGTATCATTTGTGGTCTAAAATCATTCAGGCCATACACATATGTTTTAAATTGATAGAAAAACACGATAAGAACCAATAAAATACGTGTTAAGAATTGTACCATCTTAACACCCGTTTTAAATGAACCTACGAAATTCCGAATGCGGTAAATTAATCCAATAAAAATTGACAATGTCACTCGACCGTTTAAATCATGCGTGAACAAAGTGATAAAATAATCACCATTTTAGCCCTCGCAATACAAATCCCATCATTTCATTCTCAAGAAAACTGTTGTAAAGGCGTGAAATTTCACCGGTTCGCATCAACTTTTGGTGTTAAAAATCAATTAGCCGGAATAAAAGGCATTATACTGGCTAATGCGTTCTCTCGCTCTATCGCACCGGGAAGGGGCCGCAAACTCGAATGTGCCACCGTATGACAAATCATGATATCTGAAAATTGTATTTGAATGTTCTTCAGAAATACAAAAGGAAACGGCAGATACGAAAAAATTAAAATAAAAAGATTAAAAAAAAAAATAAAAAAAATAATACTGTGGCGTAAATTTCTGTTGCCACTGAAAAGTTTTTTTTTTTTTAACAATTTTATATGTTATTTTATTGTTCCTATTTTTCGCACGAGCTACAAATTGATAGGCCTGGTATAGCATCATTCTAAATAAACCGTAAAAATGAATTCAAACTTTTAAGAAAACTACTGAAGCTGCTCTAAAAAAATCTTATTTAGATCATTCTACTTAAATGACCTTGAATGAAGGATAAACATTGAATAATATCCTGCATTTCGCACGCGCAAACACGCGCACGGGCTTAATTGATTGAAATTGACCTGGACGCTTTGCTTTTACTTGTCTGACTGTATTTTACAATCACTAAAACAAACGGATTGCAATAAACAAACACCTTTTTCTGTTAATTTAGATAACGGATACAATTACGTAAATCTGATGACACTTGCTGTAGGGGTCGTCCCTATATTCAGCTCCCGTATAGCCTAAACATTAGCCCGTTGGCATGCATTTTGCTGCTAATCCACCGGGCTTAATTTAGTGGTGTCTGTCCTGCCACCCAGATATACAGTTTCCGTTACACTCGTCTCGCTTTTAAAAGTTGGCTTTTAAGCTTATGAAAATGGAAAACAAATACGTAATTCCAAAATATGAACTTGTTGACATTTAACGGCAAAAGAAAAATATAAGGAAGTTACTTTACTTTAGTTAAATCTTAGCCAAAGGGTATGCGACCACCATCAGTACTATTTTTCAGGTGAATAGGTGACTACTAAAAAGCTTTTATTTGTCAGAAAAATTGCAAATTGAGGAATTCACAGGTGTTTCCTAATACAATTAACTCAAATCCTGGTCCAGTAACTTACGACCGGCCTTCCATTCACTGATATCCCTCTTTCTGTACGTCATTTCTAAACCGCAAAGTTTACGGTCAACCCCCTATTTTCGTCTTTCTTTTTAAACAAGTTGATTTGTCAAGTGGCTGTGATATAATGATGTTTAGATGACGCAGCCCTCACAAGATGTCGGGGTACCCGTTCAATAAATGTAATCTTATACTTTTAGATGTCACGTCCAATTAGAAATGAATTGAGAAACGCGAGTTATTAATAAGATACCATTTTGTTATGTCATTGTTGACTTTGTTAGACATGAAAAAAAATATCTTATAGCTGAACATGTCTATTATATTAAGCCGATGCATTAAATCGAATGAAGACTCTCATAGCTTAAACACATATATATTTTCCCCGATTGTATTAAGAGCTTGAAGTTTATTTTTGAACAGCTCAAGCCCTTTTCCAGTGACTTACCAGTACTGGTGTAACATATGGAAACATGGCCCAAATAGTTCATATATTTTATAATAAATATAATTGTTCTCCAGATTTTCTTTTTTGGAATAATAAATTCTAACCACAATAAATAGCCAGACTAGAAAAAACAAGTTATTTCTAGATTTTTGTGGCACGGGGATTCTTTTTCATCGGAGAAACCCATAACCGAACATCTTTTTGACCTGATAATCGTGTTCTTTTTTTAAGATAATGAAGGATAAATGATAGAATGGAAATACGATTTATTTACTCATACTTTAAAATAAAAGATTACATAATCTTCGAACAGCTTTCATTTTCATCAGAAAATTTAAATTTACATGGACAATATGTCATTTATCCACGTGAGATTCTTTAAAGTGTCCCATTAGGTCTAAAAAATGTTAATACATGTATTTCTTTTTTTTTCTCAAAAGCTTTTTATTTCGCAGTCTCAGTTTCAAATATGTCACACATTTGTTGTTATTTATTTATTTTTATTTTCTATTTTTATCTTATTATATTTTTATTTTTGCAATTAGGACAAATATAGTGATTAAGTATTTTCTATGGAAGTCAAAAAACTATTTGGTTTACAATTATTCTACCTGTTTCAGAAACTACTTTTACAATGGACGCTTTTTAGGTGGTAAGCATTGAAACTGTCCTCAATCCATAACTACAAACATATATAAAACACAAGTCATGTTTGACATTTCGGACAAAAAAACAACAACAAAAAACACCAAAACAACAACAACAACAAACACAAAAACTCTTATGTGCCTTTAAAAATAAAATCTTCATTTACTTTATTAGTTTGGTGCTTTATTAATTAATACCTTGATTTAAGATAGAGAAAAAAAAGAATCTTCAATAAATGTTCTTAATTGTCCTTATCATCGTTCGAAAGATATTTTTACTACAATACTATCAAACACGCTTTAATAAGAAAAAAAAAGATATCTAAACATTCAATCTCAACGTGTTTTGAGCTCATTATTTATTAAATAACTCATCTTAAATTAAATGTGACAGTGAAATGAGATGTGGATAATATGGGACTAATGAGCGAAGAAAGAAAATACAGATATCGCTTTTTATTTCACTACAAAAACGGGCATTTTACAATTAAAGTGTTCACCAATGATACGTTGATTTACGTTTTGTATTTCATACGAGGTAGAATTGTTGATATCCTGATTGAGATGGCGGGGGATAAAAGGTAATCGGTAATTTTAAGTGGGCTTTGATGTTTAAAAAATCATTAACCGATAATCGGTGCTAATAGAGGAATATGACCGTTAGTTTCAGGATTTCAGGTACAACCTCTTTGTGAGATTCCGGAATACGAACGGGTATTTTTTTTTATTAAGGACGAGGTGTATCCTGTTTACGATGATAATTTGTTAAATTTCTCAAACAATATTCATACGTAGGCTACTCTTATGTCTTGATCTATTTTTTTCAGTCGAAAATCTGCGTCAAGTATGGCAATGATTTTGGGTATGACTCTTGGGATGATGGACTTGTAAGGAAACAAGAGTCTTCGGAAATATTAAGACATTTACTCCAGATCAATACAGTATCATTATTTATCATTTATATTCTATATACATGCATATGAAATATTGTATGTAATGATGATAATTCAAATGCATATTCATTTGCAAGCGGGTCAATATTTCAGATATCATGTTTTTATTTCAGGACCATGAAAATGCGCTCGGGTTTATGTGATGGTGATTGTGTTGGTAGTTACCCTCCTGGTCACGGCAAGTCATATTGAATTTAGCAGAGCACAGTTCTGCCACCGCATGGGGTTTATGTCAATGCACGAGCTTTTATATGGCGTGTAACCTAGAAACAAGGCAGTTTTGTGAAGATGTCCAGTCCTGACGAAAAGTAATCTAAGATGTTCAGGCCGAATATTTCTTTAACAGAAATGTATATTATTGTTCAGGCAAAATGATGGAAAAAAGAAAAGAAAGAAATAGAAAAGAAAATGGAGAAAAAAAAACAGTTTTATGCGCCAAGTCATTCTACAACTTTAATCACAACTGAATGCAGTGCTGCATATCTTAAATAACGGATTTAAAGAAACCTTCGTCACCATGGCAACGGAAACAACGCATACTGGTATCCATGCATACATTTAACCCTCCGCGCACAAAAGACCACTCGACATTCATGATGGCGGTTGTTAAAGTCATGAATGTTTCAAATACTTCTACTGATAGCATTTCAAATCTTTTTTTGTACCCAGGTGCAGAATTAAACTGTTCGATTCTCTCGTTGGCTGGGTTTTCGAGGGCCATGAAGTGTCATATGCAAGTATTTCAATGCGCAGGACCGAGATCTGGAAGTTTGACAGCATGTTCGGTTGACATCGACCATCATCGCTCAACTTCATGTGTGGCTCACATCTGTGTTTTAATGTTTACGATGTTTTCAGTTTTTCTTCTTGTATGTTCTGAATTTAATCACAGATTTTTTATTTCCCAGAAAAAGATTCCGAAATTACTCATAAATTTGTAATTTTAATTTATTCTTATATATTTTTCTTTATATAGCATAGTTTATTTACATTTTACTCAGTCTATAAGCGCTATATCATGCCTTTGACTAAGTAAATGCACATTATAAACATGACTTGTATAGTTCAATGCTTGATCGCGAAGCAGAGATTCAAATCTAAGGAATTTATTATCATATGTACCAATGTAATCGTGAAAATTAATTTTGTTCCATCTTCAAAGAGATTTTCAATAGCAAACAACAAATTGTCATAATGATTTTGTTATTAAAATGAAATAAAAAAATCACATAACATCACTTCGTATAATTGGAGTTGAAAAGCCAAGGGCTTTATCTCTAAATGAATGTATTAATTCTTTGAATTACAAAAATATCTTCCGCAAACGCTGATGTAAAGGATTACGGGCGAATAAGGATACCTTTAATTAGGGACGAAATCGGTCCAATATCAAATTCATTTTACAAGCTGCAATTTAGCTATGATAAAGCACCTTTTCAATAAAACAATAAAATCAAATCCAATCTCGTAAATTGAGCACGAGGATTCGGTGTCATAATCTGTTTCCAGGTAACCGGTGATCCTTGTCACTAGACGACTACTTAATCGAAAATATTGATCATTGTCGGGCAGGTGCTTGACAGTTTTATTGAACTTTATTAATTTGCATGAAATTTTATTCATTTATATCACTTCACGTAACTGCGCTACGGGAATGGGCTTATTAGATAATATAATAAATTAATAAAAGTGTACTATCAGAACAAAGACTGGATTATGCCATACAGCTGATAAGCTCTGTCGGTGCCGTGCCAAGTGGCGCCGGTCATCCGAATATGAATTGACCTTTTTTCTTAATTGGTATTCGCTACAAGTTCAAAACCCGTATTCATGTTGTTGTACCTCTGCCATACTTTATCTTTATCAACATATGTTTTTCTTTTTCTGTTTGTTTATATGTATATATTAAAGATTTTATCTATATGAGCTCATATATACTTTTTTTAAATCTAAACAATTTCAAACTTTTTGTATATAAAGTTTCATTTCAGTGACAGAAATATAAAATCAGAACATAAGTAAATCATAATTGCCGTGCTGTATTGCACATTGAAAGTGCGTGTATGTTTTTAAAAAGTTGGAAAATTTACTTTTGAACTTTTCAAAAAACAATTTTTCGAAAACATTTACGAATATTTTAACTTATGTACCTGTTTCATCCTTTCATAATGCGATTCTAACCCCTAATGAATAATATTTTATTTCAGTGCAACTTTTCCGTCTATCACGGTGTGAGTCCTCGGGGACTCTGTATAAACCTATGCTTGTTAAAAATATAGAATCGCGAACCATTTTATGAGAGAAGGTGCATATTTGATCATTAAAATTCAATCAAATTTTTCCCTCTATCAATCATTATAAGACCTGAAACTGATAGCTTCGTGATAGTGTTATGATACGTCATACATCACGCGTGATTTCTCGTGACAATTGAGCGCACGTGCCAGTCGTTTAAGGCGTTTAGGGGATCCAGAATATAGACACGTGACTGATGCTTTGTTGTCGTCTGCGACCGGCGTTTAAAATCTGCAATCAGGTGCCTGCAGTAACTGTTTCCAACTAATTGATACTTCAAAAGGTGTTAACGCAAATCCAAATACATCTTTCTGACAAATTAGCCGGTTTTTGAGCCGTCTTTATCCGGATTCATTACTTTTAAATGATACGAACAAAAAATAAACAAAACGACGATTAGGGGTAATAACGAATTAGAATTATTATCGTTTTTTGTAAAACTCTTTAATTTCTCTTTGAATATCATTTAATTCATTTAATCATCCCGATTTTGATATTGAAAAATCGCAAAAAAAAAAATAAATAAAAAAATTGCAACAACAGAACACAAACAACAATCGGCAATATTAGCATTGTAAAATCATAAGATTTTCGTATTGTTAGTCAAGCTCCCGTGCAGCAACACCCTTAACCAATAACCTGCTGAATTTCTTAAATGGACTTGTCAAGCCTACATTTTTGAAACTGGCCATTATTATTTTTAGGGATTACAGATGAAAAATTAAGGCAGGTCAGCTAAGAGTATAGAGCCTGGACAGACTGGACGTGTGGGCAGGCCGGACTGACTCTAATGCTGATGGAAACAGGCTTATCACCTCGGTTCGAGCATTTTTAGGGGCAATGTTTCACTGCATGAACCATTTGCTTCTTTAGAATTATCGAACTAATGACATACATATACCTCCGATTCATTTTAATAAAATATCGACATAACATACAAAAAAATTGTTCCCGTGTTTTCCATGCTGCCTTACTTACCCAGATTCAGGTCAAACCGGAAATAGTGACGTACTCCAATGAAACGCTAGGTCGTTGAGTGCTTGAACAAAATAGGTTGTACACAAAAAAAAACAATAAAAGCACAGAAATACATTATACAGTATGTTGTCAGGCTGATGTACAATATAGTCTGCACGTATTGTCATTTTATGCGAGCGTTTAGATATTAAAGATTTATTTAAAGCGGTATTGAATATTATTCCGAAGAATACGTTCAAAGAGGGAGACTGGTACGGCGGTGTTAAATATTTAAGTCCTATATGCAATGTAATTAATTGGATGAAATGGGAACCATACCATATGTTATTCCATTTCTGGATTTGTAAAACATAACTTGAAATAAATGAATGCTTAAAGAACCAAAGCATCACAAATATATAGACCAAAAAAAAAGTAATAAGAAAGAAATGAAAAGAATAGACAAAGTCAATTGTTAAGGACCTTCAGACCTTCAGACCAACATGTTTGTACATAAGGTACATTTACAGATAAATTCGCGTAAGATTCAATAATTCATGTTACATTTGTAATAGCAAAGTCACACGCTGTTCATTTCTATTGTAAAAAAGTGTTTGAAGTTATATAAGACTTCCTTATTCATACCTAACATTTTTTTATTTTATATCTTGATCTCTAGAGAATGTGTATCTCACGTATCTACATGATATATAAATTGAGCCGCGTCACGACAAAACCAACATAGTGGGTTTGCGACCACCATGGATCCAGACCAGCCTGCGCATCCGCGCATTCTGATCAGGATCCATGCTGTTCGCTTACAAACTCTATAACAAGTAGAGAAACTGATAGCGAACAGTATGGATCCTGATCAGACTGCGCGGATGCGCAGGCTGGTCTGGATCTATGCTGGTCGCAAACCCATTATGTTGGTTTTGTCGTGACGCGGCTCAATTTCATCTAGTGTAGCTGGATCCATGCTGGTCGCAAACCCATTATTTTGGTTTTGTCGTAACGCGGCTCAATTTAATCTAGTGTAGCTTATTAGTTATTACTATTAAAGCTGCATACCTCCAGATGAGAAAACATGTACCAAGATTGTAAGAAAATAAAACTATTCACAATTCGAGATATAATCTGCATGATATATGATTTTGCAGTTTTTATCATCATATTTGTACTGCGTGACTAACGCAGTAAGGGTTAGTTTTACATATATTGTGATATATTTGGTAGATCGGGAGATTTTAAGTGGTGTTTGCAATGAGTAAATCACATTTTTAAGTTCACTTGAAAATGTTTTACTTTTTTATTAAATTTTGAAAATTTTAATGAAAATTGTGAATCTGGAGACATGCTGTTGTAATAATTGTAATTTATGTAATACCATTTTTGCAAATATTAAGTAAAGTTTTCGATTATGTGCATTTATCTTTAATAATACCCAAGTTCTTAAGATATCATAACCCTCACTGAAAATGTAAAAAACAACAACAACAACAACATAAACTGGAACCCGATTACATTAAAAGAAGAAAAAACTATTCCATAATCTTGTTTTTATCTAATCACTTGTACGTATAAAAATGGTACATACGTTTTTCATACCCCCTCCCCCCTATAAATAGAAACGTTAAATGCAATGTAATCAAACAAATGTTGCGACAATATGCGAAAATATGCAGAAGATTTCATTCACATTTAAACTCGTCATAATGCATAACTATTCAAACAATGCAAATCTAAAACATTGCATGTACAATGGCGACAAAAACGGTCCCTAAAACAACAATACCTTTAAAAGTCCAACAACAAATGACATTCTTTACTGCAGGAGCAAATTCTCGAAGCGAAAGTAAACACTATAATCTGATAAATCAGTATTATTTTGTAAGATTGTATTTAAATTAAATCGAACCAGTGTATAATGATGTTATTTCAACATAGAATAGCTACTATACGAGCAAATCTATTTAAATAATTATTTACTGAACGTCAAATTGTTTGGTTATCATCATATTTATGCCCCAGCGCTCAAATATTTGTTTATTCCAACCATTTAACATGATTTATTAATTTATCATTGGTTTAGATAACAATAAAGTAAAGAAGTTAAAATCGGACGAGCATTTCACAATATTTGTACTGTGAATTATTCAAATATTGTCGTGTGTATTAAGACCTAAATTTTGATAAATGTGTGTCAACACAACAAAACCAAAATTTCCCAGAGTCTTCAATAGAACATTCAATACACAACACGTGGTCATGCATGTGGCATGTAATTGTTAAAGTAATTTAAAAGCAACAAACTTTTAAAATAGGAACAAGACCTGTGTGGATTATGTCCTTTACCTTTGCGGACATCTTATACGTCATTTAAATGAATGAGTCGGCGACATTCTGGATATATAAGGTTACAGTTTAAGAATGAAAATACGTTTGTATATTTTCAAATACATTAAAAGATGCGTTTAAATACCTTTTTGAATTACACTATGATAAAATAAACACAACAATCGTTTTGGATTATCTTTTATGCGGAATGCTTTCATTTTCTGCTAGATTTCTAGATTGCAGTTTTCTGTTAAAATATGCTGAGGTAATATTATTAAGAAAAGAATGATTTGTTTCAATTTTTGTCTTGATCTTAAAAAGCCTGATTTTTATTTTCGTGTCAGTTTGTATATTATAAGTACTAATGTACTGGAAAATAGAGTTTTATCGTTTGTTTAAATTTACCGTGTATGTAGCGTAGTATGTCCATTCATTTGAAATATTTTTAAGAAATAATATTGCATAAACCAGAATATTAAAAGTTCAATTAACCTTAATGTTATATAATAATAATAATTGTAATAATTATACATGTATATGTATGTTATGATGATGGGTGTTGAGCCCAAGTCAGAAATAAAGTATATGTTCTGTTCTGTTCTATAAACTCAATGAAAAATATATAAAGGACACCCATTAGCAATGAAAATATTCAATGAAACCTTTTAATAAAAAGTGACACAATCTGCGGATGAATCTATTCCGGATAATTGCGTAACATTTTTTTTCACAGACTAGATATTACTTTTTCTTTGTATTAAGAGTATGAATTTTTATGTTTTCTACGTTTATCGTAGACCATGGTCACCGGTTTTGTTTTATAGTCTGACCTGCAATTTACACTGAAAGTGAACCTATGGAAATTCTAGACGATTGAAATACTAGCCAGCTCGTATTGTACCCTTAACTGATGTATTTACAATACGAGTTCCGAACACACAATTGTTCTTTAGCAAACGCTGACAAATAAAACCATTTACTGCAATAAGCGTTGGAGGATCAGAAATAAAGAGTACAGATTCGAGTAACGGGGGTTTTCAATAAAAGCATTGATTTGTACTGCACTTGGTTGAAAGATGACAATCAGACAATCTATACCATTCCCCCTCTCTTTTCCTATATCCCTATTCTCATTTATTGAATGGTTTAAGTAAAGTGTTTCAAGTTATGTTCTGTTTAAATCTACGTATATAATTACACGGAGCTTAATTAAAAAAGGTCAAAAAAGCCGTGACGATAAGGTATTTTATTATTTGTATACTTTTAAATGCAGAGAGTAATCGGGTTCTTCTTAATCGTAATTACTTTTTTGTTATTGTGTATGATTTAATATTAAAACCGTCTGTTAATCTATGACACCGTGTAAAAGTACATTTTGAAAAATGCATGATTACTATAGAAATATGAAAAAAAACAAATAAATGTATATTTTAAAAAAAGATAACACTTTGATATCTTAAGTGTTTATTTTGTTAACAATATATTTATAAGCTTTATATGGGCTTTTTGTTTGTAGAACTTTTTTTTTCGGTTTGATTTATTTAGTTCTAAATAAACAGGAAGTAAACAGACATAAACACATTTGACTTAAAATTTATATACAAAAGCGAATGTCCTGTTTCTGTATAATGAGAGAGATGTATTTTGACTTAAACTTGCCGGTGTCGTAATAATTAAATATTGTGATATTTGCTTCGACATAATAACATGTATGAATTTTGATATACATTTAACAGCATAAACACGGTTGAAATACTTTAAACAGTTTAAACATTTAGAGGCCGAGGTCCATCTTGTATCAGTAGAACGTTTAATCTGATAATTTCATCTCTTACATTAAGATATACAACATTTGTAAATGGAGATAATTTTTGTATGTGTACCGTATACATGTATGTATTTATGATATACACTACAATAAGCTTTACAGCTAAATGCTATAATAAAATAGCTGTCAACTTTGTGAATGAAAGACATATACAGAATATAGCATTGATACGATATATTTTTTATTAATGTTTTAATTGTACCGCTTCTTTTCTCTTCTTTTTTAATCTAACGAACTGTGGAGGAATCATTTCTCTTTAAGGAATATTAGAAATATTTATATATTTTCGCTCTTTTATGGGTGTTGTATATAAAAAAATACATGATTCAATTTAGTGTTAAATAGAACATTTAAGGAATCTTATACGTTAGGTCGGATAGGCCCTGTGTTAAAGTTTTTTGGTTTAATAACTACAAGTTAATTTTCTAACTGATAGGTAACTTAAATTGAATGAAATCTAGATGTATATAGTGTTTCATTTTTGTTCAAAGACATAATTATGTCTTCCGACCATACCCTTTCCATTAAAAAAGGTTAGCGATCATGATATTTATTAGTCACTGGGTAAATTTAGAAAAACACCCACTATAAGTCAAAACCTGGGACACGCGACATATGAAACGTGTAAAATGCATTATTGTACATGAATTTCGCAACCTAAGTTTATGTTTAAAAGAGACCATGTGATTGGCTATTATAAATTGGAACCGATGAAGCGACTGTTTGCTTACAACGTTTTGTTTTCATAGGAATAGTAAAAGCAGAACAATTCGCCATCAAACCCAAATACAGTATTGGTAAAGGCGTTATAAAGAGGCGGGTCTATAATCCGCGCGCGCAATCAACGCGCAATCGGCAACGGGGTAGGCGGAGACTAATTTAATCTCCCGTTGCTTTTACCTGTTTTCTTTCCTATCTTAGGTATATTTACCCAGGAACTTGGTTCAACATACTAGTCAAACTTTGTTCAGACAATCGTTTGTGTGCTTTTGAGACAATTGAAGGACTTTTAAATATATCAGAGATCTAATATTTGTGTTTACTTGTGTTTTAGTGAGTAACAGTAAAACTGGCATCTATGTACGACAAACAACCGACGGGAGCGGAATATCCGCCGGCGGGGGACTATTTAACGATGCTGTCAAAGTCCTCATACGATCCTGTCAAAACAGCTTACGATCCGACAGGGTACCCAATGTCTAGTGTAGCCAGTATGAACTCTATGGGTGGAATGAGCGGCATGGGCTCGATCGGATCTATGGGCATGAACAACATGAACTATTCATCACAGGCGATATCGGGTATGGGAGCGCCTCACGGGTATGGGATGAGCATGGCGCCGGCCGTCGGCATGCACACTGGCATGTACGGCAGTATGAACACTATGAATACAAATGGACATATGAGCGGGATGACCAGTCCAGTGCCTATGAATGGAATGTCAGATCCCATCTCACCAATGCGAATGGACTTAAATCGGGCACAGGCTATCAACAGGGCACGAGAAAAGACATATCGAAGGAGTTACACGCATGCTAAACCACCGTATTCTTATATTTCACTTATCACCATGGCGATTCAACAGTCTCCAAACAAAATGTGTACGTTAAGTGAAGTTTATCAATTCATAATGGACTTATTCCCGTTCTACAGGCAAAATCAGCAACGGTGGCAGAACTCTATACGTCATAGTTTGTCATTTAATGACTGTTTTGTGAAAGTACCCCGCACTCCCGACAGGCCGGGGAAAGGTAGTTACTGGACCTTACATCCTGACTCTGGTAATATGTTTGAAAACGGTTGTTATCTTAGGCGTCAGAAACGGTTCAAATGTTTAAAGAAGGAAGACCTACGATCAAAAGGTCTAGGGGATGATAGTGGCGATGAAGGGCATTCAGGGGATGAAGGAGATAGTGTCTCACAACCTGGGTCACCAGAAGATCACCACGCACAAACCCACCAACAGCTTCAACCGCCCCCACAGCAACAGCCACCCCCACAGCATCACATGGCGGGTCAGCTAGAACCTTTACCTAACAAAACTGAACCAAACCCAGTCGGAACCCCAACATCAGGATCAACGCCGGGGCCGGACCTTCGGCAGTTACAGCATCAACACCACGACGTGATGTCTTTAGGGCACGGATATCCAGGTGTAAATCCAGCGCACTCGTTTAATCACCCATTCTCAATAAACAGTCTAATTACAGATAATGCAAAAATGGACAAACTTTATGAAATGCACGGAATGTACCCGGGCTATAATAATATGCACCCGATGCAGATTCCGACGAAAGTTGAAGGCCCTGGAATGGCCCCCGACGGAGGATATTACAAAACTTATACTCCACATAGCACTGCGAGTCTATGAGCATTTTAGGACTCTTAATAGATACGCAAAAGTGACAAAAATGTGACATTCACTTAAGCTGAAACCAAAGATGTGTTTTTATCAGGAAACCGTGTTTTGTGACCATGTAAGTCGTACTTTTACAGGTTTTTACATCCCCGTCAATTCACCTCAAGATTATGAATTTAAAACTTCATTTTTTTCTAAAGATAAGAGAGAACGCGGATCTTTAATATAACTTGTCTGCTTAAAGCTATTGCGCGGTCTCTAGTGGGCCAATTTCAATGCGTTTACAACTTGTCATGAGCGGGTGAAATATATTTGAAACCTTAGATGTACTACTTTGTTAATGGATCGAATTTACCTGTGTTCATATTTCATCAAAGATTTTACAACGTCTCTCATAAGTTTCAAACTCACAAACAATTAGGCGAAATCTGGTTGAAGGACATAACGCCTTGAATGGGACTATGTATTCATTATTTCGCCCCATTATTATTCGTACTCAACACTACTTAGCTGTCATTTTTGACAAGTTTATTCCAATTTGTACATTTCTTTCTTCCATTTTCGGTGTTTTTTTCCATGTTAATTTATTTTTAGAGTAGAATTTTTGCTCAAGATTTTAGTATAATCAAATAGCGCAGATAATCGTTTTTTTTTCTTTATTTGTAATTTAATAAATAAATGTAACTTTAGATAAATTTAAGTTACACGGTTATTTCTCTTTTTTTCACGGCATTTTATGCCTTGTGAATCTGTTTAACTTTTGTATAGGTTATCAAATGTTTTAGTAATTATATGTACGGGACGGGCAAAAATCTGTCTGTCTGTGATTCTATATAAGTTGCTTTTATTTTATTTTTGTACACATACTGTAAAGGTTATTTTTTTGATCTGTCGGTTTATAGATATTAAAATTTATGAAATATGAATATTTTCTATTTTGTTTTTATTTTATACATGAAAACAATGCAAAAATTCCTAGTACATGTTTAGTAGAATGTTCCAATTTAATTTATTGAAGTATTTTACTAACTTTACTATAAGGAAAAAAATATGATTTTATAAAAGCTGCATAAATTTCTATAGAAATATTTTGCTTTTTGTTAATAAAATATATATCATAAAGATATATATTTTACAAAAACATATCCCGGTTTGTTTGACATTTATTTTGATATCTTTGATATCGCGCATTTATACATTTAAAAAATACTGAAAAAATATTTTTTCTTTCATTATAATTAAAGGGAAAAAGGTTTCTGCTCAGATATTTTCATAGATCTTTCTGCAGCTTTAAAAAAATCATCTGTTATTTACAAGAACATGTTATGTTGAAAAAACATGAAAAATATCAAAAACAATTCTTTACTTCAGTGAAAATGATCCTGAACTCGTTTAAAAACAATGGTCATTAATTAAAACAAAAGTAATTATAGAAGTTATATTACAAGTGACAAAATATGTTGCACAGTTCATTCTTTATATCAGATATAAATGGGATATAATTGATAGAATAGAGTACATATATAGGGCAAAGCCCTTATTCAATCATTATTCATTAATTGAATTGTTTATTTAAACTAAAATTTAATCTTGCCAAACATTGCACTCACTTTAAGATAAACGTACTTTTGTATGTAAAGCGGTCTGTGTCGGGGAAAACATTTAGATGGAATAACTCAATCTTATATTTATTTCTATAAAAACGGAACTTATATATTGAAGGTGTCTGCATTTTAGTGACATTGATAATAAATATTAGGTAATTGTAATTAAGAAAATTATGATTTTACCTTTAAAAAGGTTTAATTGAGAAAAAAAAACTGTAGAATAAACTATATAGTTGATTTATATCAAGGAAATAAATATGTGCAAAAATGTTATACTATCTCAGTATAATAAAATTGTTGAAATTTTCTGTAGATAACTGGTTTTTATTTTTACAGAATTTTTAAACACTAAGGAAAAAAAACGGCCAAGATAAGACAATCAAAGCTCTAAGATAATTGTAACAATTAACTTTAAATTCAAAACAAGACAAAGTTTTATACATAGATATATGTATTATGCCGATTTGTAACTAGCCCAGTCTAAAATCTGTCCCGGTATCACGTTGCTACGAGCCGTACGCTAGGGTACTCGGAGTTTTAAGATAACACAATGATAAAATCCTAGTTACCGGCCAACGGTGGATTTTAGAGGTGACGGAAATCCCCGTTTAGCCTATTTTGCCTTGGCCCCTATCAAGGGCTTAAGTAAAAGATGGCAATTTCATAATTACTGAAGTGTTATAATCCAGTTTCACAGGGATTCCTTGGATTTGACATTTTCCGTTATGTTACTATGCATTGGAAATCATAGTGTTATAATTACTTTAATTTCACTGTTTTTGGAATTATTCATGTACGATGTATTGCCAACTATAATTTTGTAATTTTGCTCTGTTTCTGTATGGAAAAAATAGAATCTAAAATCACATTTAAGCCGCATTCACTGAAATAGTTAATTAACAAAAAAGCTAACGTTTGGAATTAAGAAATAATATATTATAATTTTTTTAGTTGATAAACAAAATAGTTTTTAATGGGAAAAAATATGTACAAAAACGAGCTGTCGTATAAACAGATATAAATCGACGTTTGATAGCATAATGATTGCAGGAATAATATTTACAAATAAATAAGCTTTCAAGCTTTCACATTAAACTGTAGCCGGAAAAAAATGATCTAAGTTTCCGTTATAAATTTATAAAAAAAATCTAATCTAAACGAAATGACGGATAAAGTAGGGATTGTCTTTATCCAAGAACTAAGGCATTTTAAAGCACGCCCTACACAATTTCATCAAAAATCGCCGACATGTGATTAGTTATAAAACTATTTTGCATTTCCTTTGTAGTTCCCAGTTGCATTACAATTCTAAAATGTCACTGTAAAAACAGTGTCTATCTATAGGTGGCTATCATCTCTTTGCTAATTAATTTATAAAGGCTATAAAAGTGGCATTTCTGTAGCAATTGACGATTATTATTGTACAATTAAACCAATATTTCTCCAAATGGGATTTCCTTAATCTTGATAACAACAACAATTACAAAAATCGACAAAAATCTGGATAAATGTGTAATGTTTTTACAAATCATTGTCGCTTTTCAAAATTCTATTATACTTTCATAATGGCCGTTTGCACAGATGATAAGCACCAATGTAAATCTTTTGATTGTCTTTAAACGGAATTTGTTATGCTGGGATTAAGACAAAATAGGATTTAGATGCGTCTCATCCATTTAGTTATTGATACTGTCTTTAATCCAACACATTTCTTTTTCGTGTTTCTTTAAGAGATTTATTTTCCTCTCTTTTTAGAAGGACAGTGATTCGCACAGGTGCTAGTTCTTACGAGCGTACCGTTAATATTTCTTGATTATGAAGATCCATGTTTGTGCATCTTTTAAGCGAAATAGATAGCCATGTTTACAAACATTCTATTAATAAAGAAAACATACTCCTACACCGAATTAACGTTATTTTAACCAGGGTTCAACTTTGATAGTAAATGTAGCACGACTGGAACTAATCACAGAAATTTGGATAAAAAAATCTCATTTTCTTCTGTTGCAACAAAAGACTCAAAAGATGCAATAATATGAATTTTAAAACTTAAGAAGAATATAAAATCAGCATTTTTGTCCTGCATATATAGCGTTTTAAACGACAGCGTTCGGTTAAAATTTAAGATGAAAAAACTATTAAAACTAAAACGCCTTGTCATAAAATGCAACAGTATAGAATTTGAAAATTTTTAACAAGATAAAGGAAAAAAAGTTCCCATGAAGACGTTTTGAAATTGTTGAAACTTCGAAATAAAAGAATATGGAAAATAACACGATTTAGTTTTATAAATTGACGTCTGAAAACGGCTGGTATCCTAAATAATAATTCAAGTATTATTTCAAAAACTGCGATCTTTTCATTTCAAAAACTTGTGAATTTTCAATGCTTCTATAGCGGAACCAATGTTGTAAGGGTTTTGGTTAACAATGAAACTATTCAGTTCTAGGTCCTCATAACAAAATTATTATATTACATACACAAGACGCTTACTAACTCTACGGTATAATTCTTATTTCAATGCATATTGAATTCTCAACACTCAAAGCGAATTCGAATGACCTTTGAAACATTTTTTCTTAAATAATTCTCACCTTCACGTAAAAACTAATTACAGGCGAGGTGTAAAAGCCTATTTTCGTATGGATTTTGAACTTTACAGTCTCAGTCGTATACAAAAACACAAGTCTACAATTAAAATTAAAATTTAAAAGTTATTTCCAATATGTAACAGCCAAAAATGTTTTGGAAAAAAATTAGATTACATGCTTTACAAGTGGTGAAGAAAAAAAGAGAAATGACTTTATTGAAAAATAAACTAAAATGCAGGCATCTTGTCTAAGTTTAAAAAAATCAAAGTTTTTAAGTGTGAGAAATATGCCCAATTACATAAACATATCTAGCCTTTGATCTTTTGGAATATTTTTTTTCTAATTTAAATATTCAAATTAACTTAAAAGAACTTTAATTCTAGAATGCATGTTATTAAAACACTGAGTAACCATAAATGCCAACGTCACTGCAACTTAATTTATTCTAAATGGAATTTAACTTGAGTTGAGTATCAAAATTTTTGGACAATACTGTAATTTGGCTGAGACATCGTTTATTCAAACATTATATGAGTAATAAATCGAAAAGAATTGTTGCTTTACATACATTTTTCAGATTCTCAGACGAAAAGAGCATGGCTTTTTAATCTCAAATTTATCGACATTTTCAAACGCTTAAAAAAGGTAGATAATTATACTCTTACAGTTGTATTTTAAATCAAATGAAATGGTAAAATAATCAATTGAAAATTATAGCAGCATAAACAAAATATATTTATCATACATAACGTTTATCATAGAATTATAAACAGGCGTTCAAAGCATTGCCTGACAGCCATTTCAGTCTGGCAAAGGGTATCGAAATTGATTGCAATGTTTGTCAAAGAAGGCCAGTAACTTTAAAAGAAATCAAGCACTAATTTTTGACCAGGTCTTTTTATTATTTTATAATAACATTATACCTTCTACCAAATCACAGCAGAGTTATGAATTTCGGTCACGGAACTAAATGGCTTTTCGAAATTTCACTATCATTATGGACTGGATAACAACATTGTTGCTGATTGGCCTTAAGATAGGACGATAACAAAATCTGATTTTTTTTCTTGTGATTCATTAACTTCCTTCAAACATCGTCATTTTAACCAGTTAATTGGATGAACATTATAACGTGCATTGTCACTTATCACGTGCGCGCCGTGACGTAATGCAGAAGGTCAACGTAATGATACGGGGACTTTTAAAAAAAAATATTATTTCCAAATCGATATCAAATAATCTTGATCTATTATTGTACAGATCACAGTGGATGTGATTTGACCACTAATACACTGACGAATTACATTTTTGTTTTGTTTTTGATTATTTTTTTCCCAAACTAAGACACATCTTTTCTTTTTTGGTATACAGACAAAATGGAAGCGACATAAATATACACAGATTTTTTTCTTTCCGAAATTTGTTCCGATTATGTTTTGTGCGAAATACAAAATGTTACAATTTTTCTGTCAATGTTTAACCCCGACTTTCTCGCCTCCCCCCTTTAGACAAAATAATCGTAATAATGAACAACCAATAATGACTAAATCGGTGGATAAATTGATCAATACTAATTAGTTAATAGATCAATAATTAATAACTAAATTGACAAAATTAAAAAAAATACGTTTTTAAATATTCTTGTTTAGTATTGACCAACAATAATACCAGAAAAGTAAATAGAAAATACCCCCAAAAACAATAAAGAACGTAGTTCTTTATTAGTTCTTTATTATCAAAAGAACAACAGTATAATTAACACATATAGCATATCTATATTAATATACTTATTGTTGACCTTATATATGTAATAATCATAAACAAACACAACGCTTTCTTTCAATAGTTTTACTTTGGGATGATAAATCACTTTTTTTCCAAATGTCTGTGTTTCCATTCCTGAAAAAGCAAATATTTTGAAACTGTAAACTAGGTTAACAACGTGTTGAATTTTCCCTCAATAGATATATAGGAATGGAGTAAACAATTGTATTGCTGTTAACATGTGTACGAAACCTCTGTTTGATTTAATAGCAAATATAGATAGATAAATTTGTCAATTTAGGGAAGAGATTTTCGATTTTCACTCGTGAAGTTATTTGTATAAGCTTATCTTAAGCGTGTGTCTTTTGCAAACATCATTCAAAATGTGTAACTAAATAAGAGACAAAAAATGCATATCCGAACATAAGTACATTTTAAACGGTCTGCAGTGCAAACATGCCTTTCGCTATCTCGCGCAGTTAAATAGTAACCCGTACTGTATGTAGGAACATAAAAAAAACGAATTAAATTGATAAAGACGCAAACGAGATATATCATCAAAGTAGCACGGTTTTCTCGCGCAACAGAAAATAAAATTCATTTCCGTTTTTTTGTTGTCGTTCCGCTTTTTTATGTTTTTTGTTTTACCATTTTTATAAATTTCTACGGAGTACATGTCAAATGTGTAATTTCAATATACATTTAATTAATGAAATGACATTATATAAGCGCTATTCCAAATAGGGAAATGCAAATGACATGTATATTATTTCACTTAGAATCCCATGGGGTAATCATCTAAACAGAAAGTTATACGCTAAGTAAGTGATAACATATCTACTTGATTAAAATATAACGTTACTTTTCACGAATTGATGACTATAGACTAGAAAACAATCGTAAGTGGATTTTAACGATGCAATTTCATAAATACAGGAATTTATATTTTCAAAGGCATTTTAATGAAATTGAATACTGCCTTTTTTCTATTCCAATTATGCATATTCAATTAAAAAATTTTAAGGATATGACCAAGACTCGCAGAAACAAAAATCAGCGTTCTTTTATAAGCTATGGTTTAATTACAGGGTCTTTAAATATTCTATTTGAAAGACCATGACCTCAATATAGTAACTTTTAGACAAAGAATTCAACTTTGTCGATCTTTTTAAAATAAAAATTGTATATACATGTATTTTTTTTTTTAAATAAGTCTTTTAACCGTTTAGTACTTGTTGCTTTGGCTAGCAATCTAAAAGCACTCGTTCTTGGATAGAATATTAGCGAATTAGTGGTTGAATTAATATGATTGAAAGCTTCTTTTCGCTTTAATGACAGGTGCATAGATGAGATGAAACGAAAGGGGAAATATGATGTCTCGTTCAGAACTATTTTATCTATGATTTAATCCCATCTCCATTAAAAGACACAAATGCTTTTACACAAAGCTTATATGGTGAATGCCAAATAAACACACTATAGGAAATAAATGTTATATTAGACAGTGTTGTGTTGATTTAGAGATTGTAAAATTGTCATGTATTTAAGTCTAGTTTCTATAGAAAGTGAAATATATATAGGTGGTATTTTATGTTTAATAGACGAAAATGTCAGTTTTGAAATTTCCGCATGGAAATGAAATGAATTGATAAATCTCTCATTTATGTGGCTTCAAGATTGGAGAGTTTTCATTGGAAGAAAAAAAAACCAAGACATTTTTAGAGTTATGAAAATAAAATTTTAGCGTATTTGTTTTAAAGCTTTCAGTTGTATATAAAATCTTCAACAATAATTGTAACGAAAATCTATTATTAAACTATATCTACTAAAATGAGGACAAAACCTTTGGTGTTTGGGGGAATTTATTTAATTTCGAAATGTTATCTCTCGCATTAGGACAAAATGCAACGATCGCTTTTACTGTCTCGCACATCCGGTATGTCCGAAGAATATTGATAGACGGTGACAAAATTATAATCCAAATTACGTGACAGTCACACATTTAGCAGTCCATGTCGTATCTTTAAAAGTTACGTGGTCAAGCCTTTTCAATGATAAAAGATTGGACAAATTGAAATTAAATAAAAACTCCAATAAAATACTGAAAGGTGGATTTGAAACATTTAAAATGCAGTGACACTAAGCCTCTCTCCATTTAAAACTCAAAATGACACATTTGTAACATCAGTGTGTCTGCAAACAAACTTTTTGTCACTTTTCGTTTCTTAATGGACCTATTCGCGTAATAATCATTGATAGATATGGGCGAAGAATACGTACAACGTATTGTTACTTCTTTTCAATGTTTCGCGCTATTAGTGATCCTTTGTTATAGACTTGTTCTTTTGATAGTTTTATTATTGTGGTATTGGCAAAGGGAAATGGTTTATTGTTGAAGAAGCCTAAAACTAAATGTGCTTCGATAGCTAAATAAACAAGTCTTCTTTTCACACACTTGTTGTGAATTTGGACAGAAATAATTGCCCTTTAGTGGCGAAAGCTCGCAACTTTTCGAAATAGGAAACGGGATCATTTGGCCTAAAGAAAATGTCATTTTTCCCAATTTGATTGGATTAATAACATATATGTATTGCTTTTACCTAAGCGGGGTTGGTACTTCCTCCAAAAAATGAAACATTTTATCTTGCGGAAGTGTAATAAATGTCATGGTACAAATATTAATTGCAATGAGAAATTGCAATAAGAGCATTATTTTCAATAGGTTTTAAAAGGTTAATCCTAAAGGTGATTTTACCGATTATTAAAAAAAAGGATACAACTATAAGTAAATGTAAAAAGCAATGGTTACATGCAATTTTCATTAAAGCGTATTAGATAATCTAATTTATTTTTATTATTCACGAGAAATTAAAAATATATAAAAGCCGATTCGTTTTATGTCAAGGAAAATATTTAACATTCAAATGTACTTGTAATTTCAAATGTTTCTAAAAAAACTTTTTTTATAACGTTTGTCAGATATAAAAAGAAAAACACACCATGTCTGATAAAACATTTCAATCACAAAAAATACTTCCTTTTGTCACAGAAAAATAAAATAATTGTGATTATACCATTGGCGGCGACGCCTTAATTCAGACCTTTTCGACAATTTCTTTTTCTATAAACATTAGTCTATGGATATCTTTGTGCTATCAATGCTGAAAAGACCTTTACAAATCACAAGTCGATAATATGTTGATAATTTTATTCCCATATTCAAAGAAACTTCTATAAGCATTGAATATAACAGAGTCGCGACTGCTTTGCCCAATATACGGCTATTGCGCCTATCTTATTTTCCACGATAACGTCGTTCGGATACCTAATGGTTGGCTATGTATTGATTCGATACGGACTTTATTATATCGCAGAGCAAGGTAGTTTGTCACATGAAATTTATAAATTACAATGAAATAAGGTATGTAATAAATAAGACCCATATATCTTCACCATTTCTACTTAATCAGGGGGCATATTGAAGGGTTTATTTTGGGGATTGAATCATGAATCACAGGGTGCGGTGAACGGTGACAACTTAATCTTTTTTCCAAAGGACTATCAGAACATGAGGGCTAGTTTTGATTGCAGTTTGGAGAGGACTCGAAGGATTTCAAAGAGAGACACTTGTTGAAAATTAAGATGCATAATGATAAGTTTTACAAGACAAAGAGGTATGTGCACCATCATGCCGACGAGATCACTCGAGAATTTCCGAGACATTGTGCAGACGAAATTCTGCATCAGAGGGTTAACTTTTACTTAAAAAAAAACAACAACATAAAAAATCCGAACCATTGACATTCTTCACATGAGATTTACAGCACCTCCTCAAATAAATGAAATAGCAAAAATAAAGGCCGATGAGTTCTTTTTCCTTCACATAGACAGTCCTCCTCTTCAAGGCAGTGCAAAAGCAAATCACAATAACTTAAGTGATTCACAGAGGACTGTTGTCTTAAATATACATTTTTTGTTTCTTACTTCAGTTAATCCTAACTAGATAATCTGTAAATTATCAGTGAGTATGGTGCATTGTCGAACTTCACAAAATACTGTAAGAGGTGTCTTTTGAATGTGTTTATAGTTTAACTTTGTCCAATGTTCTTTATTTGTAAAAGGTATTAAGAATTCAAAATAGTTATTACCAGAAAATACTTACAAAAATGTTGTAAAATGCACAACACAGGGAAAACAACAACAGTAAAAGAGTACATGTAAATAGGTTCATGAGAAAATAGATTAATTCGATATATAAAGTACATGTCAAACAATAACTGACTTCTCAAATAACTTAATATATTTTCTCAACAAGAAAAAATGATCAATAAGCCACGAAGGTTCAGATTTTCGGATTCCCTTTTCTACTGTATGTTGGTGTAAGACAAGTTGTGTTCGAACATGCCTTGTTTACTGATGATATCCTTTGTTCTCAAATAGTGACATCAACTTCCACATCAAGATAAATAACACATATTTACGACTCAATAACTTCATTTCTGACATGCAGAGATTTAGAAACAATAAAAATTTCAAGTCGCCATTTCTTTTGATAATCTTCTCACCTTCAATTTTGAAGAGTATTTAAGAACGGGTAAATGAGTTCACAATAGACCATAACGGCTTTATTACACGGACAGATTTTGATTACTGTTTTACGACCAAGATTATGCAGTTATAAACATTCCCAAGTTCTGAGAAGAAGTGCTTGCCAGTCGATATTATGACTTTAGGAGAGCTCTGTAAACAAATTGTTTAGTTCCCATAAGTTGCATGGCAGGCGGTTATAGACCAGTAAATCGGACAATAAAATTTGTGGGCGGGAAAATAAAAACTTGCGTTTCTGTTTCAGGTCCTTTTACGGGTGAAATGTCAATAAACGTCACAGAAAAGTGAACCAAGCTACATCTGTCTTTTTTTCTTTCTTTCTTCTTTCAATAAGATATTAAAAGTGGACCTCGGATAAAAACAATAGTTGGATACGAGGCTGCGATACTTCTGTAAGGCAAAGTTTGATTTAGTATAGTTAAAACACAACTTTGACAAAGCAGATTTGGTATTGAATTATTTCTTGACTATGTTATATTTAGACACAGATTTAACACTTACCACGCTAAATGTCTTAAATGAACTTGTCTGTCTTTTAATAAGGTCAAAACCATTCAATCATTTTAGAACAAATTCCAAAATATATACTAAATGAATAGCGAACAGTGCAGACCATGATTAGACGGTTGGTACATGGTCTTTGTCGTGCACTGATCGCATAGGTAAATTGAGATGCCGCCAGCTTAGCAAAGACAAAAAATCAACAGAAAAAAATATCACCGCCCAAAAATGTGTGACATTTTGTTTTTTAAATCAAAATACGGTTATGCGCACAAAAAGTCATCATCTGGGCAAAACATTACTAATTTTATAGGTTATATTTTTAAAACAAACCTTAATCTCATCATCATAATCTTAAGAATATGTTCCCTCAAAATACAGAGCATACCTTATAATCTGTATTAAACTGGTTTGTAATACTCGTATATCTCACAAAAAGCCTTTTCTTGGAGACGCAGGAATGGCGAAATATAAATTAGGGAACGCCGAGGCAGACGATCCAGCGTTGGCGGGAAATGGACTTCCGCTACATTATGGATGATTATGGAGTGACCTAAATTTTTAAAGTTTTGTTTAAAACGCACAATTTAATAGACAAACGATCTAATGTACACCCAAACATAATAGATGGACCAAACTGATAAAAATGATTTGTTTTTATAATTTATGGATATTTCTCAAACCTTTATTGCCCTTACAAGATTCAATAAAACTGATATAGAAAGATGTATAGTCAAATTATTTTGCACTCTATATATGCTTTAGTGTCATTCTAAACTATTTACAGGCTTGGTTGTTTAGGTTTCATTAGAGAATATTCTTGACTTTGTTTATGCTTAATCATGAGGAAAAGCTGATCTGAAGCAAGGAACTTAAAAAGAGAAAGACATTACATGTTAAGTTTCCGGCGTGGAATCTATTATATATGAACAAAAAGAAAATGGTTGCAAAAAAAGACAAAAATACGTTTATATAAATAACAGACCAAAATAATGATATCAAAGTCGTCTTTTGATGGTAATATTAACATTTTAAACAATCAAGTGTTCTGTAATTGTCAAAATCCTTTGATGTTATAACTAGATACATAAGTGCTAGGCTACCTTTTGTGTTGTAGATGACGCCAAAGGCATTGACTGCTGCATCGAATGAGAAAAAGGACAAGCAAGGTGGTCGTTCTTAATTCTTTGCAATGTTTAAAACCTACTACATCATACATGGTGTCGACGATGTAGAAATTTTGATATGATTAGATGAGAATTGGTGATAGATACCTTATTCTTCTTCTTTTTGTTACTCTTCTACTCTTCGGTGCAAAAGGTCAAGGTGTAGCAAATGCAATGCAAAATGTCTTCTTTGATGTTGATCTAACACAGGCGACATGTTTAATACAAACGCTGACCTCTTCATAAATGAAGAAATGTAAAATAGGTACCTACCAAACAGATAAACTGTTGCAAATTAATTTTTGAGCTTTCAAAAGTTTATGGGGTAACGTTACTTACAACCTAAGACATAAGTAATGCTGCGACATTTTACAAACACTTTATCATAAATGATTAGCTGCACCTGCAACGAATATAATATGTAAACAATACAACAATTGCAATACAGTCATTTGTACAAAATGTTGCCGTAACATTATTAAAAACATTTTTTTAATCAAAACATTGCCATAAAATCACTAAAAGGCAAAATGTTGCCATTACATCATTTAAAACTACAACTTAAACAACAGTTTGGTGTAACAGCACTAAAAGACAACACAAGATGAAACTGTTGTCACAACATATTTGCAAGAACACCATCGTTTCAAACCATTGCCACAACATAAATGCAAGAATACCACTGATACAAATTATTGTCACAATATAATTGCAGGAGAATCACACCACAACACCATTGCTAGAGTACCACGGATACAAACTATTTCCAAAAAATCATTGCAAGAGTACCACTGATACAAACTATTTCCAAAAAATCATTGCAAGAGTACCACTGATACAAACTATTTCCAAAAAATCATTGCAAGAGTACCACGGATACAAACTATTTCCAAAAAAATCATTGCAAGAGTACCACTGATATAAACTATTTCCAAAAAATCATTGCAAGAGTACCACGGATACAAACTATTTCCAAAAAATCATTGCAAGAGTACCACGGATACAAACTATTTCCAAAAAGTCATTGCAAGAGTACCGCGGATACAAACTACATGTATTTCCAAAAGATCATTGCAAGAGTACCACTGATACAAACTATTTCCAAAAAATCATTTCAATACACCTATAGATACATATACCAGCTATTGCTGTTAATCCGTATGGCATTCAATACAACAAAATCAACCACTATTAATAACCGTTGCCATTGCAGTATTGCAAATTAACCATTTTTCAAAACTTTTGCCATACCAAAGATGCAGACGAAAACAAATGTTAAAAACTCATCACAACAACAATTTAGAAAACTGTTGCCATAACAACAAAACAAACTCAAAAGTGATGTATGTTTTTTCTCAAAATATACAATTTCCAAAAATGAGAGCAAATGGTATGTATTGAGGACATTATCTGCCGATTAAGCACACAAAATACTTCAGTTGCAACTTTCATAACTAATAAAAAAACCTATATAAGAGAAGATCTTTTATTCTCTGAATCAAAAATTTTGAAATATGATGAAAATAATAGAGCAAATAATTTCAGGAAGAAAAGAAAGATTGACACAGATTTGATTTTTTTTATTATTTTACAGGGTCAGGTTGAGTATCTCGAGACAAAATCAGTGTGTACAAATATATACACCGGTTGTGTTTACAGAATGATTGTGTATAGACAGTCGTTCTATGCAAACATTTGCATGTTCAAATAAGATGGTCTCAATTCAAATAACTTTATCAGAGAAAATTTTTAGTGTCAATCTAATATTACGGGCTTTTCATATTTAAGTTTGTATTTGTCTGTGCAAGACATGGATGTTAAGCATTTGGAAATATATATGTTATATATGTTATTATTTACTTACTTGTTTGACATATATTTTAATGGTGGATATATTAACTGTGTCCGAGAAAAGTAAAGTGAATCTATCAACTGTAAAACTTTATTAATATGGTTGGAATAAGAGACTTTGTTTTCAAATTTGGGATTTGAATAAGTGTTCGATACTTGAGATAACTTTGGTGAAAATTAATTTTCCGTAATCACTATTTAGTGATATCTTTCTTTGAAAATATTGTGTGTTAATTATTTAAATAGAAATTAAATAGTTTTATATTCATAATGAATTAAAACGCTAAGTGTTGTTTTTGCTTAGATCAATACATTTAGAAAATAATTTTAAGCTGGCATGATAAAAAATGTTGAAGCTTGTCGGTACCGAATCATTTGAATGATTTATAATTGTCCTGAAGTAAAAAGAAATTAATTGATCAATATTGAGTAAAAATAGTTCAACATTTTGCCCTTTGTGCCGTTGACGCGTGAATCTTTCATAAGGATCAGTTTGTACACAGACACCGGCACGCGCGGAACAATATGGCGAACAAAGCCAACTGTCAGAATACATGTAATCAATTAGTAACGCAACTGTATCGCTTCAATATCAACACACATATTGCTGAAGTGACGTTACGGGTGTTTGGTTGTTTGGTCATCGGACTTTAAAGAGTCTGTTGGCCATTACAATATTTTTAAGATACAATGGTGTGGTCACGTGTGCCTCGTTTCCAAAATAATGTTGGTCATTGTACAAATATTGTAAGGAAATAAAAGTACACAAATAAATCAATTAACTATCAAATCAACTCATGAGCATAAGATTATAATATAAAAACTTCCTTTCCGCCGTTTCATATTTTTAAAGATCATCCTTGAAGCAATATACAAAATAATAAAGTGCACATTAGTGCGTTTCAGGTTTTTATCTTTGGCTTCTAAAGTAATTATACATTACCTGTTCATTTTAGCCGTATTTTTACCTGTTGTCATGTGAGTATTTTATAAAATCACGAGGCTCTCAGATAATCATAGGAAGTGGGCCATTAATAAACGTTCAATACTGGGAGATATGCATGACACAAACAGATAACACATCAATCCGTAACCCAGGTGGGCAATTCACTGCAACGTCATTTTTGTCATTTACGATTCAATGTTTGTTTCATCATGCTGTTTGGTAAAAAATACAAACATTTAAACCATCAGTACGCCGTTGAGTGTTATAATTATTTGCATCTGAAATTAATTTTAATGTTCTGAAAATTACACTTCTGAAAAGGCCTGATCTCTATTTGATCAAGAGATATTTCTTATATTTATAATATACTTTACACCGGGAGTCGGGGCACGGGTGTTGTGGGGGATAGGGGTGGTAAACATTATATAATGTGTTTTACTATAGTTAGTATGATAAAAGAAGTGGAAAACTTATATATAATAATTTTTATACATCTAGTTTTTATCCTGTTTTGAGAAAAGGGGTGTATATTTTTTATCTTTTATTTTTAGAAATGTACCAAGTTTTACCATTTTTAAAAGTTCAACTGAAACAGACAGTTGTAAATAACAACATAGTATAAATAATATAGTACATTTTATATCAGCATATCATTGTAACTAACCCAGTCACAACTTGACGAATCGTGGGATTGTCGCAGACCCCAGTATGAACAAATTCACCTTGAAAATTTAAAACATCCTCAAGAGTAGTCATAAACTGCCGTTATCAGTTTCCGTGTGTCAGTGCGATTATAAATCTGAGGGACATCAAAAGTTGCGCTGTTTTATCTCTAGTACTCTTTGGCGATTTGAAATATTTCCCAATAAAATTTTATTACGGATTAGAAATTATCAGTAATTTACGGTAAAATCCGTACACCAGGTGTAAGACAAACTACTAGTACCGTAAACCGTAAACTAATCTTAGTTCGTATCATGTTTATCAGAGTACCAAGCTTTGAATACCCGGTTGTTCTTTTTGTTTTATAACTAACGCTGAATATAGTAATTTCTAGATTTTAATAATGGTATTGGTATAGTTGGCATTAGAACTTCGTAACCTAACAATAGTTCTGAATCAAGCATTCTGTGTGGTGCAAAAGAGAGCAAAGCATATCTGAGAAGAGCATAGTAATTCAAAAGAGAAATTTGAAAATTTACGGGACAAAAATTTGTATCACTAATTCCATGAAACTTTTGCCTAGAATGATATTCCAAGCATTCCGGCCATTGTCATTAACAGTTTCTCAAAGATGTAATGGTATTTATAATGTGGGCAAGTTACTATGGACGGAACATTTTGCTTTTGCAAAACGTGCATGCAGTTTCAAAAGAAGCTTGTTTTCCCCTGAAAGAAAAAGCAATCATGTCCCGGATTCTGAATGACTGCCGTCCTGAAATATTACACAATTACAATCAAACAATTAATTATATTATCCTGCTTTACTGTTTAACCATTGATTTTCATTTCACATTTGTATAGTTTATTGCCACGGTTATTGCAGTATGATCCGGGAAACAAACAACTTAAAGCACCGTATCTTGGTCGATCTGCCGGGGTAATCAATGAGTCAACTGTCGATAAAAGGAAACGTCACGGTGTAAATTATTTCCGGGCAGGTGTAAACGACAATTTCTCCCAAATCATCATCATCGTTATCGTCCACATCTCATTTGTCATCCATCCATGAGCTCTAGACTCCGCTACTGGAACAATCAGTGATATCTTTTTGAAAACCGATATGCTTGTATATAAGAAATTAATGGATTTAAAACATTTAAGTTCTATGGGTATTATGGCGTTCGAATGAAACAATTGTGTCGTCTGATTTTGTCTCTAAGAGTACAATTGCAAATCAAATTAATTTCTAATCATTTAGTGTTTTTGTACGATTGCGTTTTGGCTGCAAAATGTTAGCTGCTTTTAAGTTATTGTTTTTGCTTTTTTTGCTTCGTGTGATAAAATTTTCATTAGAAAAAATGCAATAAAAGGACAATTCCATGCGCGTGCTCAAACGTCTGCATGAAAGTGCTTTATAGCGGTGAATGTGTATATTTTTACTAGTGCAGATGTTCCTCATACAGCCGAAAGTTTTTTCTTTTAATTTTACCAAAGACGGTAAATTTTCACACCTTAAGTCCAGTTGATGTCCATATATTTACATCACATTTTAGACTAAAATTATTTATTTATCTTTTATGAATATTAAGATTTCACATAAATATAAAGAATTTTACATAGATAAATACACGGTTAATGAAAAAAAAAATGAAACGAGTTCACTAGGAAACTCCCTGAATTTATAGCTCTGAATATGCACTTAAAGTGTTTAACAATCATGTACACATTTTTGGGCGGTTACAGAAACTACGTCATAGCTTTAAATTCCTTATTCAATTTTAAAATCACCTTTATGGTTTTTCGAGTAATAATTTTCCTGTAGACTTCAATTTTATTTGGATTTATTTATTGCTTTAAGTATTGTTTTCCTCCTACAAAAAGCTTTGACAGTTTTAGTTTCAAATTAATTTCGATGTACATGTATAAGATTTTAAATCTCGAAGTACTCAAACTGTCGGGGTCCAGTGCGATAACACACGGCAAATTGCCCACAACCTAATCGCGGTATATCTTGACAAATTAGCACACCCGTTTACCGTCAACCATTTGTACATGTTTGAAAACTTGGTAAATTATCGGTGATAACGTAACCTTGGAGTGTACATGTATATTCGATATACTTATGTATTACTTAAAGGCACATAATGCCACATAAATTTTTAAAAAAAATCCTTCTTCAGGAAAGGCATACACCAGTTTTTTTTTAGCATTTATATGATGATTTGAGAGCATGTTAGATGTTTTTAACCTGAACAAAGTAGCGACAAATGTGAAACTATTTGTCGGAAAACTAGCAAAATGTAAACAATGAAATATTCGGACTTCCATAAAAAATACTAAATCACTGTAAGCGTACTAGAAGGCAAAAGAAGCAAAAGATGGTTCAGTTAACCGCCGCCAATGAGATTATTTTTAGCTATAGGAGGACACCAAAAATAAAAGGCTTTTAAGAAATAAAAATAAAAGCATTAATGAAGCATAATGGGCCTTTACGGTATTTTGATTTTCAGGTTTCATTGAAAAACGAAATATATCTATACAGTCAAACTTGTACAAAAAGAACATCCCAAATTAAGACCTTTTTGAAAAAACAAAAAACAAAAAGCAGTTTGCCTGTATGGGGTGGTCAAACTTTTTAGTTTTCAGGTATCAAAATAGTCACGTTTTACATTTCTTCTGACTGATCTTTTAAGACATGTTTTTTTCTTGCTGTTTACTAATGAATCTCTCTTTATGAACACGAGACTTTAAGGAGTTGTTCAATTCTTTATATATACATGTACTTTACCTTAGAAAAACAAAGGAAAATAATGTGTCTTTCGGTGTTGTTTTTTTTTACTTATCTTCAAAAATTAAAAAAAAATATTTACATGACATTTTCTTTATTTTCGATATTTGATAAGAACAAACAACAACAACACACTCCATTATTGTTTAAAGAAACATAATTATATAGTTTATGACATTTCTATATTTTCGATATTTGGTAAAAACAACAAAACATTCCGTCCAAAGAAACATAATTATATAGTTAATGTAATAAGCATTCAAATTGAAATTTAGTAAGGGTTGTGTTTAATGTGGATTATTGAAATTTTTTAGAGATATATTATTTATTTTAGATATAAAAAAAATAGAACGCCCCGTTGTCTTCATTTTTAAAAGGTTTAAAACTTCTATACAAAACTCATTTGATCTTAGAATAAGATAATCATCTTTATCATTGACATGTTGAAGGCAAAAACTGACCATTTGGAAAACATTCGAACACTTTTTTCATATGTTTTTTTATTTACATGTTTCTTTCACTTTGGCATTAATTTCTTTACAAAAGTATACATATAATATTAATTGTCAAGTATTATTAAATCCAAACTTTTTATAACTACGACTATTTATGTGTTGTCTTTAAATGTTAAATGTTGTAAATCTTGTATTTTTTGGTATTTGTATATATATGCAAATATTGAAACAAGGCTAACAGAAAAAAATATATCAATTACATCTAATTTATATTTCCTTTTCAAATTTTATTGCATTAAAATACAATGTATGTTGATAGCATAATATTATTAAGGTAGAATGGAATTTATAACAAGAACATAAAATACAATTTGGTATGAAATATATCCATATAACTGAATTAATTATTATCCTTGAATAGATATCTTTAAAAGTAACTCTCCAGTCAAATTTTGAAAAAGTATTTCCATAGATTTCAAAGAATTTGCGTAATTTTCTAATAAGTATTTCAGATTCAGACAATTCCAAAATTATGAAGTTCTGCATTGAAATTCATGAACAATAGTATTAAAAATAATGTCAAAAATGTATTTTCTTAAGGTCAGTTTATTGTGGACCTGTAAACAAAAAAATGACATAAGTTTTTAAATCATTTTGACATAAAAGAAACAATTATTAAGTATTTTTTTCGTATCTTTGTATGTTTGTATATCTTAGACACTTATGTGATGAAGTACTAAAGTCTAGCACAATTCTATTTTTTTTGTCCTGAAGCTAGTCAAGACAGTAAGATTGCATGAACAATATTAGATTTGATAATAAATATTAAATATACGTTCTATAACATCGTAGTCAATTAACATTTTAAATGAATGTTGTCAAATGTATGAAAGTTCACATAATTTTGAATTGATGCTTTTAAAAAAAACACAAAAAACTAGCATTTAAAAAAAGTGAATGATTGTTGATTGTTGAGTTAAAACTATGACATTATCATGACATTGGTAATTATCATTATTCTAACCTAAATTACCTGCATTCAGTGCTTACCCCAATTACTCACGGTAGAATATCAAATTATAATTTATCATAGAATGGGAAACGGGATTTTTTTAAAAATCATTTTATATATATTATTCATGGAACACCAATATCTACCGTTTTCGCTCCTCACAACACATGTGGCAATTCCTAAAATAAAACAAAAGCGACGCAACGATATCAGAACTGCTTAAGTCAATCTCTTTATGCAGCATTAATTAAAAGAAAAACTTGCCTGCATAGAGAAATGGCCAATGGCTGACATTGTATTCTTGGAGGGGGGGGGGGGGGGGGGGGGGTGGTGGTGGCAAGGTGGGGGTTTAAGGTTGAGTAGAATTCAAAATGCACGTGTCATCTGACTAAATATCATAGAATTTCTAGAATCGGATAAAAACATATTTTTTCTTAACTAAACTAAAAATGCAAAGTTGTGAAACTTACGCACATATCAAATATGATAGCATTTGTTTAACTATATCTACTACAAGGTGTTTAACTATGATAAAAGATTTGACAGCACATGTCAAGAAATTTTTCTTTGATACATATACGTATTTAATATGGGGTTTTAATCGTAAAATAAAAATGTTGAAGTGTGGTTAAATATATACGTTGAGTGATCCTTGAGAGTACACTGGGTTATAAAAGAAATCCACCAAAGTTTAACATTTATATGAACTTTAATGACATGTTTGTTAAAACTGTATGTAGAAGAAAATCATAATTGTACTTATCGCTGAAAGGTCATTGCCATTCATATAGAACTTATTTGGTTTGTCTTTCTTCAAGTTGTTGAACACCACCATTAAACTAAAAAAACTAAAACTAACTAAAAAATACTAAATAAACTAAAATACAACTAAAAATACACCACTTAATTGTGTTTTTTTCCCCCGTTTAAATGTTGATAATGTTTATTTTATTTAGACAAATTCTTAGATTTGTACCAATTGTGCGTTGTAATTTGATAGATTTATAAACATAGGTTATGTGCATATGTGACATAATTATATCACATTCAATATATGTTTATTCTTTGTATTATAAACTGATAATTATAAATTATACACTGATACCAGGCTCTGAAGTAAATGGATTATTTGGTACAATATATCAACAATATAAAGCTGTTCATATAAACATATAAAAGTGTTGTTTTTTTACTTCTTAGTAAACATATATACAAAAGCCTTAATTTTCAAACGTATTATATTTTACAAATGTATTTCAAATACGGTAGCGAGAGAGACGCATATCATTTTGGGTCCGTCGCGAAATAAATGTCTAGCATAAATATATAAGCATTTAAGAAAGAATACATAAAACAGGAATGTTCTTTCGAAACTAAAATTAACCATATCAATTAATGGACGTTTACTAAAATTCGAATTCATCCAATCGCCTTTTCCGCAACATAATTCTTTATTCGAAACATTGTGAAAATGTCGTTTTAGTTATTCTGATCGGCAACACCAGTGATTGAAAGACGTGTTTCTGCCCTTAGAAAATTGCAATTGAATGGTTGTTTAATTTGCTGACAGACGGTTAAGGGACCCTGTTGTTGTGAGACCCTTTCTGCTGATTGTGCGCCCTTTCTTGAGATAATTCACTAAATATTTGCTCTGTCACGCACGTGGTTTTAGCCCGTGTTTTGAAGGAATCGTTTGAAGTAGCCGGGGATACGGGGTTCCATAGTCCTGCACGGACGGCGTACTATTCTATCATGCAGTTTGTGTCTTGTGAAAGACATTTTTAAATTGAGATTATTGTTTCTCTTTCTAAAATCAGACAGAGAAAAATTATCATATAATTTCTTTTTAAGTATTGTATTGGATTACAATGGTCAATCGTCTTGTCTTTGATAAATTGAGCTTCAAAAATACAAATAGGAATTAATTAATAAATTAATATAAAAAACACAAACAAATAAAACAACCCACACATTTAAAAAAAACAGCAATAGCAATCCAGTAAAACGTACCAAAAAATGTAGCACATATTTAATGTTAAGATTAATTTATATTTAATGCTTATTTCGTGCATGTTTAGAAATCTGCTACAGATATCGTATTTAATACAATGTAGGTTTCGGGCGTAAACGTGGTCGTTTTTTTAGGACAAAACTACTATACATGTTATGCCGCTTCTATAAAGTTATAGGAATATAATTAATGATCAGTTTTCATTTGACCAATATTCGACTTAGCATTACTGATTGAAAGCTTCTAAAAATCTGGAAAAAGTGTGATCCCTCGGAAGCATTTACTACAACTAAATTACATAAAAATTGCAGACTCGGTTTGATTGAGACACATGTTTAAGTGAAAGAACGAAATTTAGTGAAAACGAATGTTGCTGGCAAAAGCAGACGAACCAGTGGTGAATGAAATTATACGGGATTAATTAATGAAGTTATATGGTATACATAAACAAACGTTTGTCATTGCCTGTCTGTTAAGATATTATATGGCACACTACAAACAAATATATTAAATCGAGAAGAAAAAAAACATCTAGTCTTCAGACAGTGTCTATATTAGTCTGCACAAAGTCTTGTACTGTCCACATGGTACTTAAAACAAGCGTCATTCGGTTATTTTTTTATCTATAATACAGATATTTTATTAGATAAGTAGCGGGTACATGACTACAATTTCATACAATGAACCGGAGAATAAATTATGCGAAAGCTGTATTTTTAAAACGGAAAGATCAACCGTAGAAAAGGGAAATCACGAACAAATTGATACGGCTAAGCTAAGATGGTAATAAAATGGCTGTTTATTACAGCTATATATTTACTGTCTCCAAAATGGTACAAATCAAAGGATAAGATATAGTCACAAATCACAAAATCCGACCTCTTGAAGAATTTTCGACTCTAAATTCATGATTTATACTGTTTATATCCACTTGTATTCAAATAAACTATTTCGAATTGAAAAAAGAGGAAAATAAAAACACAAATTGAAACAAAGAGACGAATATACTTCATGGCCATCCTTCTTTAGCCCAGAAATTACTAAGTTTTATTCGGTTCGAGTTGTAATTTATTCTCATCAGTTTGGCTCTCCGAAGTTCACCTGTCCAAAAAAAAGTTAATTAAATTATCTACCATGATATTCAACTTTTACAAGACAAGATAGATGTCCTCTTAATGAAATTTTGCATCTAGAAAATAGTCCGACAAATGAAACAAGCAAATAATCTTATCCAGAAATATATTTATCAACCTGTAAAAAAAATCGAACTTTAAAAATGAAAAAAAAAATTAGATTTAAAAGCCCATTATAATATAGGCTAAATCCTGAAAAAAAATTGTCGAACGCTCTTCTTTTTAATTTTTTTAAGCGGTGATATTGCAAAGTGATAAGTGTAGGAATGTGTTTTCAAATTGAAATTTCGTTTTCGTCTGTCTTTAATACCTTTGTAAATTGAACGCAATTTTAATACCCATCTCATGATTTGTGTTTGAAGTTAATTGAGCTTTACGAAAGATGCTGTGGGCTGATGTAACGATATCGCTAAAATTATTGATATACATATTACAGTCGGGCATCCCTGATTAATAAGCTTTCATTATCATTTTTCAAAACCAGTCTGGTGATAATTTTTCAACCAATCGATGCTCCATGCTTTATTGCTTTCGTTCCCAACCTCACTGATATGCAAATGAGATGCAAATACTGTAAATCATGATTAAACGACGTGCAACTACGGCTCTCCAGTTATTTTCTGCGGATCAATTTATTCCATGAAAATTATATTCATAAACATTGCTTTTGAAGTTTTTATTCGATTTTTCTCCCCCCTTTAATATCAATAAAGACCAGATCAAAGGGTTGCTGTACATTGTGCTAAGTACCTAGCGGACAATAATTATTATGTTTTTGAAGAGAAAAGACAGAATTACGTTGCAATAACACAATGTTTCGCTTATATTTTTTTTCAGAAGGAATCTTTTTAAATTGACGTCACCTTTTGTAACATTTCAAAGCTAAATTTATGTTTAACCTGGTGTCCCACAGAGTTGATACAAAACTGAATCGGAAATAAAAACCATATTTTTTATGAATCCTTTTGACAAAAAATCCTCCTTTTTTAAAATTATTTTTAAATACGATAATTATTATTGTCAATAGGTTTGAACAATAGGAAGAAATAGGCCTTAATCAAGCTTCCTGTTCACCAATTGTCCCGCGGATGTTACTTATTAGGACATAAAAATTTGTGTCTCGAAATACCGCTCTTTTCTATGTCAGTTTTCATTTATTGACCAAATTTAACTTCTGTACTATTCACATGGAACCACCATTTGAAAGTCGACACCAGCCACCTACAACCGGAAGCTGTCGTGCTGGCTGGGAAAACATCTTTTTTTATAAGCTATAGACGTCAATTTTTATATGTATTTCATATGTATATTTCTAAATAAAGAGAATGGATATTCGTATCTTGAAATTAACTCTTGAAACATGGCAAGAGTGTTACATAAACAGACGCGGTACCAGTGATTCAATGCATCTAGACTTATATGGGAAAATGCTAAATATAAACTTGTCAAATAAATTATGTGTAAATAAATAATACCATTTAAATATGGATTAATGTTTAATACAAACTTGCCAAATTAATTCTGTGTAAATGAATAATAATACATAATGTAAAATAATAATAATAATAATAATGATAAAAAGTTGCTGACCTAAATGACCTTATAAATGAATATATAAAGCAAAGTGTTTTACTTTTATGCAATTCTATTCTTTACGGCTATGTAAGCTAAATATTATCAATCACATTTCAAGCTTTGTTTATATTAACATGGTAAGAATTACAGTAATATCCAAACAAGTCATAAAGACACAGAAGTATATTTATCAAAACGTTGTTTCAATATTTACCTTCACCCTACTAAAACCATAGAATAACGCGTGAACGTAGCCACTTTCAACAATTTCATTGATAGAATTTTCATCTTACGTAAATATTTAGAGTTTTTATAGACCAAACCGACCTAAATGAACTCAAAGATTCAATATTTGCAATCAACGGCACTCACTATCACACGGATTTCACTATCATTCTGCGGCCATATTCAGATTGTATTTATAATGTCTGTTTCTATTTGTATATTTGTTGAACATTGTTTATATACCGATAATATCGTATATATCGATGCGTAAATTGTCAAATATAACTTCACGCCTAATGTAACAATATTAATAAATCTACACAGCGTTTATTGGTTCTATTATAGAGAGCATGTGGTGCGTTCGGGCATTTTCTGTCAAAGTGTCTGACAAGCAAACCAGATATCGTAGGTTCGAACCCTTCAAACAATGTCCTATATATCTTATTATGGGTAAATAATATTTTGTGCCAGGAGGGAGGTATTTCTTTTTATTTTCTTGATTCATTCCTTAGACTATGTAGGCGTGCTTATGTAAATTGAATAAATTACAAACTACATAAAGTATACAAAATAATGATAGAAGTCCGCACAACTCACGTCCCGCATAGGATAAATCGTTGCTTAAAGAATAAAACCTTTTTTTTTTGTACCTTTGGCCTTTTGTACATTAAATGTATAGTGCCATTATCACAGACTTCTTATTGACTGTCAAACTCTTTGGCCCATAACCCCATTCTTTATAAAGGATTGTGGTATTTCGATGTTAATGAATCCTGTATATGTTTGAAATACTAAAATTATCCTTTATTACTTGTATTCGATAAAGGTTATCTTTTAGTTTAAAATCTATACTTGGTCTTACAATTGTCAGTTGTGATGCTATATTTTGAGTTTTTCCTTGAAATACAAATGTACGTCTTTTTGTGAGTGACGTCATATGAGAGAAGCTACGGTATATGATTTTTTTCTAAGTCTACTTAGAAGCATCGGCATGTTTCATCATTAAGAAAAGAGGTAGCATTAGCGTTTGAGGTGCAATTAAGACTATAATTCCTTTAAAATGGTATTATTAAAGAAAAAAATGATTCAAAGTTTTTACGGACCTTGATGACAGAGACAGAAGATGATTTATTTATGATTTACTGTCGAATGCATTTTCAATACATTGACAAAACGCATGGTAACCACTTAACTAACGTAGTTGAAATAAGAAGCACACCTGTAGTACCATGCGCGCACCTGCAGCACCGGACAAAAATAATGAATAAATGATGCTTAACTTCCTCTTTGACTCTAGCACTTTACAAAGAGCTGTCGGTAGTCACATATAAGTATAATTTGAACATACTTAAGAAGTGAAATGTCTTTGATATCTGAAGAAAAAAAATGATTTTTTTTTATCAAGATACACGCTGTTTTCGAAGAAATGTGTCGCTGAGATTTACACTCAATCTGCTCGATGCATTTTTAATAAGTAGGGTAAATAAATACACACGTTAAGATAGTTGCAAGGTCAAACTATGGTTATCATTTTGAAAAATGTTTGTTAAAAATGATCTAAATCATCAGAAAAGAGAACCACTTTCTTGACGCGCAAAAGTAGCACCCGAAATCGCATACCTGAGTTGAAGCAAAGAAACGATGGTGCTTAGATGTGCATTGAGAAGGCGTGATACATGATATGTAACCAATGTTATATTTTATTATTATTTCATTTATTGTCATAGTTAACACTTCTAAAAATTATATCCTGAGCATATAACTTGAGCATATAACTTGTATGTCTAGAATGGCAAAAGAGAAACTATTAGAACCACAAGTAATGTAACAATCTGAAACACACACATTTGTACATAAGCATAGAGTTAAAAGATTACTCTCGAAAGGATAGATGCTTTGAGAGCAACGAAAACAAAACATAAATGTGAAAATTGTATACTCAAATTGACTGAGCTTGTAACTGAGCGGTTAGTTAAATGTTAAACACCTCTCACACCCCCTAGCACCGGCTAAACTACATTTTCCGGTTCGTGCAAGAAACCTGGCTTAGTGTCTAAGATTACAATTCCTGGGAGCATTTATGAATACTAGTATATGTATTCTAGGCTAAATATAGGGTATATATGTCCTTTATTAATCAATAAAAAGTGGAATATATTTACCTCCTTAAAATTTCCACAGAGATTAATTTTGAGCCTAAAAGAAAGTGCGTGATAGTACAGTGGCCAATGACACCTAGAACGTCCAGTAACCAGACGTCCAAACCCATCCTTCATCTCCCGCCCCTGCTATTTTGCTAGTTCGTAGGACCACTCCCCTCGACTTCAGTTAGGACATCGACATATTTTCGCCGAAAAAAGTTCAATAAATCTTCTGCCGATTTCATTTGCCTGTCAAGGACGCACACATATACAGGGGAGGAGAGAGAGAGTCCGGGAACATCTTCTAAAGTAAAAACTTACCAGTACTCATCTCAAGAAACCACAAAATAAGAGAAATATGCTCTTCCTAAAATACATGATTGTATAATGTCCTTTTAGATATTAGTGAGATATTTACAATGATTTTTTGAGACAATTTTGATACAGATGACCTTTTTAATTATATTCAATAAAACGGAAAGTTTATTGATATTATTTTAAGTTGATTAAACGGAAAGTTCATCATGCCATACGAGAAATATTCACGTCCTCATTTGATGCCCTATACGGTGGTATTGAATACCAATTAATGCATAAAATGTGTCTAATTTTCCGGGTAATAAACGCCGGGAGGCAATAAACTATGAGACAATTTGTACCTCTAGTTATCCTTAACGCGAAGCATCTTGTTTCAAAACCCTAGACGCTTGCAGGTAAAATGATATCAGTTAGAACGCAAGAGGGAGAAGTCATTAATATTCCATAAAAAATCTGACAAGTTTTATTGTTTTTAATTACTTCCCAAAACAAATTAACGTTATTCAATGACATTATAGTTTCCTAAAAATGATTTAAGCACTACAAGGTATTTTTTTGTTTTCAAAATATAATGTAAATGTGATTAAGGGATCTATTTCAGTTTCCATATAATGTTCCCATTGTCGTAATTGGTTCATTGGTCTAGTCGTAGAATGTCGTCTGCGGGCAACAAGACCCTCCACGCTCATCCGGGGAACTGACAAGTCTCGTGGTAATTAGAGCAGCAGACGACATGAAACAAACCTTCTGCACGTGGCTGATAAATGCGGAACAAAAGTCAGCATGCTCCATAGCTTGGTAATTATTGTTCATCAAATTATACAGCGAAGGGTAATGTTATATACATTTATATCAGAAGATAAACTTTATAAATAAAATATTTGGAATCCTTAATATGGCAGTATATATGTTAGGTGAAGTATTGAAATCACATACATTTTATGATCCGAAACAAAATGATCCACACAATGGAAATAAGCAATATAGTTTATTTACTTACTGACCGAAATATACAATAAACATATCACAAATGCCCTTCTCTACTTGTTCATATGATAATCATGTATGACGGTAAAAAAGGCACGTTTGGACAGGTTGGAAAACAGAAGAAATGTGCTTAAAAGTACTTTGTATATACAGGTATATAAGTGTATAAATAGTAAAAATCAGGAAAGGACGGACAGGTCACTAGAGACGAATAGAAACAAAATCTCAGGCTCTATTTGATTAAGTCTGTTCATGAGAGACAAGCATTTTAGTGCAACAGGCCTCACGCGGCGACGCCCCTTAGCACCGTCTCCGACAGAATAAAATCTGCAAGTCTTGCCAATGACCTATGCTTTGACAGTTAAGTTAAAGAATGAATTTCTTAATGATTCTGATCATGGTAGATCTATGCTAACAATATTTTATATTGAAAAGCTAAATGCATTTTAAAATAAATTTCTTGTGCTTAGAGCTTATGCCATTACATTACAAGTCAAGGTTTTGCCGAGCTCGCTATTTCATAACACCGTATGAAGATTTAGTATTTATCATGAGTGAAAACAAATAAAAGCCAAAGATCACTAAGAAGATATCTCTTAATTTTCATTCATTTTAGAAGAACGCAATTTATGGCGTTGAAGATATAGAATTATATTTTAGAGAAATTGATACAGATTCACCTTATCTTAATGCAGCGTTCATTAATCTTCCCTTCATATCCCATAATACATTTCGATTTTTACGGGAATTAGTTATTTTCTATTAACGGTACAAACATTGATTGTGAAAATTGAAAATCAGATGCTTATCTGAATGCCGATTGGTGAAATTCTAGAATTGCCGGGAAACAAGGGATGATGGGAAGATATGTGGCACCTGCAGAATCTCCATGAACCAATCAATACGCTCGCGGAAATATGACACAATATTCACGGGGAAAAACAACGGTAAAATAAGAACTATAGAATCCTTGAATTGGTTTATAATGTTTAAATGACAACTCAGCTTGAATCTGATGTCTTAAGAACTATAGAATTGAATAAAAATAAGTTGTCGTCTGCGTCGTAAAAAAATGTCGTCTGCGTCAGAATATATTGCGTTTGAGCTTGAACAACAAGACGCTTGTATTCTGCCTTTTGTGCCAATTCTGTATTGGTACGATGCGAAGCAGCGTATTTGAATAAGTCATGCATTTTTAATTGATTACTGCTGTCCCATTTTTGTCTATTTACATTAGCCATTATTGTTTCACGAAGGCACCAACAAGTTCTGTAAAATATCTCTCTCTTTTATATCAAGTACGGATGTTGAAAAGAGACATACACTCAAAGAACTGTCTCCCCATTAGGAACATGCTGTCTGATACTTTCGTGGCTTCACGTCGGCGATCTCAAAGTAAGAGTCCATTTTCCCATTTTCCATGGTGACAAAAGTATGAAAATACAATTAACAGCTAATAGTCTTGATGCATGCCAGTATTGTTCAAACAATGTAAAAACTCATCTTGCCAAACATGGAGACGCCGCCCCTTTTTGTTCACTTTTTAAAAGCTTATGCCTGTTTGTGGTCAAGTGTCCGCGCGCCCACCGCGTGCCCAATTACACGGTCATTTTATTTCTATAAACACCGAGTCAAATAACACCAATTAACGCCAAACATGTTCGTGTCAACTTTTTTTGTAAGCAGACGACAACGGAACCCTCTATCTTAAATTCCTACAGGCAACTTTTTCAAGAGGATATTCTGAATAAAACATAATCTAATAGGTTGGTTTAGCTTTCAGAAAATATTGTCTCTTTTGTACATGTTACCCGCCCTATATGGCCTATGGGGTAAAAGGTCATTTCGCCTGATTAATTCAATAATATGACATCTAAACATATACAGTACTAAAAAAGACTAGTTTCTTTTTCTTTTTAGAATTTCAAAACGTCACAAAATATGACAGGTTTCAAAGTACACGTGTGTAGCGTCATTTTCCTGGTTCACCAGTTTTTATCTATATTGAAGAAACGGGCCTTTTTCATAAGATAGTATACAGTACGTGTAAATACATTCATAGAATGTATGCAATTCTAGGACTATAAAATGTCGTTTAAAGCAACAAGTTATGATGAATTTAAGCACTGGTGTATTTAGACAGTTTTTTTTTTCTCTTAATCACCGTTGACTCCTATAAAATTCAGATCAGTTTTATGACAGTTGTCATAGTCAGTAACAATCCGAATAATACCTAAGAACTTGAAACGCGTGTTATATATACTCTATATTAATAATTCTATATTTTATGGCACATTCGTTTATCATTAAAAAAATGCATCGAGTCCTTCTCAAAATACAAACATTAGAAACAAAACCATAAATATCTACTAATACAGTATAGTCAGCAACGATGTAAAAAAATTTCCCCGTATGTACATATATTATTAAAAAAATGAAAACTTCTTACTTATTTCGCAAAAATCAGATTTAATATCTTTTCTGCTCTTGAAAATGACATAAGAGAGTAAAACATCACTTACAGGGCCAAATAACCTGAAAAAAGTAGGATGGCGACCCCCGCCAATTGTTCTTCATTTATATGTTTCAGTTACGATTCTCTTTAACCATGCAAAATTTAAGAAGACTCCCTGCTCAAGTTAAAGTTTGCCTCCTTTGCCGTCGCAAAAAATCAGTAATACCAGAAATGTCTTGATTTTTGAATATTCACTTAACCGGAAGTGCTCTACAGCAGCAGACTTTACTGATTATCTATTTTTAGAATGATACACACTACGCGTATGTGCTTTTTTTCAATTTTAAAATTTTCATGAATTGCACTTATATTTGCATTTTATCCAAATTCATGACTTGTTTTTATATATAATTTTTATAAAACAACTCAACGATTTTTAATCACCACGAAGTATAATTACCTGAACCATAACAACTAATAAGTATACACGGTGTTTTTACAAAATATGGGCTAATCTGCCGGTAATCGTTGACGTCTCATGATGGATCGCTATTCTAGAAACATGACGAATTCGTAATGGAGAATGGGTGGTCTGGGATTCTATGTAAACAAACTCTCCCAATTTGGAACACTCAAGCAAGTAAAAGATGAGTTGTCGGCAAACATAGGCAACTTTTCTGAAATCTACCCATCGAATTTAATTGATTCAGTACGTGACATACACAGAATTTTCTAACTCTCGTTTGTTTAAACATAATTATGGGAAAAAACTTGTGGCTATGTTCCTATGACTTGGCATAAGAGTTTGGCACGATTCAATTTCTGATGCGTCCCCGAGTCTCAGGGTTAATAAATTTTCTTTCCGTCATTTATTCTATCCGTGTATCAAGTTTCATAATCGTTGGGTTAATTAGAAATAAATCCTCTCTGTTTTAGAAACATCTTTTGTTAGCTATTTTTGCGTTTCCGTTAAAATTTGTGCGCATTTTGTGAAAGTGTACTTGAATATATCTTCTAAACATGAAACGCCATGATGGTTACAAATATATTTGTTGTTTACATTTCATGTATTTATATAACTCTATTTAAGTCCCTTCATAATGTTGCACCGTGTGGTCCAAAACTGAGTTTGGTAAGAGTTTTGAGATGACATCTTCATCTTTGGACTTACAAAACTAAAGGACTTTGGTAAAAACAATGCCACTGTATATGGCTTTTACTAAAAACAAACATCTGGCTGATTTTTCTTCGTGGTATCTAGAAATAGGATTGTCTTTTATCGACGTTCTGTAAAAAAATCAACATTACTAAATTCGGAAAATTTTTGAAGATCCTTAAAGCCTCTAATTAGTAAAGATAAAAAGGTATGGACCAAATTCATACTTCGCCAATACATTAACAGATTTGGTGTGTAATACTCCAAACGAAAAATGACTTTACTTTAAATATGATACAATTGGTCGATATGAATAGTTATATATAAAAAGATGTTTCTGAGAAATACGGTTAATAAATACAGTTGTAAATTACGTTCAAACTGCAAGCGTTTACAAGCTGTAATGAGGAATGTGTGATCTGGGCTCCCATGGACCTGGTCAGAGTGAAAGCGCTTGCAATATAAAAGTAAATTTAAAATTACAGTATTTATTTCCTGAATTTCTCAGAGATTCACTTTTATATGTTTCTAGATCCACACATGGCAGAGATTTCTTCTTTTATGTGTGAATATTTATAAGTAATTTATTTAATATAGTGACATGTATAAACATGTCTTACAGTTCAACTTTGATAACACATGTCTTCAATGAAATAAAACAATTGCAACTTTTGTTTCATAATGGACCAACAACAAAAAGCTGTATGTAAAAGTATCTGACCAAAAATAAGGATGAGCACAAAAAACTCATGAGCAATCATTCAAAAAAAAAAAAAATACATAAAATAGTAAATCCAATTAAAATACAAAATGACATTACTTATGATGCTTGATCATAAAGTTTTTATTTGTGTTACATTTTAGCTTCAATTTCCATTGCAACCTGTTACAAATAAAATAGCCCTTGCACTTTTTCCCATAGCTACATCCGTCCATGTATTGACCAGGCCAAGGGAAAACGAACACATGACTAATTACGGCTTTGTTGACTTAATTTAGTGTCAACAAATGTTGAATAAAACATTATATGTCAACAGACGTGGTCAAACATTGTCAAACATACCAGATCTATTCAAAGTTCGAACCTAGGCCCAAGTTGCGTAAGAAGCTTTGATCACCGCAGTATCTACGTATTTTTACCGGCGTTTGTACGGGTTTCGTTACATGATAATGTTTACTATTAATTTACGGCAATCATCTAGCTAATGTTCGACCAATATCTTTATTAAAGTTTTGGTCAGTTCAAATATTTGCTCTTGTCTTTTGTCCGAAACTTTTAATTTCCTTTGTACGGCGTATATGAAAATCCCATTGTTTGTTCATGAATAGAAGTTGCGCCATTTACATCCAAACATGAAATTCATTATTTTGTGATAATAAACTGAATTCACTAAAATGAACTATAATAGTAAAGTCATAATGATAAGTTAACATAACACTTCGAATATAACGAAAAAAGAAATGTAAAAAATGTCAGTTTGAAAGTAAAATAGAGAAGTAAAGAACGGCAATTGCTCAGTCCAAAATAAAATAGTCCTGGTTTATAACTAATAGTACTAGCTATTTAAGATAACAATTTGGATATATAACAAAAACAATCCATTTCAATATTGAATCGACATTTATATGAATGGTAATAAGCAAGTCTTTAAGTACATTGTAATGTTTCTTGTTATTTTAAAAACAAAATACGATTGTTTATAAACTTCTTATAATAAAACAACTTAACGTAAATGTTTATCAGTTTTTGACTTTATGACCCTGCCGATGTGGTTATATATACATTATCAATTTCCTTAATTTTTTCATTGGCATCGCAATGCAATTATCATAAGATTCGGTTTTGTCATTATTAATACGCGCATTTCATGATTATTAACGTTCACAACCATCATGATAACCTTCGTCACTTCCCCTATCATTGCTATCATTATTATCATAATTAGTCATGTCATCTTTATCAATATCATTATCTTCATCATCGCTATCGTGTCCGTCGTCGATAACTTCACTACCGTCGTCTTACTCCTCAACATCGTCATCATCATCATCGTCATCATTTTAATCATTACCACGACCATCGTTGTCATCATCATCATCATCATTATCATCATCATCAACAACAAAAACAACAACAACAACACAATCACCATTATCATTACCACCACCACTACCAACATCATCATCATCATAATCATTATCATCACCACCACCACCACAATGACCTCCGTAGTAATAATTATTATCATCATTAACACACTCATCATTATCATCATCATCACATCATCAAAACCACCACCAATGCCATCACCAACACTACCATAATCATCATCATCTTCTCTCCACCATGAGCAACATATTTATCATCATCATCATCATCATAATCATCATCATCATCATCATCTCCACCATGAGCAACATATTTATCATCATCATCATAATCATCATGGTCTTCATCACTATTATCATGGTCATTCTCCAATATCCAGATTCTCGTCAGCTTCACCAATGTCGCCGTCATCCTCGGCTTTGTCATCGCTGATATCGTTTAAAAAGATTTCAAATTCTAATTTTTTACAACGCTTATTCAATAGCAGATTTGATTTGACACACAATGCACTAGCATTATCGTTTTGATCAAATTAATAAAGGAGTAATTTTTTTCTAGTTCCAGTTGTCGTCAAATGTGTCAAATTCTTTTGATCAAGGATATATTAATTTACTTAACACCAGTATACCTTTCTCTGTAAATATATTTTACGATTAACAAAATAGATAAGAGCATACGTCAAATCAGAAAACAAATTTATTTTATCAGTGGACATTGCAATTAATAAATACGAAATATTTACATCTAGATTTTGAATAAATACGCACAATTATGAACGGTATTTGTCATATAAATCAAGAAGAGCCATATTAAATATGATTAAACATTGTTCAGTGTGATGTTCAAATTTGCATAGTTTTTAGATAACAAATTTGTATTTCAAATGAGGAAAATATTGAAACATGCTTTGCTACTATTATTTGACTTTGGCTCACTTGTAAAACATTTGTTTTTCAACCATCCGTATTTGTTGTTAAATATTTTAGTACCAGTCTGATTAAATGTTTAAATTTGGAAAAAGTGTAAATACTTATAACGCCCTCGTAAGGCCAAGTTGTGTATGTGTAATTGAGAATATTTTGCTATATAAACGATGCTCGTATATTGTACAATGTGTTTGAATTAATGGAACAAGATGGGGGCTTTTCTGCTCTCAAACGCGAGTGAATGAAGGTTTCAAATTAAGATTATTATAATCGAATTAACACGCTTTTATTGAGAGAAAAGAACTACTAAGAACAACTCTTAATTAACAAAACATAAAAGACTATTTTGTAAGAAAGGAATTGCAAAGCAAGTCATCCGCATGGCTTCTTTGTAGCATAATTAAACATTGTCAATTTGCCCAATGTCTTCTCTTTAACATGCTGTCGGCAACAGATCCAAGCAATGCAACCATTGCAGACAAAGATAGGCCGACATGTCCGTGCAATCCGATCATGGTCTGCACTGGTCGCTACTATGTCAATGTTTATTTCTAAATTTCCCCCTAAAATTGGCAAATGGTTTTGTCCAGATTGAAAGACGGACAGGTCTATTTTAGATATTTAGCAAAGGTTTAACGGATAACAATAGTTCACCAGTACTGCATTGAGACTTACTGTACCATACCTATTTTTCTAGATTTGATATTTCTTTTCAAGCACTTTGCACAGACATATTACAGGCAATAGAGAATAAAGCTACACCACGATGAAACAAAAACTAGATCTGAAAGCTTATAATGCACCAAATGCTTCTTTCCTTTATGTAATATATTATTGTTGTAAATTGGACGGCCTTATGAAAAAAAAATGTTTGAAATATTGAGTAAATAGATAACATAACTATCGTTGACAATATATTAGATGAAGATTAAAAAATAAAACTGCTGATCTAGAAGAAAAAGTAATATTTAGAGTTGAGGTACCTTCGATGCAATGCCTATCTTTTGTATGTTGTATGTATATGGTTATTTAATTTTAAGACCTACAAAAACAAAAGTGACATAGCGCGGCTGTATATCTGAAAAGGGTAAAATTAAGAGCTAAATTGATTCATTGCAATGATAACCTTGCTACTTCATGTAGATAGTTTAATTAAGTGAATGGACGAACAGACAGAGTTATCAAAGCCTTAAATTTGCATAATAAAATAGAAGAATGATAGATTATCTTGAAATGAAACAAACAATTGATCATCCAAATAATAAACAAATACCCCGTAAAAACAAGTATCGAAGGTATCAGTATTTACACAGTGAAGAAATAGCCCTTCATCCGACCCCACCCAAGAAAAAACCATGTATGGATTTAATAACTAACTTTATCAATTATAATTTTGAAATACACAAATGTTTCGGACTGAGAAAAAAAGATAAGTTTATAATATGGAACAACGCTTACATTGACACTCGATTGCCACACCGAAACAAACCGCAATCGAGCTATCGTCTTTAATTTTCAGTTTTTCACTCGACCTATTTTTACTTTATTCTACAACGCTCTAAATACACTTGAGTAGGCAATGCCTTCTAATTAATGTTATTTTAATTACTTTTGAAAAAAGCGTTTAGGCTACAGGTGTTTCGAGGTCATTTACAATGAAGCCACTTTTAAGAGCCGATGGGCTTCACCTTTTAAGTGTCACTTTTTCGCCCTAAATAATATCTCTCGATATAAAAGCCCACACCCTGACACTCTATATTCAATAGTTTTTGTGTAGTTTGATGAAAACCCTTGAAATCGAAATGGTGTGGTCATATAACGTCACGATGCGGTCTCAGAGAAACATGGGTCTGTTAAAATCTCCGACCAATGACAATTGTTTTTATTTTGGATAAGTAAACTGATACGAATTTTCCCGTTTAACAATTACTTTACCTTTACTATCCCATGTTCATCGTGTAAATCGTCCGAAAATATTTGCATAAAAGATAGGAAAATATTGTCTTTGAAAACCGAAAAAGAGTTTGAAGAACACTTTAAATCGTGTTCTAATTTCTTTGCACTAATGACCTTTTAATAGTGTAATATTTTGACAGTTTTGATTTGAGGAAAACTAGGGTGTTTGCTTTTACATGCCCAGTCATGAAGTTTTTTTTATCTTTATCAAGTTATATATACTGATATAATATTGCTTAAATATGAAATTAAGCGACAGTATCTTTAAGTTATAAAAGAAAAGAACATAAGAGAACAGAAAATTTTATTTGGCACGAGCATAGCAAGTGTATTGCCGTATTGCAGATACCAAAATATCATGCATAAATGATACCAAATAAAGCATAATTATTGTAAATTAATGTAATATGTAAATGTTTTAACATTTTTTTTTCAAATCAGATTAACATTTGAATATATATGTATCACCCAATATCTGTAGTTTTAAAAGAAGATTCACATAAAATATTTGCATACATTATCATAAAATGAAAATATATCGAAATATATAATAAATTAATATGAACTAAAATAATATTTTGTAATTTTTTGGAGAATTTTAGTAATGCTCACCAACAGAACTCAACAAACAAAATAACCAAAGTTTCAATAACTACAAATCTTGTACATATATTTCTATCTTTGCTTTGAAATTAAACATGTGCTTTTTTTCTTTTTTTATTCTTGCAAGATTGCCGTGCTTGAAAAATCCTTTGACATATATCATACAATTCTCTTGATGCACGTTTGTTATGATGTAAAATGCAGTTCTAACGCAAAAAGCCATTTGAAACTACATGCACTTAGATATATTGTTCAATATATTTTCAAGACTATTTCCGTTAAAACACTTGGTAATGAATTATATATAGTATGAAAAAGTTTACAGCTTTCAAAAAATAGGATTTTCATAGGTGGCAATACAATTTGATAGTTTGTTTAATACATATTACATTCTGTATCATTTTTTTTTATTTTTGCAAGCAATGTTGGATTGTTTGGCTATCTTACAGTATGTTTGATATTATATTTAATTGTTTATTTTTTTCAAATTGTCCAAATAAACACAACAAAGCTGAATTTAACTGTTCTAGAAATCGTACTCAAAAAAAAATGGCATAAACTCTTTTTCAAAATATCCTTCGCTCTTTAGATGCATGATGTAATTTTAAAAAGCAAATCAAATTATGGCAAGGAAAACATTAGTTACATGAAGCCCCATTCATATAGTTTTTTGTTTAAATGTTGTATAAACAAACTAAGAAAAGTAAACAATGTATATAGGAATGACTTATACCAACAAAGAACAATTTAAGTAGTCAAATATACGTATAATAAGTACTCTAATATACTGACACTACGTAACGGTTGACATTTGGAGGACTGTCCGCAGACGTGAAACAAACACAGATTGACGCCATTTTGAAAACAAAACGGTGCTTGAAAATTTCACTTCTTTGTGAGAATAACTGTTAGGCGGGATTAGAAAACTACTAAATTTTCATGAGGTGCCACGGATAAAGAACAAGTATATTAATCTTTAACCTCAAGATTATCAGCCAAACACTTCATGACGTAATGTTTACATACCTATTCGTCAACATTTCTGCCTGACACCATGCCTCGGTCAGAATAAAATAAATGACACCAGTAAGTTTTCTAAACATTTACTTATGTATACAGATTTGTATTTTACTTTTTTGTCCCTTATCAACAGACTTACAAGCCTTTTCAAACTCGCGACATTTTTATCACCATCTTAAAACCGCGACTGACGAAATTCCAGCTCCTTTTGTCCAAATGTTCACTCTATTAGATATAGAAAGATACTTAATTTTACCTAAGTCTGCGACCACGAAATGTTTGATAATTTTAAACGATGAAAATAAACTGTCAAAGTGTTTACATCTCGTGTGAAGCCTAACTCAAAACAGAAATTGATTTTGATAAAAAAATGAAAACTGCGCACTTTAATTTTAGAGTGAAAGATCAATTTTAGACGGGAGTTTTTGCACATTAATTAAAATTTTGACAGCCGATTATCACACACACCTGTTTGTACTGTTATAATTATCGACTGAAATAAACGAGTCTTTCTTGTTTGCTTTTTAAACAGGTGGAGATAGAAGAAAAAAGAAACATGTATATAAATACTGACATATTATCCCATTTTGTGTATTTTAGTTTCCTTGATAATGCCTGAGTTATAAAATATGTATGCAAACATTTTTTTAAGTCTATAAACATTGAAAAATAATATTCATAATGATAAAAGGCTGCAGACACAAAAAAAATGTATAAATGTATCATGTCTAAAAGCAGAAATACAAAAATAAAAAAATTTTAAATTTTCATCTCACCTAAGCAGACTAGTTTGGCTTTGAAATTCGGAACAATCAGTTATTAGTTTGCGTGAGTTCAATATAAAAATTGAGCATCTAGAAATATAGAGCTTGGTCAGACTTCATGAATGTACAGACTGCCTTGGATCTGTATTCTAGACAAGACCCACTTTGCACCCATTTAACCCATAGGCTGATAGCGGCAACAATGTCTTCTAATGCAATCAGTGCTGGGCAAAGTTCAGCCGACATATCTGTGCCGTCTAATCATGGTCTGCACTGATCGCTATTCAGCCAGTACATAGAAAGTTTCCCTAAAAATGATAAATGGTTAACTCCAGATTGAAAAGTGGACAAGTCCTTTTAAGATATTAAGCATAGTTAAGGGTAACAGTGAGAGTTGGAATATATAGTCTACGGTTTTTAGTTTAAAAGGATCGCGGCATATGGTAAAATTGCCAGACTGTAAACATACAGAACACAATTTTTCTGTTTAGTTGTAGTCCGCACTAGTGTAAGCATCATAGTCTATAAAGCTAATCATGTGAAATATGTTTTAGTTTTCTTAATATTAGTTACATTGTAAGAAATATTGTCATTTTATACGTTTCGTCAAAGCTTGGTAATGTACATGTATTCATTGCGGTAGTTTAAAATAAAGCTTTGAAGTATGAAGATACCTTGTAGAAGTCAAAAACACTTCCATTATACACCGTAGATATACGAGTATATACCAACATTTGCTTGATTTGGTCCTTTGAAAAATGGTTTAGAAACATTTACATATAGATATGTATATTCACCCCGTCTGCTTTTTAAGACTTGAAAAAAATCCACCCTTTAATCAACATACAACAGTTTTCCTCTTATGTACCAAAGTTGATGGCGGATCATTTTGATGAAAGGCGTCTTTATACAAATTCTATGTGAAATCAGAAATCTGATTGCGATGGAATTAACAATTTAAAAATGTAATTTGTACGCTATTTTTCAATAGGTCATTCTTTTATTATAACATATTAAAAATGAAGTAGTTTTGTCCTACATGAGATTTTTTACGACAATGGATCTTCACGGGCGCCGTACAATGGCGGAAGGTGACTCCGTATGTTTATGAAATTTTCAAACCCAAGACTTCTATTTACCTTTTTTGTTTGGATAAAAAGTAATGGGCGAGTAAAAGCATCCAATCAATGGTTTGTGGTACGGAACATCTTCTCTTGGCAGGTGTGCTCGATTAATATTTTTCTCAAAATCGCAGAAATTGGAGACAAATCACATACCTTTTTTATTGTATTTATTGTTTTAAATTTCATTTAGTATTAGTTAGTTAAATGGTTAGTTAGTAGCGATATTTTGATACCTTGGAAACTATAAAGGGATTTGTAAATATAATATGTTAACGGATATGGTAAATAGGTTTTTTTGTATCCAGATTTTTTTTTCATTTTACGTGGTTGAGTAGTGTTTTTACGCAAATGTAGTTGTCTATGTGTATGTTTTTTCTTAAATATATATATTTTTAAATAAGGTATGATTACTATGAATATTTAAACCATATTAACTGTATGCTAGTATGGTAAACTTTCAAAATATTGAAAACTCATATAAATAAGTTAAAAAAGAATATAATACTTGTTGCATATTCAAATAATCACACAAATAATGTCACATGAAATTCTATGATTTTGAGTACCATACAAAAATTCACGTTTTAATTTTTACATATTTCCAATACATAAATAAATATATAAATGAATAGATCAATATTGGAAGGTAAAGAACTAAATGAGTAAATAACTAAATAAATAACTAAATAAATATCTAAATAAATCAATTAATTTATAAATGAATAAATAAAATATAAAAAATAAATAAATAAATAAATAAATAAATAAATAAATAAATAATAAATAAATAAATAAATAAATAAATAAGTAAATAAATAAATAAATAAATAAATAAATAAAAAATAAATTAACAAACAAAAATTATTTTCGGAAATGGTAGGAATATTTGTCAGAACAAAATTTTATGTCAGGTATATTATGTTTTCTGCCAACAGTGCTTTAACGTTTACTTTTTCATTCAGTTTCAATCAAATGAGAATATTAGATTAAAACTACAAGCATACAAAATTCCTTCACCTCGTGGTAGGGCGTATATACCGTGTCACCTTCCAAAACTACAAGAGAAAAGCAACTATTGTTTTACATGTTTGACAGATAATCTTTCTTACCTACATGTATTATTTATTGTACCATATGTCAACACAATATGCTATATTATGCTATATTTTATGCTCTTTTATGCTATGATGAGAGGAACAAAGTTCACACGGTTTAAAACAATCAATGGCAGCTCTTTTTTCCAAGCTGCCTAACTAATAAGGCAGGGCTCAAATTTTTATTATAAAAAAAACGGTGTACTTTTGCAGTGTGACGCGTTTTAATCAAAGGGGGTCGGGTTAATTTTTAATATTAGCCGGCGAGTTCTTTTGACGTGTTATCGGGTATCGTATCTTATACATCTATTTAATTGCAAATAATTAATTACCTACACTTCGAAAATGTTTGTGAACAAAAAAAGTACGAGTTGCATTTATTTGTAATGAAATTAATACGCAATAAGATCGCGACATCTCGTTGTCTGTGCGACATGTGGCACTCGGTTGGTGGCTTTATGTGAAGAGGGCACAGAACCTACGTATAAAAAATAATCGAAACTATTTCTCTAATTTCGGTAACATTTTTTTTTCTGTAAAAATTGAAGAAAAAAATGTATATAATCGAGTGAGCATTTTATTAGAGGCTACATGTATTTATGGATTTGCCAAGGGAACGACACTGGGCAATTTGCATTTTTGGCCCTTACAATAGGGACATAGACAGATGAATATATTGTTCCTGCAAAAAAAAAAAGAAATGTAATCAAATACAATCCCTCCTTACAGTGCCGACGTTGCTTAACTACAAAACCTACACAATGATTTTGCATCTAAGACGCCGTTGGCATCAAAGAGAAAAACAAAAACATCAACAACATCAACGAAAATTAGCAAATTCGAGGAAAGTGCGATTTTAATGTCATTTAAAATCGTACATGAGAAAGAACAAAATAGATAATTTACTCTGAAATTAAGAATCTGATTTGGTGTAAACTATATTTATTTCTTCTTCCATATTTTCAAACAAAATTAAAATACATAAATTTCAACTAAGATTGAGTAGAAAGCTTAAAGATTATATGAAACCCTCCAAGAGTTAGATTTAATTTCATCTCGTAGATAATTGTAATAAATATAATTTTATAATGGTCAGTAGGACATCTTTATTGATCGTAATAAACTAGGAACATATACAGCAGGGGGGGGGGGGCTTATCAACGTGTCAAAAGAGAAATGGTCCGTCCTAACGTTTGTCATTAATGTCAAAGCTTAAATGAATTTCATAAAAATATTGTTGTTTTTACTTATTAATATATATTAAATTTTACTGGAAATAATTGTTGATCATTAATTATAAAGTATATGGTGTATTTAAAACAACAACATAACATAACATGACATAACATATGTCTGAAATTAATATTATTATTGTTTTTTTTTTCTCTTTTTTTAAAAACCTGAAATGAATCTTAACATGTACAAATTTTATTGTAAAGTTCCGCTATTATATGACATAAATAAGTAAATAAGTTAAACATCCTGTACATATCTGTGATGTTAAGGCCGACATATAGAAACTAAGCGTAGATATTTTACAGCAGGAAATCTAAGCTAAGCAAATAAAACGACATTTTATAACTAAAAATTCATCTCATCAAAATTTTTAAGTTTATTTTTGAAGAGTTTGAATTTTCGTTAACTTTCTTATTCCTAGCATTATGAGGACACAGTCTAGACTCAGATATATAAAAAGTTGGTCCAGTGATGTTGAGAAAAAAAAATTAGGTGCGATTGAGGAAAACATGAATGAGTTTCAGCAAGAAGTGTAGAACTGTTTTGGTGGATATATTTTCTAATTACGATGTATTATCTATCTATTTTATTTATTTATTCATTAATTTAAGTCTCAAACATGTATATACAATATAACAATGTTTTTAAAACATGACATTCTATACCATTTATAATAATTTTTAGGGGCCCTACCATCAGTTTTATATAAAAAGAGATGACTAATAGGATAACTAAAATATTGTTTCTGCTTTCGTTGTAAGAGCGAAATTTGCAAAACTTATATAAGTCCGTTAAACTGAATCAAAAATAAAGAATGCTGAATAAGTAATAGAAATGATAATAAAATGAAAGCAAAATATAAAAAAGTGTGCATAAAAACTTACAAGTTACTCAAAGAAGACTCATGAATTTCTATGAATAAGTGGTATGCAAAAGATTTTTGGTTGGGTATTACGACGCATCAACACAGTCTATAGGTCACATGGCGATTTGGTGGAGTGCACTTCCGTGCATTATTTTAGACACGAGCGGGCACCTAAGTAGAAATGCCGACGTTCCGTTAGCTAGCTGGAAACCTTCCTCCCATGAAAGATTCCAAAAGTCGAGATTCGAACCAACAGCGGCGAGGGGCAAATGGTTTGAAGTCAGCGACCTTAGCAACACGGCCACAAACGCCCATTAGCTGAAGAAAATGATGCCGGATCATAAACAAATCTAAGTATAGCTCGCAACACTGCTTCCGTAATTAGCCCGTACGTCGCTAATGTTCCTAAATGGACTTGTCCATCTTCCAGACTGAACTTTTATCATTATCTGACTGAATAGCGTTGCAAACTATCGTTAGATAGCACGTGTGTGCCGGCTAATCTTGGTCTGCACTGGACGCATGGGTAGCAGACTGACGTTTTATACAAAATACAGTGGCAATAATAATGATAATAATAATAATAATAATAATAATAATAATAATAATAATAATAATAATAATAATAAATAATAATAATAATAATAATAATAATAATAATAATCATCATCATCATCATAATAATAATAATAATGGTAATAATAATAATAAATAATAATAATAATAATAATAATAATAATAATAATAATAATAATAATAATAATAATAATAATAATAATAATAATAATAATAATAATTATAATTATAATAATTAAAATAATAATAATCTAATCTCGAAAAATAGAATATTAAATTTTCATATGCGTATAAAAATTGTAATTTGATACACAGTACATTATATATTTTGTCCACGTACATAACATGATTGCTGAATATAATGACATAATAAAGGGACATCTGCACTAAAAAGTACAACAAGAAATCCGAATCTGATTTAGTCGTCAAAACACATTGTGTCAAGATTAGTAAGTCCTAATAGTTTTAGTTCTGATTGGGAAAATGGGGAAACACTTATGTAAATAAGGAATGGAATATAATTTAAAAAGAAAATGATAAATAAACGAAAAAAATAATGAAGAAAAAAACACAACAAAAAACAAAAAAACATTTGACATGTAAAATGAGAAAAATGTGAAGAAAGAACTATGTGTCAATTTCATTTTATAAATTTCATTTCTCTAATTTCAACCTTTCTAATTCTTTATTTATAGTGAATTTAGTTTATTTATTTTTATTTATTTAGATGGATTAAAGATTTTTAAAGAATGCCGCTGCTTTAGAAAATGCCTGTTAGTTAATTTTATATGAGAAAGAAAACAATATATTGCTCCTTTATTTTTTTTATTTGTACATGTTTACTGTAAAAAGCTTATAGTTTTAAAATCTGCAATTTGTGCTGGTTGATAATTTGATTTTATACCGTATTTTACACAATTCATTCATGTGCGTGTGTTTTTTTTTTCTCTTGTGTTTTTGTTTGGTTTTGTTGTGCCTTTTTCTGCTGATTTGTCGAATTCTACATTTTCAGTACGAACAATGTATACAATTCTCTAAATTTTATTTTAATATGACACTTTCAATATTCAAGAAAAGTACCAGAAATTTTACACATGACGCCCTAGTTTGCTTCATTTTACAAATGTGTCAAAAAATGAAAACACACCTCTTCTACAGATACTTTTCATTTTCATTGTTATGGGAGTTTTTTTACACAGATGGTCAAATTTAAATATCATCCTAGATGTATTATCATATATCTTATTTACGTTGTTATGATGAAAGTGCACATATTATAAAACACATATGACGTGTGGTTGCCCCATAGGTCAAATCTTGCAATATTTGGATGTTGCGTTGCTCCCATAAATCATGAAGCTTGACGTTATGAGAATATACATGTTGAAGATATACTATGCTCAAATTTGATATTTCAAAATATTATGAATTGATTCAGTCTCCTTTCATGTATAAAATAAATATGTTTTGACTTCACATAAAGTAGATATGTTATTTTTAAACTATACACACAACATGAATATAAAGTGTCATTTAAAAAACAACAACAACAACAAAATGGCATTTATTTTTTACAAAGGGCAAATTTTTCTTCACCCGTTATAGGGAATGCAGCTTTCCATGCGCAATTTGTACATTCTTCCATTCAAATAAGACATATTCAGTCACAATTTTAAGATTTTAGATTTTAATAAGTTTCTGCAATTAAAAATATTCACCAGCATAGTATATCTTTAATGAAAGACAATGTCCTTTTTTGCAAAACTGTGGTAAAGATGAAATATATGTAATTACAAAAATATTTTATGTACGCATCAGTTAAAAATTTGACTTTGACAAAGCTTAGTTGAGAATTTCAACGTATTATCAAGGTTTAAAGGTTTCAAAAGTTATTAGCCATTGGCATTTAGTCATATTTACATAAACTTATATACTAAGACAGAAGTATGTATAGTATATACAAAAGCATACAGATATTTTATATAGTATTATAATATTTTTTCGAACATTCTAAAAAAAAGTAATATTTTCCAGACGGTATTGTTTCTCGTGGTAAAAACTTTTTAATATATTAAGCAATGTTATAAAAAATTCTTGTTCTTTGGTTTCATATAACTGTGAAAAATATCATTTATGCAAGATTAATAATCAATTCATATTTACATTTCTAAGATTCTTATTTACTCAACAAAGCATTAAATGATATTCACAATTATTCATATCTATTGAACATGTATTTGTAAATACTTAATGGCGAGAAAGTTTAATATTAATTTTCTTTTCTGTTTTGTTCCGTTTTGATAGCTTGTCAAAATTTTCTTATCAAATCTGCTTATATGTAATAAAACCGAACCGAACAGAATTATCATAAAAGATATGTCGTATGTCAAGAATTGGCGAAATATGTTATATAAAGAATTGGTGAAATATTAACAGAACATTTATTTTTTATTTGTACATAGTACATCTTCATATACAAATAGTTTTCAAGTAGCATGCACATTTATTTCGGGGTCCGTGCCTGAAAGGTTGGATGGACCGTTATCAAGCTTAGAACATACACACATGTTCATTTATTTGTTATATCAAGAACTGGTGAAGTATGTCTTACCCATGGCTAACTCATTTTTGATTACATGGAAAACCTTTATTTTCATTAGATGTGGTCTTCATTTTTTTTAATTCGTAAAACGCACAACTTAAATAACATCATTTAGCATGATTAACATAATAAAAAAAGAAGATTTTTTCCTCTAAAAATTGAAAATTTTACACACTGTGCGAATTTAAATCAGGCACGCGAAAAATAAAACAAAATGAAGTACATCGCGCAATCAAAACCATATCAAAGGAACTAGTTTTAAAAATATTGAAAATTCATAATCGATTGATCGTCTAATTGTCAAAACAAAGATTGAAATATTTTGACTCCAACCTTTACACACTTTTGCCGACAAAGTGGGGTTAATCTTGCGTTATGCAAGTCAGTTTATGAATAAATATTCAAATTCCAATCGAACAGTACCGTCTCCCAACTTACAGGACCTTGCTAATGGGATTTACGGCTGACTTTTAAAAGGTAGATTATTACTTTCATTAGGTAGATGCACTTCAAGAACATGTTCTACAACGGTTTGTGATTTTCTAACCGAGCACACTACCATGTTATCGCCAAGACGGAGAACCTTTTAAGAGTTCTTCAAAAAAAATCAAACGCACTTCTTCCATGTTCCGGTCTTTGAGAGTTTTTTTTAACTTATTTTTTACTGTGAAGTGTAGTTGGGACTGCAATGTTTTAACTGCAATGAAACATATCTACAGTTCTAATTCTTAAACTTTACAGAATATTTGTATTTCTATGTTTGAACATATAGTTAGTCAACTTTGTCCTTAAAATTTACCACGCAACAAATGTAGATAGATGCACATATTTCTGTAAGATTTTAAAACAAAAATAATTTTATTTTGAAATCATTCTGTGCGTCGTTTGGGATGTGACGAAAATTGCACTTCTATTTTAACTATTATTACGCCAGATATCTTGAATGGAAGTACCAATCGCAACCATTTATTATTGCTCTTGGAAATTTCAAAATAAGTACTGACTGAATAGCGAACAGTGCAGACCATGATCGGACGGCCTGACGTGTCGGCACGGACTAGGTCTGCACTGGACGCATAGGCAGAATAAGTCGCCGTCAGCAGGCTATATGTTAAAAACTTTTTACGGGATTTCAGTGCATTACATTGTATGTATTTAATCTAATGTTGTATTAACAAGATACATGCATTATATATGTTAATAAAAATTCTGTTCTGTTTTTGATATCAGTGCGGTAAATGATTTTTTTCTACCCAACATGTCGACCAGACTGTGCCAGGTGCAGGAAATTGGGTGAGCGGGGGGTGTGAGGATGGTGGTTTCCGCTGAAATAAATTATGAAGAAAAAATATGGAAAATTATAACATACCAAAAAATAAAGAAATATATACAGTCAAAACTGTCTTATGTGACCCTACAGGGGACTTTCTTAAGAAGGTCACATAAGACAGGGAGTCTCTTAATACAGGTTTACAGTAAAACATCCAAACACTATTAAAAAGTTAAATAATACTAATACAGCATATACATTTAGTGTTAAAACATTTATTTATGATAAGAGCATTAAAAGTGTCTACAGTGTTAAAATTCTATACATGTAAAATGCTATTGAATATTTGATTGTAAAATTGATTATTAAAAATTAATGTTTATATATTTAATAAAATATTAAAATGTCAGAATTATTGTTTCTTTACCGTGTTAAAAATTTAAACATGTACAATGTTATTGATATTTAAAATTCATGCTGCATGTCTCCGACGTTTAGAATTCAATGGAACATTATTTTCAAAGTTCGAAATTACTTCCAATTTATGTTTACGAAGGTTTTGGATTTGTGTTTTTCCAACACAAAGTTCTTCTGCCATTTTATACGCCGGTATTCCTTTATCCAATTTTTGTAAGGCTTCATATTTCTGTTGAAGATCTAAAACAATACGTGTTTTTCTTTCTTTCCGACATTTTTTTCAACGAAACAGGAAGTAGGAACAGAGTCATCTTTTATAACATAGTCGCTAAAAACAGTGTTTAGCCCGTTCCGGACCGTTCAAATCACGGTCGCTAGTCACGTAACATGGTGAGTCGTTTAATACAGTGCAACTTTATAGCCAAAATCGTTGGGCGGACCCAAATAGGGCCACATAAGACAGGAAGTCACTGAATACAGTGGGTCACTATGGCAGTTTTGACTGTACTATTAAACACACTTTTTGGAATAATGTAAATGTAGAAAGAGCACGTAAAACTGTTGCATTAATTTGATTAATATTCCAAATAAGACCTTAATTAAATATTTTTGGACATTGATTTTTGATACACAATTTAAAAGTGAAAATTTTAAAGATGAATACTTTAATATTTTTGGTGCAAACGCCAGCTCAATTTCAGTCAAAATAAACGGGGGAAAATAAGTAATACTTTAACTAACTAACATTGTAAACAAAGAACGTTGCGACATGAAAGACATCCGCCATGTTTACCATACTAGTTTCAGGGCAAAGCAGACTCTATCTGTAAATACTTTAAGCAAAGAAACATGTAACACGTTAAAATATTACTAAAAATTCTTCACAACTTTTGTCATAACACCCACCAGACTCTAGCCGACGGTTAAACAAAAGTTACAATAGACTGCGGTAGAATTTGTTAATCCCTAAAACAATTTCGCACATCCTCCCTTCACTGACAGTTTAGATGGTGAGAAAATCTATTCCAGCGTTAATCGTTTCTTTAATTGATGTAAATATTAATATCCGAAATTTCAACATTGGGAATATTGCAGTATAAAGGTGCCGCAGATTTTGTTAAGGAGCCGCAATATTTGTGTAAGGAATAATAACGGATTGACCGCAATAGATCACACACCATGATGGTATGTCCCCCCTAACACCTACAGCGGAGATGCTGGTCAGATTCTGGTCAGTAACAATAATTTTGAACCGTCCACGTTTGCCCTCCTCCCCAACTCCGAAAAAGAAAATCCTCAAAACGATTTTGAATTGTGCCAATGGAACCTTTTTTCCATACAATACAACAATAAACAAATCTTCCTTTTATACATGTATATCAATTAACAGACTTGATTTCTATGTATGTGTGACAGCGTTATTATTTTTAAAAAAATCATTTATGAGTCACTTCAGATAAATATGAAATATTATTTTCTTACTTTTACTGTGCTGTGTTTTCTTTCACATTTTCTATACCCTAAAACAAACGATAATCAAGTTTAATTTGGATGCACAAAGACACAACTTTAAATCTGAACCTTTTTTTCTTATTTTTCCTTCACATGCAAGCGTTTAAAATGCGCATCTCAGGTCGTGCAGTTAATATGTAAAGTGTGTGCTCCTTAAACCGATACGAAAAAGAAAGAGAAATATAGTTGCACTGTGAAAAAAATTTGCATAATTTTTCTTTTGAAATTGTGCCCGTTTTTGTTTATAGATTTTCATTTTTTATGTTCGCTCTTGGTTTATTTTTTGTTCGTGAATATCACAAGTTCACCACATTAATATTACGAAAATAATAAATCGTAACCTTATCAGAACAGAATAGAACAGAACAATTTTTATTAACTCAAGTTACAAACGGAAAATATACACAAATAAACATTGGTATATCTTTATAAATTAACATATGACATGGTTCTATTTAATATTTCTACATACATTACAATATTATTTTAGGAATTTATAAAGGGAAAACTAAAAATATCATGAGAGAAAGAAAAAGACAATATCATAGCTTCATCTACTGTATACATATAAAAGAATATAAAAAAAAAAAAAAAAAAAAAAAAAAAGAAACACGGATAAATACTAGTATATAACAGGCATGTGTAGATATTCTAATGAGGATTTAATGAGAGAGACTGTTTTGCATTTTGTTGCAAAGTTACAAATGATGAAAATTTTATCTGATGATACTATGCGTATGCCTTACTTAACTTTTCTTCAGAATTTAAAGACACTTAATCACTACAATTGTACTTAATTATTGCCAGAACAGAAAAAAATGGTTAAAATAATTGGCCAGTGAAGTAACTTTTATGGAAATAAAAGTAACGGAACACCAAAAATAAAAAGCTTTTAAGAAATAAAAAAATTAAAGCATATGACGCGTAATGGGCTTTTTAATACAATGTGTGCCCTTTGGCCATATTTACTGCAAAAAAAAAAAAAAAAAAAAAAAAAAAAAAAAAAAAAACAAAAAAAAAACCCCCAAAAAACATAATTTGGACAATTCTATTGGGGTAATTTAAATAACCCTGACTAACTTGTTTCGATGAAATTTTGCGTCTGTTAGGTGGACTGACCGCCCTGTTATGACAAAATGTTTCAAAACCGGCGAAAAAACAACAACAAACAATACAAAACATAAACGAATTTAGAAAATAATCTATGTATTTATAGGTCACTTTTTGGTAGACAATAACCTTTAAGGACATGAATGGTAACATGTCCGGGGTCCATACTCTCAGTGCCAAAAAGAACGGATCCTATATTGACATACATACAATCTCTATACCCTCTAGTCCATCGCATATGTCACGGGTGGCCAAATATCACTCGCCTCTTTACAATTATCCAGGCCTTACCAAATTTATTCCAACATGTATGTGCTATATCATTTATACATCCATAAAAAGAAAACAAAATCATGAAAGTACTAAGAATTGTTTTTCATGACATAAATGAAAAATTAGAAATGCACATATATAAATTATGTTCTTCTTTTTCTTAGCGATTCTCCATGCACTTTTTATAATTTTATAATAATAATAATAATAATAATAATAATAATAATAATAATAATAATAATAATAATAATAATAATAATAATATTTCAAGAAGGTAACAAATATGTGTACATAGATAACGAAAACTTCAAATATTATGAAACATTTGAGCAAACCACTGTAATAAATATTACTAATTACATATATTTATAACTTTGCGACATTTTATACTATTGGTTCTAATGAAAACTAAAAATGTAAACCACTGTAATAAATATTACTAATTACATATATTTATAACTTTGCGACATTTTATACTATTGGTTCTAATGAAAACTAAAAATGTAAACCACTGTAATAAATATTTACTAATTATATTTATAACTGAGCGACACTTTATGAGATAAAATTTACAGGTTAGCGCACATTTTTTCTGATAATGCCCGGTGCAAATTAATAATAATAACAAACCTAAATCAAATGAATAAATAAATTTGTGAAATAATGGTATGCAACCTAGTAGGGTTCTCCGTGCACGTGGTCGAGTGGTTTCGGTCGCCGACTATAAAACGCTTGCCCTTCGCTGCTGTGGGTTCAAGCCAGTCAGGGACTTCTTTCTTTCATGCAAGGAAGCTATCCATCTAGCTTACGAAATGTCTGTGTTTCTCCTTGGGCGCTCTCTCGTGCCTAAAACAATGCATTAAGAGGCATCTGATGTCTTCCCCGAAAGTCGCCATATGACCTTGGTTTATAATACATAAAATCCAACAATATCCGACCCCAGAACGAGACTTCTTAACTACAAGGAAACGTTTACACTGACCTTGCATCCAAATTTAATGAGGAAAGAAAAAACACATATCTTGTTCAGTGTGTTAAGCATTTTAGCAAGTCATCCCCGACTTAATAAATTGTTTGAATTAGATAAAATGATTGTAATGTTCGGCATTTTTTTTTATGTTTCTGTGTCTAGGCGAGCTTCGAGTCTGAAATTAACTTTTACTAGCTGGACTTGAATCATTTTCTCTTTGAAAATATGTGACTCAGAACCTATTTACTATATACATGTAATATCAACAACATGGAGCCTGATTTTTTAATCTAGCACTGTTGCTAGAAGAGGTGGGGATAGCACTGTTGCTAGAAGAGGTGGGGATTTAACTTTCTTCGACAGCTGTTCTTTTGTTTTGTAGTAACTTCCCACACCCGCCATCTTGTTTTAAAAATAGTTCTTCAATATAGTCGTGGTCCGAAACTTTGCTTGTTCAACAAAATTTTTAAAACAACAACAACAACAACAATAAATAAATTCATATATCATTTGTAATAATAATGTAAAAGCAAAGCCTTAGAAGACGGACAGGGTAAAACGCAGACTTGATTAAAATGGCGACAACAAAAAACAAACACAGGACATTTTTTCATAACAATTTTATTAGTAATCAACTAAATTACTAAGTACTGTTAGATAAATCTTTAACAAAATATAGGCATTGCTATATAATTTCATTGTATGCGTAAATATCATATTATGGAAGGAATGTAGATTTTCTAAATGAAATCATAGGAAAACAACAACAAACAAAACTAAAAATATATTTTACTGTACCAAAAAAAGAGAAATAATTTTAAACCGGATGTGTACAGTCTGACAGGCACTATAAGCGTCTGCTTCACTTCAACCCCCTTCCCCCAAAAGTAATGGTCGGTCCCGAGTCCACATAATCGACAAGGTTAGGGCTAATACAACCATATACGTGTTATTATGTTCAATTCTTTTTTTGGAAATCTGCAGAATATATCCTTTTATAACAGAAGAATTATCACATATTCCACATTCTTATATCATTAATTTAAATCTTCAATTACCACGCTAAATAACTTAAATGGACTTCAAAAATATGTACTGACTGAAAAGGGAACTACGTTGACCATGATCAGAAGGTAGAGAATTACTTAATTATTGTTATTAAAGTAACCAATAATAAAATTTGTGAAATTCAAAAACGGCATAGCAATTACACAAATTCAAAAATGTAAGATCTAATGGACCTTTTAAATAATCATGCTGTTTTGTTCCCAAAACAAAATCCATTTTATATAAGTTTAGATTTCTTCCCATTTTCAAAGAAGAAATAATTCCCAGGTATATGTGATATGCAATTTACTGGCTTTGAAATACACATACATGTATATACATGTATCTAATCATAATTATATATAAAATATTATTTCACAACTACATTGTACACATGTATATGTAATTAAAGTGGATTGGCCCATAATAGAAGATTTGTAATACCATAAATAATTATGTTTATTTAGTATCATACATTATGAGTATATTGTATCATACATTACAACAAACCGGATAGAATATTACATGTATATAGATATTGTTGGTCAGTGTTAGATACATGATCCAATATCACATATCTATTTATAGCATAGAATAAAATGTTCTAGAAAAAACTATTATTTTTCCATTATATTACTGTTCATACTAAACCACTTATAACTCTTTCAACATTTTTTTCCAAGAAATATTTAATAAAAATACCCAAATAATACATTGCTCTTGTTTGTATCAATATCAGAAATTTTTATGGAAAATTTGCCCCATTGTAGACCAATCCACTTTAATGATACACAAAAACTAAAATACAAAAGAAAAATATCACAGAAAGAAAATTAATGTAAAATAAAATAAAGTACATACATTGTATATATTATAAAATGTAGATCATTAATTCGATCTCTAGGTCATATTAAATTTATAATTACAAAATTAACTTACCGGTAATTTACCTACAATTGGGGGAGATAATTTAAAGAAAAACGGTTTTAACTTCAAAAATCCTAGAATTTTTACGAAAAAAAAAAAAAAAGGAAATTTTATTAAATAATATTTTTACTTTTTGTCACATTTAATACACCATTTTATTTCTAAAAAAAAAATCTATTTTAATAAAACAGGCGTTATTTGTTTATGACTATTTTTACTGTCATACACCATACATGTATAATGCTCTATTGTATATACATGCAATACAAAGATAATTTTGTAGTTGAATAAATTCTCTACAAATGTTCAAAAGGTAAAAACACGATTGAGACAGACTGGGGAGATTTTTAAACATCATAATTATGCAAAATATGTATAAAAATCAAGTAAATTTCTTTCTTGAATAAAAATAAAATTTTGTAAATACATGTAAGTAATACTAGTTTTAGGCAAATATAAAAAAAAAACTATTTGTCTGGATTATAGGCTATTATAGTGTAAAGGACAATCTATTTGACTGGCTTATAGGCAAAAACATTGTAAAGAACTGTCTATTTTACTTAATTATAAGGCTATTATAGTGTAAAGGACGGTCTACTTGACTGAATTTTAGGCCAACATAATGTAAAGGAAGGCCTATTTTACTTGATTATAAGGCTATTATAGTGCAAAGGACGGCCTATCTGACGGGATTATAAGGCCAATATAATGTAAAGGACAGTCTATTTGACTGGATTTCAGGCCAAAACAATGTAAAGAACCGTCTATTTTACTTAATTACAAGCAATTATCATAGTATTGCAAGCAATCCATAAGTCCCCTACCGGTAAGAGCCCAAGCAACATTCTGAAGGGCCATTGGCCATTTACTTAGGTTCCTATTTTAAGTAAATTTGTTGAAAAAGTTCTTTAAAAGTGATCACAGGAAATAGTTTTTATGTACAGACAGACTGAAAGACACTCTAAAGTTATTTTTTAAACATCCCTGTTATCAAAATATAACATTTTTAAAATCCTATCATGATTGAAGAAGTTGGAGTAAAAATTACCAATTTCTCAAAAAAATGTCTAAGTTCAAAAGGGGCATAATTCTGGAAATAGTCTTGCTAGAGTATTGAACACTCACAAATGTTGAGTGACAATAAGAAACAATTTATATGAAGTTTGAAGTAGATACATTCAGAAAAAGAAGTTATTAAAAAAATCAATGTTTTTTTCATGAAAATTTCAAGTTCAAGGGAGGTAATTCTGATAAATTTTGTGCTAGAGTTGTAAACCTTATCACATATGATGTGGTTGATGACAAGCAACTTATATTTAAAGTTTGAAGAAAATACCTTAAGAAATAAAGAACTTAGAGTGAAAAAACTTAAAAACTAGAATCAGAAATCTTGAAATTCAGTCTATTTGTTGCCATAGCAAACAGAATTTTCAACATAGGAAGATAAGAAAAGGATGTGAATAATTTCCATACTGCCATCTACCCATATGTCAAGTTTCATAAACATATTTTCAGTACTTTTTGTGTTATCACTGGATTCAGGTTATGTGTAAAATTTGCCATATTTTCAGTCTATTTGTTGCCATAGCAACCAGAAGTTTCAACATAGGAAGAAAAGAAAAAGACGTGCATAATCTCCATACTGCCATCTATCCATATATCAAGTTTCATAAAAATATTTTCAGTACTTTTTGCGTTATCGCGGGATCCAGTTTATGTGTAAAATTTGTCATATTTTCAGTCTATTTGTTGCCATAGCAACCAGAATTTTCAACATAGGAAGAAAAGAAAAAGACGTGCATAATCTCCATACTGCCATCTATCCATATATCAAGTTTCATTAAAATATTTTCAGTACTTTTTGCGTTATCGCGGGATCCAGTTTTGTGGACGGACGGACTGACGGACGGACAGACGGACGGAGGGTAAACCTAAAGTCCCCTCCGGTAAACCGGTAGGGGACTAATAAGGCTATTATAGTGTAAAGGACGGTCTACTTGACTGAATTTTAGGCCAACATAATGTAAAGGAAGGCCTATTTTACTTGATTATAAGGCTATTATAGTGCAAAGGACGGCCTATCTGACGGGATTATAAGGCCAATATAATGTAAAGGACAGTCTATTTGACTGGATTTCAGGCCAAAACAATGTAAAGAACCGTCTATTTTACTTAATTATAAGGCTATTATAGTGTAAAGGACGGTCTACTTGACTGAATTTTAGGCCAACATAATGTAAAGGAAGGCCTATTTTACTTGATTATAAGGCTATTATAGTGCAAGGACGGCCTATCTGACGAGATTATAAGGCCAATATAAATGTAAAGGACAGTCTATTTGACTGGATTTCAGGCCAAAACAATGTAAAGAACCGTCTATTTTACTTAATTATAAGGCTATTATATTGTAAAGGATGGTCTACTTGACTGGATTTAAGGCCAATATAGTGTACAGGACAATCTATTTGACTGGATTATAGGGCAATATAATGTAAAGGATGGTCTATTTGACTGGATTTCAGGCCAATACTTTGAAGGACGGTCTGTATGAACTGATGAAAAAAAGAAAAAAACGAAGAAAATTTCAAAGAATTTTGAAATAAATAAAAAATATCACACACAAATGGAGACATTAAGAATGAGTAGCACATATAGCGTAAGAATTTGTAATAAATATGTCCGACACCAAAAGTACAGAATATATTATATTAAATATAATATAATATATTAAATGAGAATACAATTTAAATATCACCTTAAGGTCATGGTTTAAAGTATAAATATTTATAATGTACATTCAATAAAATAACTAAATTTGTCATTTTGAATTTAAAAAGAAAAAAGAAAAAGAAAATTACAATTTTTGTCAAAATAATATACACTGTATAAAAAAATGTTAGTTGTGGTTTCAAGGTTTTTCATATTATCAGTTAGAAACCAAACAGATCTATGTTTAGATTGTAACACTATACAGAGGTCAAGTCAATAATTATTTTTTTCAAAAATATCTTCAAACATGTACAACTTATATCACTTTCAATGCTTTTTAATAATAATAAAATCAAGTAAAAGAAAATCAATAAAAAAAAATCTTGCAACATTATGAAATAACATTACTTAGCATAAAAAGATCATCACAAAAAGCACAATAATTGAGATTAGGGTCATAACAGTTTACAAGAGAAAATGCACAGAACACAAGACAAAAAAAAAAAAAAAAAAAAAAAAAAAGAACACAGACCAACTAGACAGTGTAGTGCTTAAAATATATAGACAGTTGAAGACAATACAGTTTCACATTTTTTCCCGACAAAGAGTTTGTTTAATGGAACACAATGTAATAATTTGAATAATTATATACCTGTAGTACATATTCATTAATATATATGCACAACATTTCCCTATATGCACAACATTTTCCCTATTACATACAAGATATAGATCAGTTAGCAAAGAAAAAAAAACAGTAAAGAAAATCCCCAACAAATTTTATAGAAATTTGTGAATAAACAAATGTAATTACAGAGATAAAGTAACTTATCAGCTGCATATAAACTTAAGATTAATATCATAATTAATATTATGAAAAATATGGTGCACACATTTTCTTAGAGATGCATAGATTCCAGTAATTCGAACCAATATAGTTGCCCCTTACGATCACTAAGGCTTAGACAGTGGCTGAAATTCTTATGCTTAAACCCGTAAAGGCAACCCTTCAGACACAAGCGGCAAGTATATGGAAGTTAACTTGAGAAAAGTTTACGTAAGTAACAAGCTTTTGCCATAATTCAACTTAAAAATATTACACAATTACAACCAAATGTTTACACTATCACAGTCAAATATAATCTATAAATAGAATAAATACATTACATGCACTTAACATCTAAAAGAGAAAAAGAAAAATTGCAAACAGTCAGGTTGTTCAAATGTGTAAAAGTAATAACACAATTATTTACATTGTATATAAATTTTGTACATTCTTGTACATTACATATAAATGTAATTGTAACAAATGTGCATTTTTTTAATTGCTATACATTGGAAGTAAAAGTAATCGATTACAAAAATCATTTCACCAAGGAATATATGACTACCAGTTCATAAGTTCATCTATCCCAGAAGAAAAATAATGGTAATTGAATATGAAAATTATTCATTTTGACTCATAAATGGTACATAAAAGTAGTCAATACATATATATCCACATGAGATATGTAAATGTACCATATCACTTACAAGAGTAATAATGTAAAGTAATTGTCATGATCAAATTACAATTGCAAAGTAATCCCTTTACCTAAACTGATAAACAGCATTTACAAAAGCTTAATTCCCATAAATCAACTTTTTCCCTTCTAGTAAGCAAAAAATATATGTAATTGCAATTTATTACAAAATAAATCAAGTTTTTTTTCTTCTTCTATAGCAATAGTAATAAGATACAAGAAAATTAATGTATTACATAAAAACAGAGAGAAATATATAATATGGCTACTGTTATATAATTGGTTAGTATTGCATATATTGCACGAGATATGTATAATGTCTACAAAATGCTGACTTCACGAATGAGAAAACATGATTATCTTAATGAATTTATAAATATATTTGGTTAAATGTTATTGATAAACATAACTGTAATGGATAATTGATAAACATAACTGTAATGGATATACTTAATTGCTTAAATGTAATTGATAAACATAAATTGGCTAAAGGTGATGGACAATCATAATTGCTTCAATGTAATTGATAAACATAACTGTAATGGATAAACACAATTGCTTTCATATAATTGATAAACATAAAATGGCTATAGGTGATGGATAAACATAATTGTTTTAATGTAACTGATAAACATAATTGGTTGAATGTAATGGAGAATGTAAATGGCTAAATGTAGTGGATAAAGTACCATTTTATACTAATGCACCTAAACATGGCAAGTACTGGAAGCATTCCTTACTAATTTTTTCATTACAATCATTAAGGCCTCTAGTTATAAAAGTAAAAAACAATTTACAAAAAATTAAAATGCCCACATTTTTATGTAAATGTTTTAATGCATATAATGAACAGTGATTGAAATAATGATTTGAAATTACACTATGCAATTACACTATTAAATTACACTATGAAATTAATTATGTTCGTCATTTGATTAAGAACTTAACTAATCCGAATCATATTTTAATTTTTCTATTCTCCTAAAGTTCAAAATCATCAATTCAAATATAGTGATAGAATTTGTTCTCCTATTCATTCATTAATTGGGGATTTTTATCTACCTGAACTTTTCATTTACGCAACCACTGATGATCATGAATATAAATGCAAATTAGGCCAAAGATAAATATACAAATGTTTTACTGCAGCGCATCTATTAGGCTGCAGTATTTTTATACATTCATTTATCACACACCTGTACCGAGATATTTAGCCATGTAACACCCCATGTGTGTAATGCTGAAGGAAAACATTTAGTTGTGTAATACCAAAATGTACTGTCAGGGCAATATTTCATAAAAGAAACTCTGAACTTTTGTATATTTTGGTAGAAGGAGGAAAATATTTAGAAGAATAAGACTTTAAGTATAAAAAGAATGAAGAGGGAAAACATTTAGCAAAATAATGACAAGTATGTTTAAAACATAGAGAGGAAAAAAAATTGGTAGTGTAGGGCCCATCATAACTACAACAACAACAACAACAAGAGCAGCGGCAGCAGCAGACGTCAGGTTTTCAATGTTGAGCATCATCTAACTGTTCATCAGCCAGTTTGTTCAGCTTTCTTTTGAGAACATCAGTAAGTCTCCGGAGTCTGGAAATAGTGAGATTGTAAAGATGCATTATTGTTTAAAATAATATAAATAAAATGCTCAATTAATGCAACAAAAGTAAACAAACTTATATCCTACTCATCTTACTTGCAAGTGACATAACACAATCTTTTTAAAACCAAATATTTCAATTTTTCAAGGTCAATGGTCAAGGTTACAAGTCACATTGCAGTAATGTTTTGTAACATTCTAGTTTAACTGGTGGTTGAAGACCAACATTAAGTACCACTTTGTGGAATTTTTCAGAAACCATATTTCTGAGACATAACTGAATATTTCAATCCAATGAGAGAATTCAAAACCCAAAACAGATTTAAACTTGGAAATGTGAACAGAACCTTTAGTCATTTATGTCTTTTAACTAGAACCACAAGAACCGGTTGAACCGGGTGATGCTCCCCGAGAAGGTGCTGGACACAGGAAAGTATAAAAAAAATGAACAAAGGGCAAAAACTCCAAAATTAGGCAAAGCGGAGTTATGTTTTTTTGCACTGCACTTCTATTCAATGAGATCTATCTATCTATAAAGTTTCCTGATGATATCAGAGTTATGTCCCGGGTAAAGTGTAAAAATGAACAAAGGGCAATAACTCCATAATTAGACCAGGCTTTGTTTAGGTTCTTTAAGCATTGCAATTCTATCCAATTATATCTAGCTACCTACAAAGTTTCATGTTGATATCTCTAATAGTTTTTAAGTATTGTCCAGGACAAAAGTCAAAAAGTAAAAATAAACAAAGGGCAATTACTTCAAAATAAGGCAAGGCAGAGTAATGATTCTTAAGCACTGCACTTCAACCCAATGAGACCTATCTATCTACAAAGTTTCATGTTGATATCTCTTATAATTTTAGAGTTATGTCCCAGACAAAGTCAAAGTGTCAAAATGAATAAAGGGCAATAACTCCAAAAGTAGGCAAGGTAGAGTTACGGTTCTTGTCCACTGCACACCTACTCAATGAGATCTATCTATCTACAAAGTTTCATGTTGATACCTCTTAAACTTTTAGAGTTATGTCCCGGACAAAGTTCAAAGTGTAAAATAAACAAAGGGGGATAATTCAAAAATAAGGCAAGGCAGAGTTACGGTTCTTGTGCACTGCACACCTACTCAATGAGATCTATCTAACTACAAAGTTTCATGTTGATACCTCTTATACTTTTAGAGTTATGTCATGGACAAATTTCAAAGTGTAAAATAAACAAAGGGGGATAATTCAAAAATAAGGCAAGGCAGAGTTACGGTTCTTGTGCACTGCACACCTACTCAATGAGATCTATCTACCTACAAAGTTTCATGTTGATACCTCTTATACTTTTAGAGTTATGTCCCGGACAAAGTTCAAAGTGTAAAATAAACAAAGGGGGGTAATTCCAAAATTAGGCAAGGCAGAGTTACGGTTCTTGTGCACTGCACACCTACTCAATGAGATCTATCTATCTACAAAGTTTCATGTTGATACCTCTTATACTTTTAGAGTTATGTCCCGGACAAATTTCAAAGTGTAAAATAAACAAAGGGGGATAATTCAAAAATAAGGCAAGGCAGAGTTACGGTTCTTGTGCACTGCACACCTACTCAATGAGATCTATCTACCTACAAAGTTTCATGTTGATACCTCTTGTTGTTTCAAAGTTATGTCCCGGACAAAAAAGGGGACGGACGGACGGACGGACGGACAAGGCGGCGACTATATGCTCCCCCGAAATTTTTTCGGGGAGCATAAAAAGAGAGCAGCCTTTGCCACCAGTATAGAGCTAGGTCAGTCTGCAGCTCAATTTTTGTATTTTGATATTGAAATCCTTTTAACTTTGAATGGACTGTTTCAAATTCAAAGCAGGACAGATTCATTATAGAAATTTATTAATTTAAGGGTGAAATGACTTGGTCATGGAGACATGGGGAAAAATATATGTAAGTATAGAATACCTTTCTTTGTCAAGTGACACAGACTCCAGAGCTTGCTCTAACTGTCTCTTGTCAATTGTTGTACGTCGAAGTTCTGAGGCGAGGCGGCCATTTTCTTTCTGTACTGCCTGCAGCTCTTGTTTCATAGCTCTCAGCTCGTCCTGGTCGGAGACGACGGTGTTATTGGGCGACTTGTTGTGGGTGTTTTCAACGGTGAGGGACTTGTGCAAGCTGAAATGGAAAATTATTCAACCTTCAGGGCCGGCAAAATCTGGTTTTGACTTACTTGTCCATTTTTATCTGAAATTTTTCTTAACTTGTCAGTATTATATTTATATACATGTCTTTAATTCTTGAAAATGTCCACTTGTATGTACAGGCTATAGGACAACCTGGGCAATACAGACAATTTATTTTGCTGCCACTGGGCTATCTAATATTGTTTTTACAAGATAAAGGTTTTTACAATATATTAAATGAAATTTTTTTAGATTGTTCTTTTGTTGTTATAAAGACATTATAAAGAAATAAATGCACATGATCTTTTCAAGATAGAACTAAAAATTCTTATGATGATTTTCTACTTTATCAAATAATGTACATGTAACAAACTATACATTAATATTTCATGTCCGTCAAATGACTAAAATTCAAGTACAAAAAAAAAATCCTCATAAATATGAAAAATCTATTATAGTTGTTTTTAAATGCACATTATGCCTCAGTCAAATCAATAATTTCTAACTTATTCAGAAAGGTGAAACAAGTGTGTTCATAATGTTTAAAATATTTAGGTATTTAAAGCATCTTAGATGTTAAACAACTGAAAAAAGTAATGCTGACAAGCAGTGTGTCATAAAGGTAGCATTATGTAACAAAGTGGTATTTTTGACTTCCATACAAAATACTAAATCATTACATTGTATTAATATACAAATTGCCAAAGAACAAAAACAATTTATCAATATTACCAATATATAACTTGTTGAAAACTTTTTTAAGATACAAAATATAAGAAAGTTTCTGAGAAATAAAAATGATAGCATTTTGGGGGCTTATATATTATAGTGGACCTTAAATATATAACTTGCTTACTTTTGTAATTGCATGCTGCGTTCATTGAACGACGCCTTTCCTTGATGATCTTGTTTATCATATTTTTACAATACAAAATGAAGTACAGCCAGAACAAAATATTAACTTATGATTGGTAACTATAACTTACCTGTAGCAAATACGTAACGTCTGAATTTCGTCGTCAAGTTGTTTGGATTTGGCAACTGCCATGTCCCTTTCTTGTTGAACTGTGGCGAGTTTGGCCTAAAATTACAAACAAAAAACCGACATGATCATTAAGATACAAAATAATTAGTATTGTGAAGAACAAAAGAGAGGTAAAATGAATGTCTTCTTTATAGTTTGTGTTTTCTAGCTTGCATTGACTCTGTTTGCGACTGTTTAAACCTTTACAAAAATGTTGGAGGAAGACCTATGATCCTGCTCTTTTTTTATTATTTGACGAGCAAGCAGAAATCAGAGAACCTTATTAAAGTAATTATAATGAATACCTTCATGAAATGAAAAAGTTGCACATTTCTGGACTATAAAATATGTAAATTGGACAGAGTGGTTTGATAAGTAACATTATACCATATGTACAGCATTGAAAATGTCCTGAAAATGAAACAGTATGACATAGATTAAATGGTTTTTGTTTGTTTAGTATTGTTTGGTTTTATGGCGCACCAACACAGTGTAGGTCATAATTATGACACCAAAACTGGAAAGATGATTTTGGCTAACCTGAGGTGTTACAAACTTTAAGCAACACAAGGTGTCAAAACCACCTCACCTGCTGAAGCTAAGAGATGCACTAAGTCAAATAATCCCAACCCAATTTAGTTGCCTCTTATTATCAAGCAGGGTCAAACGGTGGCTGCAATTCTGATGCCTCAAACCTGTAAAGGCAAACCCTCAGCTAAAAGGGAAAATTGATGGTACAATGATGTTTTCTACTTGACATATTCAAATTATGCTCCTTTTAAAAAGTCATTTATTATACTGGTATATGCTTAAAATTAATAAAAATCCACAAAAATCTGGCAAAATCAAATCTTTCAAAATATATGTCTTGAAATAAGCCTTCGCCCCTATATGATAAATACAATATTTCTTTCACTATAGATGAAATCTAGGGGGATTGTACAACTTTCATTTTACTGACACTAAATCAGTAAACTTGTCACAATCTTCTATCATTTCATATCAAGTAAATCTCATTTAAACTCATTCTTTAATCAAAGGATTTTCATTTCTTTAATTATTTTCTTTTCACTAACAGATCTTACTTTGTATTTAGACTATTATAACCAAGCTATTGTAGGATGTTTAGAATAGTAAACATTGGTCCAATATTGGCCTTAACAAATTATTGTAGGATGTTTAGAATAGTAAACATTGGTCCAATATTGGCCTTACCAAGCTATCGAGGGATATTTTAGAATAGTAAACATTGGTCCAATATTGGCCTTACCAGGCTATCGAAGGATATTTTAGAATAATAAACATTCAGGTCCAATATTGGCATTACCAAGCTATCGAAAGATATTTTAGAATAGTAAACATTGGTCCAATTTTGGCCTTACTAAGCTATTGTAGGATGTTTAGAATAGTAAACATTGCTCCAATATTGGCTTGACCAAGCTATTGCAGGATGTTTAGAATTGTAAATATTGGTCCACTATTGGCCTTACATTGGTCTTGGGTGTCAACCTAACTAAAAATCCTTTAAATGTGTATCTTTTAAGCTAATAAAGGTAGTTGTTTCAGCTCAGATGACCCCTATACATATATGTATACACTTTATAAACTTAAAGAACAAATCGCCAGTCTAAAAAATAACCAAACCTGTGACCCTCGCCCCTCGCAGTCATTTTCCTTGTGCTTGGGATTTGAGCCTTATATTGCTGTGAAGAATTACCTCCAAAGTAATAAAACCTACTGACTGGGTACTTGTATCACTACTTCATTTTAGTTATGATGTAGGGTTCATTTTAACCCTGTTTATGCTTAAGTAACAGGTTACAAGATTTCTCATCTACATCAAAGAATATGGTGGAAATAAATATGCAAAAATTAACCATATCAACCCAAATTTGGGCAATGGACATGTCCAGTTTTGGATTGAGTGAGGATAGAGGACTAAAGGACCAAAAGGCTGAAATTAAGTAGAATTAGAATTAAGAATTTGAACAATGGACTGGAGTTGTGCAAAATAGACAAGTGTAACTTTTGTGCTTACGTCACATGTATAAAAATATATTTTTACACAGATAAGCAATGACAGAATTTCATTCTGGAGACAAGATTTTTTCTTGTAGTGTGGGCAAATCTAATTGCTTTTCAAGTGTTTTTACTGGCTTCAAAATGAGCACTTATTACTACTACCTGAGCAATTATTCATGTACCTTGAAACAAGAAAAAAAAAGTAAAGAAAAATTGTTTTGAAAATATAAAAACTGCGTGTCAAACTAAGCCCGAAACCTCATAAGGGTACAAACTTTCCCTCAAAAAACTCGCCAAAAGGGGGAAGTAAAAACCATCTATGTTGACAAGAGTCTTATAGTTTGAAAAGTTTGTAAATATTTCCTTAGTGCTGAATACACAAATATATCACTATTTAATTTGGCTAACAAACAAACTAACAAGATACATAGCTGATAAGAAGAGATTGGGGGAAAATTGTCATGATATGTTACAAATTTGACAGCTGTCAAATAATCAACTGCGAGTGATCCGAACTTGAAAGATGACAAAGTTCTATCTCTGCTTGTCCTCAGCAAGACATTAAGTTATTTTTAGAAACAAAGTTTTGGTGATGTACATGTATATATGATTTGATTATTATATATGGAGATATATAAGGGGGAGAGGTTAGTGACCTCTGTGAATCATGTGCTTGCTCCTCAATCGTTTGCCCGTAGTGGGTTCATAGTACAGGCTATAGTTGTCATAACAACCTTTTTTCATATGACATCAGTACATATTAGTCTTAAAATAAAAAGACTAGGAAAGACTAAAAATCTTTTTGTTGTTTTTTTCTGTCTGCAAGTAACTGCCAACTTCTCCACAAATATCATTTGACAAAATTGCTTTTTTATTCACAATAGTCATATTATAGACACAAAAATTAAATTAAAAGTTGATTAATTCTAAAAAACAGACACCAATGTATAAAGACCACCTTTAATAGTAAGTAAAAAACAACAATAATAAATTGTAGACAAGAGTTTAAATTTACACAGGATTTTCTCATTCTAATAATAATCAAGGGCAGGTTGCAAAACAGTTGTTACTCATTCTCTATGTCATCCGTTATCCTCGATAACCCATGCATACTGGCATAACATATACGTTCAGTGGGGTGAATCAGTACTCATGGGTTCTGATGAAGTAATGCCATAATCTGCACGAATATTATCTTCATGAATTAAAGGAATCATTGAAAGGTAGCCCAAATGATAAAGAATATCTTATGATGCCTGTCTGTATCAGAAAATGCCTGTGTTAAAATTGAAATACTGAATGTACATAATTTATACTTTGGGCTTTTGTCCAAATATTTTATTCACACTAGATGTATTTATATTCTTGCCTGAACTATAACTAGAATATACGAACCGTCTTAAATTACTTCGTCTTGTCTTTAACAAAGTACAAATTGAATTTATGATTTTAATTCGATGACAAAAAACCCCAAAAAACAAGAAAAAAAAACAGGGTGTAACAGTGAGAATGTAGAGAAATTGCCAAGGTAATCTGTGTGATTTAATGCATTGTAAATCCCACCATGAAACGACTTTATTTTTCAATTTCGTTGTCCCCAGTCGCTAGTAAATCTGACTCCTGGAGTACAATCAATCAGGTTTCAAGTTGACCGAGTGATGTAAGATTTCAAGTGGCCAGATAATGGACCAAATATTGAATATTATCTAACAAATTTATGAGGGCCCTCCATGATATAAACTTCATAAGGCCACAATTAAAAATTCTTGTGTTTCCAGTCCCAGCTGTTATTTGTTTTTTGTTTCTTTTATGAAAACCAATCGAATTATTGGACATAAAATGTAGAATATATAAACTATATTATATAAACATAACACTATTTTGTAATATTGCACATAAAACCTGTTCAAACCTTATTCATTTTCGTTTAAATATTGATGAAAGCTAAAATCATTATATTTAATTTACTTGCGAGTTTTTGCCCAGTAGACTAAACCATCACAAATTGATTACATGGCTGAAATATAAACGCATCAAAATGTTTCTATTTACATTAAATGATGTAAATAAAACAAGTTTTGAAAATTGTAAGAGCGTAATCTCAGGATTTATAGTAAGGTCACTAATCAATGCAAATGGTTTGTATATTTTCTGTATATTGTATATTTGTATTATATATTTGTATACATCTGTATCTTATTGTTGGCAAAGTAATTATTTAATTTCCCTTGGCAAATACCTTATTTTAATTAATAATCATTATGGACACTTTCAATTTAAAGGCAGGCTAGTTCCTTATAATAAATTTTAGTATGCGAGTATTAAAGGGACTTAACCCTGTCTGAACTGAATTTTAAAAAGTTAATTAAAGGAAAGGGGAACCTTGAATGTTAAAGTATTAAAAAAGGACTTTAACCTGCCTGAACTGAAGTGGTTAAGACTAAGCCTGCAGCATAACATGTATAAAAAAATTTCCTTTAACTATTAGATTCTTACTCCAACTTACATTAAAAGGGCAGGTAAAGTGTACCGCTTTAACCGTTTCAGTAAGTTAAGTTCTTAATTAGGTCAGACAAACCTATTTTTCAACTTAACACCCCTCAAATCGGTAAAGGTCACTTACCAAAATTAAAGTCAGACAAGTCTGTTTAAGAAATTAAGCAGACAAGTGCAGGCATTTAAGGAATATAGATATTATTAAATACTGTAAAATCACAAGAAACATTGAATATTTTCATAAAGCCTTGACATACCTGGTACAAAAATCTTTATCAACCCTAGCAAAGTCCGTTAAAGTAACTGAACTTCAATCTGTACTATCAGGTCGTAATCTATGTGACATTTCATAAAGTCTAAAACAAATACAGGTGTACATGTCCGTCCCTCTCGTCTCCCAGGTAACGTAAATGGCCATCCTTAACTGACCAATGAGCATTGAGTGTTTTAGAGACATTCAGATTAGGTTTTCATCCAATTTTCCAGAGAAACAGATGGTATATAGAAGAATCTGATGAATTTTTGTCAATCATGACTTAAATAAGACAAAAACAATAACATAACATTCATTCCTTTATTGTCACACATCAAAGCTGTGGGTAAATCTCATTTATTAATGTACAAAAGGTTATTTGTTCAAAAAACCTTAAACTCAGTATGCAGAGTTAATATACAATGTATTCTTAAACCATAATGAATGTGTTTTCATGAATAGCCAAGGGAAATAAACTACTCTAAAATGACAGTTTGAAGTTAAGATCTTGAGTTTTCTATATTAACAGATGAAATACAACTTCTTTATTTAATTGTCTTTTTATTTTGGGCTTGGTTTAGGTGACACAATTCATCCTTCATTTCAAGCCAAACTTTTTTTTATTATGTCCAGTTTAGGTCACAGCATCCTTTATTTCATGTCAAACATTCTGTTATGTCTGATTTAAGCCACAGTATCATTTAGTTCATGTCAAACTTTTTATTATGTCTGATTTATGTTATGTAGCATCCTTTATATCGTGTCTTTTAACTTTTAATCATGTTTGGTTTACGTTACAGCATCCTTTATTTCATATCAAACATTTATTATGTCTGGTTTCGGTCACAGCATCCTTTATTTCATATGGTAAGCTTTGTCTAATGTTTTAGATTTTAAGTCACAGAATTTTTTCCCCATAATTACAAAACATTTTTTCAATCCCTCCTATGGTACTTTTTTTCTTCAAAACTCCAAAATCAAATAGCCACAACCGGCCTTTCCCGCAATTTTTATCCAAACCATTATTTATATTCTTTAATATAATTATATGTAAATAGTGAAAGCCAATCAAATCTTTCATTCTTCTCCTTTATTTCCAGTGTTGATACATTAAGTACAAAGTCAACATGTGTGTAAAAAAAAAACTACTATGAGGACAATTTTACTACAAAAGTAAACAAGAGAATGTGTGCCTGTTTTAAATATTTGATAAATTGACATAAATACAAATAGTACTATCTCTAAATTATAACAACAATGAGCTGTTGGAGTGATCATCAGAAGTTGAATTAGAGAACTGAATAAATTTACCCAAGATCCTATGCATATAGGACCAAGATAACCCTAATGTTTACATATTTGTTGATATTTCACGATGTTACGACTTCTATTTTCATTCTTAAAAAAAACCCTCATAACCAAATCAATGGCAAATGTTACGAAGCTTTAAAAAATCTGTTAAAAACACAAATATTTTTTCTGCGTTGTCTGAAAAATGACCACCCTGTTTAAGCCTTTCGTGAATACCTAATTAATCTGTAATTTTAGCCGAAAAATTCACATAGACATATTTAAACTGTCATAATTTGGTGTTGACATACGATGTTTGATTTTAAGATGTATTCACAACTCGAACCCTATGTAAATTTACACAGCTAGAATGATGGCCTAATAAAAATCAACACTCCTCGATTTTGCACGGATAAATCTTCAAATAGCCTTCAAAACAGAGACAAACAATCTCTATTGACGGCAATAATTGTTCCCAATTACAACAAACCTTTCAAAAATCGTACCTTAATTAATGCAGAACCCTATTCCGTTAATGCGTGTTTGTTTGCTTATGGATAGAAACGAAAAGTGGCTAAACATCGTCTTTTGTCGAAAAGCTCGGCAAAACTTCACTTTCGGAAAAAACAAATATTTAAACATTGATGTAAGACTTATAGACCCTTGAAAGCTCTAGGCAGAACATGCTTCACGATGTCGGACAGGATTTTCACAAGGTTTTTAATCTCTAAAACAAATACATTTATACAAGACACTTTTGTCGTCTCATTAAAATTTGAATTTTTATATACGTGTAATAACTTATATAAATCTATTTGGAAACCCTCTGATTTTATTTTCATAAATCTTTTTTCCCAGCATTTTAAACAAACATCGAAGCACTTTAACGGTATATCATCACTCTTCAAGACTTCAATACAATGGTTCTAGATTAAACTGTTCATACAATGGTCTCTATTACAATCCATTCACAAGTTTCTGCATGAACTTTTAACTTATTTCCACAAAATCAGTCTGTGCATGAAAAAAGGATCTGAATGTGCATGAAAAACAAAGAGCAAATTTCAGCACCAATTTTATAAATGCATTTTCTTCCTTTGCATAAATATACTAAAAGAACAAAAATATCCTTTGGCAAAACATATACATGTAGCATATTCCAAGGCTTTTAGCTAGTATGCAATTCCGCGAAAGATTAAAAGCTTTACCAATATAAATCCAACAATAATTTTTTTGGTTTGGTTTTATGTTGCACCAACACAGTATATGTCATATGGTGACTTTCTAGTTTTACTGATGAAGGAAGACCTCAGGTACCCTTCAGTGCAGTTTCAGGCACAAACAGGCACCTGAGTAGAACCACAAACATTCCATAGGCTAGCTGGATATCCTCCTCACATGAAAGAATCCAAAGTCCATATAGGGACTTGAACTCACACCAGTGAGGGGCAAGTCACTGGTTTGAAGTCAATGACCGTAACCGCTTGGCCATGGACATCCCCTAAATCCAACAATACAATCTGAAGATAATTCTGCCTCAGTAACAAAAAAATATAATTTTCTCCTTTATAATAATAAGGGGCAAATACACATGTATGAGTATTATAACATTTAAATAATGGTTTTAGAGCATTGTTAGGTAAGATGTTTATCCCCTGAAGAAAGGAGCGCTGAGTGTGAAATTATTTGTTATAAAAGTCAAGCAACATAATATTTTGACTTTGATACAAAAAACTAATTCACTATAACTCTACTACATTGTAATTGCTATGCTAACATAAAATTTCAGATGAATAAATCAACTATTTCGCCACTGTATTTTTACCCCATTTCTGATTAAGTTAGCACTTTTTTGTATTGTTTTACAAGTGATTGGTTATATAAGCGGATATTAAGTGTCTATGAGTATCCTTCATTAACTATATTTGAGCCGCGTCACGACAAAACCAACATAATGACTTTGCGACCAGCATGGATCCAGACCAGCCTGCGCATCCGCGCAGTCTGATCAGGATCCATGCTGTTCGCTATCAGTTTCTTTACTTGTTATAGGGTCTGTAAGCGAACAGCATGGATCCTGATCAGACTGCGCGGATGCGCAGGCTAGTCTGGATCAATGCTGGTCGCAAAAGCATTATGTTGGTTTTGTCATGACGCGGCTCATTTGTACGTTTTAAAATAATTCTTAAACTTTCATGAAGAAAAAACCCCCACACCATCATGATCTGAATGTATGACACTACAACAAGAAATACATGAACATATTGAAAACTCCCTCGCCAAATCATGAACAATCCTATAAATATGTTGAACTAGTGTTAACTTAAGATCTACGCACACATTCAATAAGATATCTAAAAGTGACGCATAAATGCATAACACACTACTAAATGCTATACTTCAACCATCATAAATTATCATCATATCAGCTGCCGCTAATTTCTACAATTTTAACCAAATTCCGCCCAATTATCTGGCAAAGTGCATACACTCCAACACCTCTAATAAATAAATCTGCAGAAAAAATCATTGGCGACATTAGTTCATATCTTATTGAATTGCACTAAAATATTTAATGGCATATATAAATCTTGTTGCCACCACATCTGTTACTATAATTGGTTTAACTGACGTAACTTGTTGGAACTGGACAAGATAAGCCTTTGGTAACACTGAATATAGCCAGGCCAGCCTGGGCGTCTGTGCAGTTTGACCAGGCTCTATACTATTGGTATTACTTTATCTTTTATTTTTTAATTTGAAATCACTAAAAGTTTGAATTGACTTATCAAAATTCAAAACTGATCAAATCTATTACACATATTGAGCAGTTTTTTTAAAGGAACTCAAATGAGGTCAAAAAGCCTAACATAAAATTTGAATATATTATACAGATCTGCTTGGGCACTTTAAACAAATAGATATGCATAATATAATTAAGAAATATACTCAGAAATAAATTGTAAATTGTATTTTTGTGCTCATTTCAGCCCGATTTGTGTAAAAAGCTTCATCAGCATGATTTGTGTGTAAAGCATTGCAACACTTTTCAATTTCAGATCATTTTCAAAGTAAAATTCTTATTCTTGAAAAACGGAGTGAGCAAATGATCTGAATTTTTGCAAAAGTTATTGGTCTACTGGTCGGGGACCATCAACCGGACACTTTTTGAACATTTTTCCGTACAGATTTCATAATTTTTAACCTAGAGACCTAAGAATTTGAAACAGTTCAGCTAGGTTCTTCTCCTAACTAACAAACTAGTTTGTCTATTTCTGATTGTATTGACACTTATATCTGAGGCTCGAAAAGGGGGGTATAAAAATTACCTAAAATGTCTTCACTACAGTACCATGTGTCCGGACATATATGTACATGATGTGATTTAATTCAGATAAAAGCTTGGGTGTTTTAATTTTTGATTTTTAACATGTTATACAATATTTCAGCAACAAATGCTGAAGTTTTGGATATTCTATTGTTTACTTTGCAAATGATTATAGTTGGTATATGAGGTCAGGCATTGCTTTCTTGACCCCCAAATTTCAACGTCAACATTCTTGAAATAGACATTAAAATATTACCATTTACGGAGGTTGAAATAAATTTATTTACTTAATTTTAGAAGAAACATGCATTTATTGTTGATAAAAAGTAACTGACAACCACTGAACAAAGAAAATACTAAATTTAGCATTTTCTGAGCCGTCCGGTTTTGGTGGTTGTCCGGTTTTGTTGGTCCCCAACCAGTAGACTTACTTCAAACAAACAATAGTCTAAAAAAATTATTTCCAGTTATGTCATGTCCGAAAACCCTCAGTGGAGTCCCTTTAAAGGTTAGACCAATACCATTGCTAAAGAATTAAGTTATAAAGCCATAGCCCTTAAACGCCATTATGTGCTCATCTCACATCAGATTCTAATACATTTAAAAAGTAAGTAACCTCAATATTAAAAAAATTATACAATGTGAGGCTCCCTTCCATGTCGCGAGACTAAGGAATTGTCACCATTTGCCACCATGTGCATATGTACAAATCAAAATTGAACCGTTTAAACAATCAGTCAGAACAGACTGAAATCCAATGAGAGCAATGGCCTAGTAGTTTAGGTGTCTGCCTCTCGACCAATGGTTCATGGGTTCGAGACCTTCTCAGGTCACGACTGGTTAGTTCCTCTGGTTAGTTCCAGGAAGCAGACTCGAAAGTGATTAACATAAGTTGCAAGAACTTGTTTCGCAATTGAGCTTAAATAAATATGCTTTATTCTGAACATTTCATTTCCTGAAAGCTCTTAAAATCTAACAGGTACCGTACAAAATAAATTAAAATCAAAACTTGACTCATTCCTCCTACATGAATCCTTGGTCTTATTCTAATGCCTTTTTCACAAGGAAGTGTCTTCAGTGAATATTTTCGAAATATCACAAAACACTCGTGCATGATGTGCGTTACTCACCGTGACAGTGGTTCTGGGGGTGGACTTGGTGCAAATCTTATATTAATTTCTTCAGTCTAGACAAAGATCAAATCCAAAATAATTTTGTAATGGTGGATTGTTTTTTTATTCATCCATAATGATTTAACAAAAACATGCTCAATTTGGAATGCAATAATATTCTATTAATGTTTTTATAAATCACATACTCTTCCCTACACTGCAGTCATGCACTAGTCTTATGGATTTCCCGGCCCTTAAACCTTGTGGTATAGTGGAGATGAGTACCAAACTCAAAGTGAAGGCCCTTTACGCAACATACATCCAGAGTGCCTGGGACAAACAGAATGTAACATTTTGACTCATTTCTCTTACTATCCCGTACATAGGTTAAGGTCTCTGGCCAGGTACAATTAAGAAGCGCATAATTTTAATTGATATACATGCATAAAGATATATGAGCCGTGCCATGACAAAACCAACATAATCGGTTTGCGACCAGCACGGATCCAGACCAGCCTGCGCATCCGCGCAGTCTGATCAGGATCCATGCTGTTCGCTTACCAACCCTATAACAAGTAGAGAAACTGATAGCGAACAGCATGGATCCTGATCAGACTGCGCGGAAGCGCAGGCTGGTCTGGATTCATGCTGGTCGCAAACCCACTATGTTGGTTTTGTCGTGACGCGTCTTATATATATAGTGCAATGAGACCTGAAACTGATGGTTGAAGTATACTTCCCCTAACCATTGCTGAACATGGTAAATTATAAATTTTTATTTTATAAATTTTTGTATATTTTTATATTTAAATTTTTAAACATTAATTGTAATAATTGTCACTGATATAAAGAAAAAACGTATAAAGAGAAAAGTACCTTATAAAGAGAAAATGTTCACAAAGAGTTCACAAAGGGAAGTAATTCAGTAAAATAATCTTTGCTAAGGTTTTGGGTCTTTGGTCAAATGCCTAAAATTATGCCCCAAACAGCCAGGTGTTAAGTTTCAATGGATTATACAAGTACCATCAGCAGATGTGGGGAAAATCTGCTCACAGGTAATTTTCTAAGATCAAGAAGGGGTATAATAAAAGTAAATGTATATGCCAGAGTTATGGCTCCCACATAGTGAGGAATAATCATTATAATAATTTCAAGCAAACATTTAACTGGTAAATGAAATTAAACATTGCATCCATAATTTTAACCAAGTGTCCTGCATAAGCAACAATCAGTAGTTTAGGCTTTTTCTTAGAATAAATACAGTACATGTCATTTACTTAGTGCAGTAATGGGTTTAACACCCTATATAATCTAATAGGAGTTAACCTATTACTGCACTAAGGTAAGGGTGTAGTTCACTTTTTATCATTTATCTAATAAAAGGGATTTTGTAGAAAAATTTGAAATTTTATCTTTTGCAAGGTATAAATTTAAGGGATTTTCTTCAAAAAAAGAAAATAACACTGAAACCTTTAAGGGACTTTTTAAAACAAATTCATAACCCTTTAAATTTCTGTCTTCATTTTTCTAATCTTTACTCAACAGATGTTTAAAATTTTATTTTTTTCCCCTATTAAAATCTCGTTATTTCACCAGTTTTTATCCTATTTGAAATATAAAAATATATATGTAGCTAAACACCCTTTCAATAATCTTGAATTTCAAATATTTTAATGCATTATCCTGACGTATTGGTAATACCGATGATTTGAAAATATCAAAGTTTCATCTTTCTAAAAACAAAAGGAAAAGCTGATAAGCCACAAGTAAATATTGTTGGATAATAAAAGAGCATTTCAAACCTTGGATGATAAATATCGTTTCGTGACAGAGCATTTTATGGACAAAGAAATACGAAAAAATGTATCAAAATTTCACTATAGCTTGATCCCTATCTTAAACTATGTAGATTTAAGGTTGATTAAAACTAGATCAAAATATGGAAAAAATAAAGCTGTGCAAAAGTTCAGAATATTAACAGAGTTTGTATTGTTAAACATATTCCATAGATGAATCATAATAAGGTACCATAGGTTGTAAAGTATGTTAATCATATGGAAATACTTGAAATTGTAAGAAATGCAGAAATATCTATACCATATCTATATATAATAGGGGATTTAGTAACAATTTGAATATACTAGATTAAAACAGGGGTTTCATTATAACTGGATAGTCAGATAAAAGCCCCTGCAACAATTTTAAGCCACCCAGTGACTTTCAGTAATTTAAACAAGAGATGCACATTCTTTAAATCAAAATGAAAACCCATGTTTAACACCCTTAAAGGAATTCCACTGAGGTCTAACAGAAAGCCATTTTTGATTTCTCATTTTGGGGGAAACACAATCACAGTGGGGTAAGGAGGATGGATGAGATAAAAAAGGTGAGAAAATAGTTTTGACAAGAGACAATATCATTTTACTGAAATCTTCACAATTTTTGAGCTGCGTCATGACTAAACCAACATAGTGCGTTTGCGACCAGCATGGATCCAGACCAGCCTGCGCATCCGCGCAGTCTGATCAGGATCCATGCTGTTCGCTATCAGTTTCTCTACTTGTAAAAGGGTTGGTAAGCGAACAGCATGGATCCTGATCAGACTGCGCGGATGCGCAGGCTGGTCTGGATCCATGCTGGTTGCAAACCCATTATGTTGGTTTTGTCGTGACGCGGCTCAAATTCTTACCCTTATAGATTTGTCCATGCCTCCATCTGCGTCCCGCTCTTTCTGGTAACGTAAAAGTTCTTCCTCTAGCTTTCGGCACTACATAAGCAAGAAAATGGAAAGTTTTCTAAATATAAAATTGCTTTATAATTTAAGCTTAACGTGACCTACCCCCAGAAATCATCTTCCACTTTTAAGTGCTGCAAAGTTAATAATTGAAATATAGAATGCTTTAGAGATCACAGTGACCTTGTTCTTTGATCAAAATAGGTAATGTGGATTACTAAGAACTCATCAAGGTGTATTTACATATAAAGTTTGAAGTTCCAACTGTATAAGGAAAAGAATAAATTTATCATGCAATTGCTATGGTAACTGCCCGATAACACTTGCCTGATAATTATTTTTGATATCACGTCAGTAACCTGATATCAAAAATTAGCCCGGCCCATTTTAACGGACTTTTTTCAATTGCTTATATTCTCATTTTCATCAGCATGTGAATTCTACAATGTAATCTCATACCCTTACAAGTCTTGAATCAATATGCGAAATTTATTTATTTATTATTTCGATTTCAATTACGAATAAATTAGATAGCGAATAGTTTTAGCACCAACTAAATGAAGTGACGTCATAACTTATATTGCAAATGACATCATCGATGTTCACATCATACTATACATGTAATCATAACAAACAGGCTAGACGATTTTCTTTGAGAACTTGTAAATGTTAACTTTATTTCGCCGGATTATTATTTAATAAGTGAACAAATTGTTTCGTTTAAAAAATAAGATGCATGTTTGTGTAGCTTGTGTTTGATTGCCGATTTGACTTTTATTTGATTGAAATTATCGTGAACTTTTGAATTTGACAATTCAAGACAAAAATTGCAGTAAAGTTTAGTTTATGTGATTCTTAGCGGATTTTTGGATCGATGTTTTAAAAATAATAAAGGTCAAGAATGCATTCGTTATGTATGAGCACTAAACATTTCTGTTTGGTATCTTTTAATCGCCGAGTGCGACAAAGAAATATTAGTTATGTTATTTGAATTAACAGTTTATTATTGTGAATTACATTGCAATAAATAGAGGCATACACAAACAATTGTCTACTGTCTTCGCCCTTTCTAGCCCATATCAGCCTCGCCTGATAAAATTGATATCAAAAGACAGTAGCATGTTATTCTCTATTTATTTTTTGGTCATACTGCTGTCTGTTTAATATGCAAATTAGATAAACATTATTTTCAAAATAATCACTGGATTAATGATTATATGTATTATATTTATAAAACATTTTTTTTATCTTACTTTCAATGTTCTGTCAATATATATAAGGAACAAATTAACTCCTGTGGAACATTTATTTTTTTATAATTTTGAGGTAATAGGGGCATATATGCATGTTTTATTTGCTTACCTTAGCCAGGGCAACATCTCTTTGCTCCATAACAATCTGCATTTCTTCTTGAGTAACCTCCCGTTGCTTTTGTCTCATCTCTTCTACCTTCCTGGTAAATGCTGCAATGTCTTTATCTCCCGATGACTGCGAGTCCAGTCTCGACAGCAGTAAATACATATCCTGAAAAAATAAACAAGTTGTGAGTCAATTCTTGACAGCAACAAATACTTATCCTAATAATATAAACAAGTTGTGAGTCGAGTCTCAACAGCAGTAAATACGTTTGCTGAAAATTAAAACGAGTTGTGAGTCAAGAGTAAATACATATGCTAAAAATGTAAACAATTTGTGAGTCAAGTTTCGACAGTAGTAAAATACATATGCTGAAAATATAAACAATTTTTGAGTCATTTTTTCAAAAACAACTAATACATTTGGTAAAAATTTGCAGAGCCTACAACCATGTATATTGTGTTTAATATGTGGTCAAATTGCAATAAAACCTTCAGAAAGGAGCTGTCAAATGAGTGACAGTATGCTAGACTATTTCCAATTCATGGTAGTAAGAACAAGTTCACAAATTCACAAAGGGAAATAACTCTGTGAAAATTCATGCAAGTTGCCAGTAACAGGTTAAGAGTCAAAGGGAAGACAAATTATGGCTATATATAGCACACTGTTGTTGTTGTTTTTTGTGGCTTTTATTTGGGGCTTTTTTAATTTTAGACAAATTTTGCATACTGTGTCCATAAACAAATTCAAATACAGAAATACGAAATAACAAAAACATTAATATTTGCACTGTTGGCTACTTGATAACTAAACTTTCTTTAAACAAACTAAATAAACTATGCAAAAATGTGTTAATTATTTTATATGTATCTCCGATGTCCTACATATTAATTGGCCTACTTATTAACTTTTTTTATTATCAATCAATATCAACAATATTTTATTTAATAACTGAAACACTGTCACTGTCAATGTAAAATTGATAATCATACAGTTCTTTCACGGCTTAATCAATTATAAAATACAACTTTCGTGCAGAATGAATAGCAGAATCCAAAATTAAACTTTGCCGTTCAACGGCAAACCATTGCGACAAAGAAGCGCAGAATAAAAAATCGATGTGAAAAATGGGAATCTTTTAGAACGAATGCTTTCAAATAAGATACAAAGCAAAAAATATTTTCAAAAAAAAACTTTGGGCTGTGTTATATCTGGTTCAATACCAGACACCTTCATTGTTCATGTACTTTTGATAAAATGAAATTGTATGGGTAAATTGTTTGTAAAGTAGGTTTACTGTCTGAGTCAATTTAACATACCTTTTTCATGACAATTTTTGCAACATGGACTCTACCTGCTTTAAAAGTAGACTGGTCTATTGTAAATAAAAGGGGTTTCATGTGCAGAATTATAATTTTTGCAGACAACAGGTAAAGAGAAGAATATAAATGCTGATATAAGTCTATACTGTCAATATTTTTTTGCTGTCAGTCCAAAAAGGTTAAACAAAGGCCCTATGAACTTCATAACTATGACATCTCCCATGTTTATATAAGGGAATACTTCTTCAGGATTTAAATTGTAAATTTCACCTCACAAAGTAATTTCAGAACAACAATAATGATTATCTTAAAACATGCAAAAACAGCAGTGACCTTTAATCATTTGATAAACTTAAATCAAAATTTTCACTTTTATTTTTCTTTAGTTGGGTTTATAGTAACTGTGAACACTGTCAAGGTCATATGTAGGCAGGCTGGTCTGGATCTAATTTAATGGCAACTGCAAAAGCTTATAATTTTTTACTTCCAGCAGGTAAGAGTTGAGACTATACCTCATTTTCTATCTGATCTTCATCCAGTTGTAAATCTAAATCAGATCGTTCCATAAACGTTGAACCTTCATCTCTATAAAATAAAATAAGCTTTGATAACTGAATGTGAGAAAATAATTTGTAGATAAAAGTTTTGTGACCTTTTTAACATTTAAGTCTAGGTAAGGAATTCAGTAAACAAGGTCATCAGTTTTTTCTATAAATCTGAACAAGTACTTAGTTTGTTTCAGTCCAAATCTATATCATTTTTCATTAAAACTAATCAATGAAAAGGATGATTTATAACCGGTATACAGTTTCTTTAATCAAGTTTTGAATTCAGAGCTTGATTCCTATCCAAAATTTGTTAAACTATCCAATTCACTATTAAAATTCAAAGAGAATGGTTCAATAAATAGCTTTACATTACTGGTATAAAAGTTAAACAAGGGAGGTAACTACATACCTGTGAGAATCAAGCCTCATTTCAAGCTGATGTAACCTTGCCAATATGTCATCTCTCTCCTCATTGGCTATCTTCATCCTGGCAACTGTCGCCTCATCGCGCTTCTTCTGGGCAGCGTAAACCTCTTCTACCAGATCTACAAACAAAACAAAAGTTTAGTATGAATAAGAAATAATCAACCAAAGCCCATCATGTTTAAGCTTAAATTCTGAGACAGGGCTAAATTTGGCCATAAGTAAAAAAGCCATTTCCTACATACAGGTAAATTATCTTGTTGGGTTTTATGTCGCACCAACGCAGTATAGGTCATACAGTGACTCTCCAGCTTTATTTGTGTAGAAAGACCTCAGGTGCCGTTTCGTGCAGTCTTTCAGACACAACCGATGCTTTGTAAGCTAGCTGGATACCTTTTTCACATGAAAGAATCCAAAGTCCCTGGTGGGATTTGAACTCACAGCATTAAGGGGCAAGTAATTTGAATCAACAACCTTAACCACCTAACTTATATAGACATCCCCTGAATTGTATCTGATGCACTTACTACATTAGTTGTGAATTTAATGGATTTAAATGTCTCACCCATGAAATCATTGCTAATTTATTTAGAAAACTTTTATCAAAATACCATCATAACATTTTTACTCTGTATTTTTTTTATACATACATTGTAAAATATCCATGTTTGTTAAATAACAGAGTCATTCTGTTACAATTCTTCAATATAAGAAAGATGGGAACAAAACAATTTTACTTGTTATAAATTTTATACAGACTATGTCATAAAAGATACTATTTAAACAAAAAAAAATATTGAAAGATTGTTGTTTTTTGCTGCTTTATTTATGAATACATAAGGTCTGCCTAAACATGCAGAAAAATTTCACTTAAATCTATATATTAGAGTTACGGAAATAGTTTGGATATCAATTAAAGAGGACATCTAATTTATATGACAATTATCATTATATTCATATGACATCAATCTGTAAAACAATAACACTTTTAAAAGATTATATTGCACCCATTTAAAATCAACTTATAAATCAAAACTATAGAAAAAAAAAATCAATTTCATGAATTTATGAAAAATCACTATAAGTTATCAAAGGTCTTGGACATTAAATGAAATATAGAGAATTCATATGAAACCAATAAATCGGGGCGTCATCTTTGATAGTTCAGACTATAAAAATTCCGACATTAACACCTCGTTTTTATTTCAATATTATCTACATATAATCCTTTTGTCTCTATGCGGATAAAAGGAAGATTTCGAACTTTATATTGGCATTATGGATATGAAATTGATCGTACATTCAGATAAGGTGACGCATTACTTTAATTTACACGTTTTTATACGCTTTCATGTTAACAACGACTGTAAAAATCCTTTGTTTCTAACAATTAACGTCTCTATACAAGGAAAATTAAATTGATATTAAAATGTAAATCACTCTGTGCCATAGCGATCAAATATCAAATCTGAGTGCGAAAAACAAAAAAATTAAATAAAAAAAATCCATCCACGATCCGGATTAATCAAACAGATTTAATTAATTCCGGACACCCAAACTATTAATTTTTCATATATATTTTTTCCCCATTTTTTTTTTTAATACAGGTAACCCAGCGTCATCATACAGTTTATGTTTGAAGTGTAATTTAAAAAAAAAACATAATCCTATAATTTATAAACATAATGCAAACGTCCTTGGAGACAAGGTTCACAAGGTGGCAATAGCCGAGGTCTCCCATTGCCAAACAGAAATGACTGGTTTTGCCCATCTAAAACCCATTAACAATGTTAGATGGTTAGATATAACTTGAATGGAAATATGGCAGGGACTTGGCATGAGCTGGTTTTAATAGAAACACCAATTAAGATACTCATAGAAAAAAAAAATTCCCCATGTAATCTGTGCAGAATGTTACATAATGTACGAAGGTGAAAATTTTAGAAAGGTATGCAAGCTTTTAAATGAATTTCACAACAAAGTTATGATCTGAATTTTTGAAACAGATAAAAGTACCATGCTGCTGAATTTGTGAAATGGACTTTATCCTGCTTTAATTTTACAACTGTTTATGGTAAGTTTGATAGATTACGATATGACAAAAAAATTAAATGGCAGCCACTCTAATTAAATGATGCTTTACTGCATTAAAGAAATACTAAAAAGCAATAAAAGATATAATACATGTAACATGTTTCAACAATTTTATTAAGAATTTAACATTAAACATGATTTAAAAATAAGTAAACAAAATTATCATCAAGGCTAGGAAAAGAATTGTGGGAAAATATCTATTTATTCTTGGGTGTGGTCACAGTAGGGGGATATGCCATATAATTTCTTAAAATATTCAGACAAAAAACTATCAAATAAACCAACATTTTAACTGGCTATCATAATGAATTCACAAATTAATTTTTAAATATGGAGAATTTTCATCACTAAGGATCTTATCCTTCACACGTTGTTACCGGTAAAATAAAATGATTACTATCTGCATTTTTAATATCTCAATTCCATATTTTTCATTTTATTTCATAAAAAAAAAATGTTTTTCATTAGCCTCATGGAGAAAACAATGATTGTGTCTTTTGAATATTAATTCCAACATTTCTAACACGCAAATATATTGCTGTTTAATAAATGACAGCATGTTTCTAGTAGGGGGCGCTTTTCAGGAAATGTTGTCTGCCTAACTGCCTCTATCTTCCAACTCGTAATTTACACAACGTAATCCCGGAGACATGCTGGGGAACAGAATTTGCCAGGAAAGCTATTTCCCATCATGAATTATGTTTACATAAGCTGCGGCGAAACTTCAAAGTGAAATATTGCTTCACAATACAAGATGATTGGCCGCACAATTAGTCTGCGGAGAATCAATACGCGGAGATGAGAGGTAGATTGCCGTTATACCTGATCGCGAGTTATTGCTTGTCAGACCAGCCGTCAATCAATACGCCCGTTGCTACATCATACTTGATAACTTGATAAATAGGTTTTTCTTCGACTTATTCATTGTCAAAAAAAATAACAACAAAAAATGGACTTTAAAATATCCAATACACAGTGAATATGGAATCTCTACTAAAACCATTTGTCATTTTTTTTATCGTAAAAGGAATAAAATAGGAATAAAATTACCCTACATCACAAAACTATGATAAACTTGAGAATCAATTTGATTTTATCATTTTATCATCATTTTTATGTTATCTTTGTGAACATTTCATGACAGTGAAGAAAATAGTAGGCCTATGAAACCATACAGTGCCATACCAGACTAGAAAATGCATGCAGTCTGTCCAGAAGACCTGATAACTTATGACTGAAATTTTTTAGTTCTTTTTTTTCCATCTTAAAATCTCTCAAACTAAAAATGAACTCCTCCAAATTCAAAGCAGGACAACTCCATTATATAAAATTTAGGGGTAATAGTTATGAGGTGTACATCTGAAATATTTATTGACAATATTTCCACTGAGTTTTACAAAATTCTTTTACTCATATAAGCTTTATCAGCCTAGTTTCCTATGAATATTTATAACATACATAGAGTAACAACAGTTAAGATTATAATTTTTGATGATTTTCACCCACAATGCAATGCTATGAAGTCACCAGTGACTGAAACAGTTGTCAGTCTAACATAAAACCTCACAACATAAAAAAGTTCTTAAAATATGAAAACAATTTACTTCCATAACTGTTTCGAATTAAAAAAACATACTCTTAACAAAATATCTCAAAAGAAACAATTGTGAAAATGCCGCCACCCCTACCCCCACGTCCAATAAATGAAACAACTACACAAAAACACATATATTAAAAAATTTGGATATTTGTGGGGTCCAAAAAAATCTTACCTGCAGCTTTATGGGCATCCGTGGGGTCAGAGTTCAGATCTAATCCTTTGGTTTTGAGGGTCAATTTCAGCATCTCCAGCTCAGCATCCTTGTCTCTAAGTTCATTCTTCAACTGAAGAATAACGACTAGAGATAATGAATTGTTTCATAATAAGTATACTTAAGCATGAGGGCAATAAAATGGATGCACTTTACTCACAGAAATCTGTCTCTGAGACTAAATATTACTGGAAAACATTTTGTAAGGTTTCTTTTATCACAGAAGACTTTGCCTTCTTGCTTATGTATTGAACTTTCTTTTTCTAGAAAAATAATTGCCTTTCTTATCTGAAATTATTGAAAAGGGATAGGTTCTCATATATTCTGTGTAAATATTGTGGGGATACCAGTCTGAGCTGTAAACACTCTGATTGGTTATTTTCAAATTCTGGCTTAAAGAATGATGTGGACCAATCCGAAGCAAGGAGTTCTTATTGCAAATAATGTTGTTTTAAATTTGTAATACTGCAAGAAAAGTTATAAAAAAAAACCCAGATAAAAAGGTTAATAAATTCTGTCGGAACAAATTAAAGGTAAATTTTTCTTTAAGGAATTTAATTCTCCCATAACTTCAAACCAAAGTCCTGAATAATTAATGGCAGAATTTGGACTTTAGGTCATATATTAGCAGTTTCCTTCAATATAATAACCTTAAGATAATGTACCTAAACACACCGTACATTCAAAAGCAATTAATAAATTTAAAAGTGAAACCTTCAATGAAATACACAATCCCTTAATAACGTACAAGGAACATTTTAGTCTGATAACAAATTCAAACCACATTTTTTTATCCTTTCCTTTATTACTTTGGTTTTATGATAAATTTAAAGTCAATAATTATGGATAATGAATTTTTTTTTACAATTTACCCTTTTAGCTTCCTGTCTCTGTGAATCTATTTCATTGAGAAGACTGGTTATATGCTTGTTTTGATCTGGGTCTAGACTGGTCCCTGCTGCCATTGCTCCTGGACTGGTTCCGGACCCGTAGTGCAATCTGGGTGAAGCAGACGCCATAAATGGTGGATCAGGAAGAATAGAAGTATGCCTTGGGTAATATTGTTTATAATAATCTGACAAATTTGCACTTGCACCAAATCCAGGATCTAAACTCTGACCTCCTGTAGCACCGGTTGTTGTTGTAGTTTGGTTATCTGGAGATGTGTTCAGAGTAGCAGCCCCTGCCAAGGTAGGGACAGAAACAGACTGAGAAAGGTGGCGCTCTGACAACCCTAAGCCTCCAAGACTTGAATTTAATGCTGGAGATGTCATAGGTCGTTGTAAAGCTGATGGTTGTAAAAGTTGAGTGGAATGCATAAATGGATTTCCTGACAGACCTGGATAGTTGCCAGAAAGAAGGCTTCCAGTGTATGGCATATAAGGGCTAGCACCAAAAGGATGTCCATAATACCCACGTAAAGGTGAAGGTATATTTGTAAAAGGAAGGGTAGATGCTCTCTCCCTGTTTGACTGAGTTTCTTCAACATTTTGGGGACTGGAGCATGATTTTCTGTCACCTGAATAATCTGAAAAAGGTAACAAGTGTATAAGATTCTTAAAATATTAGAGTTCAGTCTTATACACATTAAATATCCAAGTTCAGTCTCCATTATCTAATACTCATTAGATTTCAATGGGAGTGCCAGATGAGTCCTGTGCTATACAACGATGTCATTTTAGTGCATTTTAAAAACAAACCATTCTAAAATGACGTCAGTATTTACGAATTAAACTGCATGCTTAATTAGGATGATGTAATTTTGCTGTTATGAAAGAAGTTGTAATTTCATACAAGAAAATAGTTACAGTGTATTACATAAAACTCAATGGAAAATTGTTTTATTAAAGTAAAGAATTTAAAATATGATGGAATACGGTAGAATATGCAAGAAAAAGTATCTGATATATGTTTGCGTTTTGGATTGGATACTTCAATCCAAACAGCAACATATGACAGATATAATTATTATGTATCATTAAATGGCTTTTCCATTTCATATTTGTTACAGTTTTTACTTCAAAAATGTTTCAATACATTTACAATTGGAAAAAAAAAATATTAAAAAAATATTACTCAATTTTCTCCTGGTAGACTTCGGGGATGGTTCTGGTGAATGTTTAGGGGAACCTTGGGGAGTTTTGGCAGTTTTCCCCCTTTTGTTCCTCACATCCGTGGATTCCAGCTCCTTTTTCTCCTTTTTTTCCATGTTTTGTTGGCTGTAATGAAAAACCAAATTTACAATAATTCTAGTCCTATTATTTTATTAAACATTAAATTTTTTATAACTGTCTGTTATTAACATCATTCTATGACCCTATTTCTAATCAAATTTAATACCAGATTTTCCTAATTTTTGGGAAAAAAATATACAATGGGTCAACAAAAATAAAGAACTTGTTATTTTCACACTGTGATAAATGATGTCATATTAATTATTATGATTTATTATCATGATTTAGGGGTATATAAAAGAGTCTGATAATCTACATTTAATTTAATGACAATAAATCCCAATTCCAATGTTAAAACAATATGCTTTTCCATATTTCTTTTGTTAAAAAATAATACTAAATTCTGCAAAAATAGATACTTTGTGCTTTTCCAGTATATATACCTGATTTATTCGACATACTTGTAATTTCATTAAATTATTTATTAGACTCTTCATAATCTTTAAATTTTCAGCAGGTTATTTCATTAAATTCCCAAATCAAATACTTTTCCCAAATTTCAAGCCATGTGTACTGCCATTCCGGTACAGAAAACTATCTATTGCAAACTCTTCGATCAACACAAATATTTTCATTTCTATTTGCTGTACCAATAGAAAGAGAAAAAAAAACCACATACATATCATTCTATCAGTAAACATAAAATTCGATCATCAAATATTGTTAAAAAGCATCTATCTATTTTCTTAGCAATTATTGCCAAGTATTTACATGTGCTCCGTGTAAAGTTTACAGATCTTAATCAAATGTTCATTTAGGAACAATGAAAATATTTACAGCCAAATAGCTTGTGTTTGTTCACAATTCTAGCTGTTGTTTGATAGATAAATAAGATATTTGCCCGTAACAAACCGTTTTATGTATTTAACAACTGTTAATCTGAGCGTATCAACTGTTTTCGATCAGTTAGTAAACTTGCATAGTGTTGAAAAATGTTTAAATACTTGCCGAGAGTAAAGATGCAGAAGCGGAGAACGAGAAAACTTGATTCTCTAAATACGAATCAATCTAGAAGATATGAGTTTATTTAGCTTCAAGGGCTATACAATAGGACCGAAATTAAATATCAGATGGGAACAAACACGGAGATAGATTTGTAAAAGCCACACAGCCTGAACATCCAATTGAACAGGACAATGACGAAAAGGCTGGAAAATGTATGACAATCGCTAATTAAATCGAGACCAATCAAAGACCGGCAGTCATTTAATACCGTACTGTTCGACAATAAACTTGTCATTGCAAATATAAACTACTACAGTATATCAATCCGGGCTTAATTACTTCATTGACGATTCTGTACTTTATTTGTTAAATCATTGCTAAAAATATCCCATGTTATTGTTGAGTTATCAAAAAAAATTTTTTTTTACAAATAGTGCCAGGTGAAGAGAGAAAGCTGGTATTTCAACACTTACTTTTAACACATTTAGAATTACTGCTTTATAAATTTCTTTTCATTATATTCCTTATCAAAGTTTTATAACTGAAAATTAAAGCATTATAAATGTCAAAGATATTTTTGGCAGAAAGTAGCTTTTCCACAACTAACAAACTAAATTCATAATTTAGACATTTGGCAACAAACTTGTGTAAGATCAATAAAAACATTGGCGGGCCTTTTGTACTGCAATTTTATTTCTACATTATTATTTGCTCTTATTTTTGATGATACATCACCTTTCAGAAAATTGGTTTAATTACAGTGTTTAATCTAGCTTTGTCTGAAAGGGGGCCCAGTGGGCACACATATGCCTTGAGATAGGGAGGCCATCTTAAAAATGTTTGTGGCATAATGTAGGCACAGAAACTGAAACAAAATGTTGAAAATAAGAAATATAGGAAAATAATTAAATCTGACCCCCTTATCATACAATGATACTCAACATTAAATTCCTGCAATATAAAATTCATTATCGCTCCAATCAAATGTCCGAAATTGGAATCAGTTACGCTATGCTTTAAAAAATGTTTTTAATTTTCCCTACGAACCAAAGAAACAAAATCAAACACGTAGTAATCAATTTCTGTGTCTTGTTTCACTAATCACCTCGTGAAACTTAACCCCGTACGAATAAATATGGAAAAATAATCAATTTCAATCACAAACCAGGTTCAAGCTCTCTTGGATTTCTGTTTACATAGTCTGTCAACGGCACGCTAAAAACTTCAGATGATAGATTCATACATCGCAAATCAGGCACAAATCGCTATCAGGCCCGTTACATTAGACTAAAACAAATTATCAGTGAGAAGGATTCTGTTTCTCTCGCTAATAATTAAATGGCGCTACATTCCCGGACAATTAGCGCGAGATTTCGCCGTACTTAATTCATCAGAAAGGTCTTAGGGAAACATTTAGCAGAGCTGAAGAAAAAATCTCTTTAATAAACATTGATAACGAGATTGTTCTTGAAAGATTTTTCAAATTCATCTGTTTTTTAAAGCCCAGCTTTTACTTGGATTAAGCCATTTTATTTTATGACAAAAACTTGTCTTTAATAAATGTGTCTTGTTTTTCATCAGTCCTTTAAAATAAATGTACCTTTCCACTTGTCCATGTCAGCATTTTAATCATTTTTATCACAAACAACATTGAAGGACAATCATCTATTAAAGAAAAATCAATACAGCATTCATATTGCTTATTAAGGGTTACCTCCCATTATTTAATCATAAACTCATTTAATTTCTTTTGACAAAATATGGAAAAAGGGAGACAACTTGCTTATTATCAAAAAGTATAATATCAGGAGTTGTCTTTCTTATTTAAAAGTCTTACATATTGATGATTTTTCTTAGGAAGAAGGAAATTATCTCATCCAAGAAAGAATGCCTACATAAATAACTCACCTTAACCCCCCCCCCACACACACACAAATAACTTCCTTAGTAACATGACAGAATACCAAATCCCTGCAACATGTGGTCAAATCTAAATGACAAAATGTTTCAACTCAAAAGATTAACAGTTGTAAATCCAATTTATTTCTTTTAAATGTTTCCCTCTTTTGAATGTTCTACTTAAACCAATAATTAATGTTTTCTTCTTTTTTTTATGCTTTGTGGTTTATTTTTTGTAAATACAGTAAGATTGTTGGAAAAAAATTCAATTGCATGATACTAGGATCTAAATGATTTCAGAGATACGAATGTAACACAAATGAACAAATGTTACACAAAAGAATTATGATGAAACTATGAATGAAACAGTAAGTTTTTTTTCTTGTCTTTTATGGTTGGGTTTAACACCATTCAACACAACAATGTAGGTCACATGTGTGAATGGTGACTTTCCAGCTTTAACTGTTGGAGGAAGATTTCAGGTGCCCTTCTGTATATCATTTTAGGCACAAAATTTTTAATGGGCATCTGTGTAGAACAACTGATATTCTGTAAGCTAGCTGGATAGCTTTCTCACATGGATAATACAAAGATGCTGGCACAGCCTGAACCTACAGAGGTGAGTGGCAAGTGGTTTGATTAGTCAATGGCCCTATCCACTGACCCATGGACCCCCCCCCACCCCCCAACAGATAGTGCAGTAATGCCGTTTATCCGGAATATATTATTGACGCAATTTCTGATGCAAATTTGTAGTGCATCAATCAAATTTGGATTGACTTTCAGACAAAGGTATCAATGAATTTGCACCAGCCAATAGTTGTTATCTGGAACTCCGCAAATATGGGTTCTTCCAAGCTTAATCCCCCCTTGTAAAAACAAACTTTAACTGTTACAGCTTCATGGTGCACTTACAGTCCCAAAAGATTAGTCAACCTTATTTTCAAAGCTGTAACTAACTTCACATGTCAATACACTGGTAACAGCTGGTGAAATTGTGAAATGATACACAAGAATGATTCAGCTGTTACAAAGCACTGCTATACAACACCTAAAGCTTCAAATTATACCAAAGGAACAATAATTATACAAAAGGAACAATTATTATTTCCAAGCATGGTAAATTGATACAAAAATAAATTACAAATGTAAGTTCCGGTTATAAGTGACTACTCAGATCTGTGTGGGGCAGCTAAACAAAAAAACAAAAGATGGTTCAGGTAGTATTTTGCTTTCCATAACTTTTAAAACATTTCGTTGTTTTTATTTTTATTTTGTTTTTTGTGTGTTTTTTTTTTATGGAATAAAGAGTAGTCTGCTTATTTTAGTGAGTAACACAAACATAATATAATATTTTCTAAGGAAAAAATGTGGGGTTTTTTTGGTAACGAAATATTTAAAAAGTAACAGAAGAAAATACTATTGAACTGTCTTATGTATTGGTTTTCTGCCCCATGCAGATCACTACAAGTCACATTGAGTAGGTGCAGTGTGTTATTTAAAGATTATCAGTATGATGCCCAGAGAGGTACATGACAATAGTAAACTTGTTTTTTTGTTTGTTTTTTTGGTTGGGGTTTAAATCCCACCTCAATATAAATCATTTGGGGACTTTCCAGCTTTACTGATGGAGGAAGACCTCTGGTGCCCTTCCATACATTATTTCAGGCACAAACAGGCACCCAATTAGCTTCCTCACATGAAAGAATCCAAAGTCCTTCTCGGGACTGAAACCCACATCCATGAGTGGCAAGTGATTTGAAGTCAGCGACCCTAAACCACCTGGCCACTGATGCCCCTTTTGATTTCTAAGTCAAATGGAGGTAGTACGTCATATATAACACATAGATTAGTTAACAATTTTCTCATGGACAAGACTTTATACAGATGTCAATGTGGTAAAACAAACACAGCAAAATAAATTGCATACTTCTAAAAAACCTGGACTAAAAAAATCAAACTCACCTGGAAGCTTTACTGTCCTCTTCCTCCACAACAATCTGCTCCTCAATAGAACTCAGGTCTGTTTCAGACTCTTCATTTAGTACTGTCTTAAATGGATCTGACTTATTTGCCCTCGGTAGTCGTTCCCTCAGCTCTTGATTGACCTCCTTACTACTGTACATGTCTTGTAAACAAGATTGAAGTTTGTCCTCGGCTTCTTGTCGTAATTTTCTTTCCTTATCCACTTCTTTCTCTCTGAAATATATAAATACATTGTATGTATATACAAAAAAAAATCATTTAATTTTCATTGCGGCTTTTTATGGCTCAGATATTTTTTTCTTTAAAAGGGGGCATAGATTTGTTAAGAGACATGTTTATAAAGCTTTTTATAACATGTGGTATTTTGACTTCCATAAAAGATACTCATTATTTTAACTAGTATAACTCATTACCAAAAAGCAATCAAAAGCACTACATGCAATGTTAATGCGCATCTGTTAAAATAACCACTTTTGAAAACCATAAGCATAATGTAGTTGGCACATCTATTCAGTCTTAAAGATATACTACGCTCAAATTTTTTATTAGAAAATATTGATCATTTCTGCACATAGGGCTGCATCTCTGGGTATGATCAACAGAAAATGTTCTCGACCTGGTAACAGTTTAGGAACATCAAAGAAAAATTGCAGCATCATGCGATAATGATATATAATGGTACACACAGTACAGTGATTTAAAAATGAAAGTATGTATACATGTAAATTATTTAGTGATATAGACATTATTTATTCATGCAATTTGCTCTTAACATGAGGCTCAGTTATTGACTAAATACATAGACACTAAGTATCTTAGGGTATTCCTTTTTGTTTTAAAGAAGTTAAAAGCACAGTATGCTGCAGACAGGTATAAATTTTTACTTCTTTAGAAACAGGCCAATCACTAGTTTTCAATGTCAGATGCTTGTAACCTGAAGAAAGTAGCACTCAATTTGAAATTTATAATGTGTCATGTATTTAGCAAATGTAAACAAAGTAGTACTTAATGACTTCCATACAAAATACTCAATCAATTTAATTGTATTAATTGCCAAAAAGCAACAGAAGAAAAAGAAATCAATGTTCTTGAAAAATGTTATTAGTAACCTTTTAGATCCTAAAAATAAAAGCATATCTGAAGCATAACAAGAATTGTTACTTTTTTCAAAGCCAATTCTAAATGGACCCCAAGAAAAAACAAATGCTACAAAAACCTTAGCCAAGAGCTCTACATGATTAATCTAGCTGAGCTAATGAATTTATTTAGGGGCTTCCATTGCCAAGTGGTTAAGGTTGTAAACTTCAAACCACTTTCATCTTGATAATCACCAAAAACTGATAATGAACAGTTCCAAAAATTGACGCTCAGGATAAGTCCATTTAAGAAATTTTCAGAACTAAAATGAAGTAAATATTCTACAAACTTGTTGATCAAGTCATGAATTGTATAGTAAGTTACCTCCCCTTATCTAGTATCTCTGTATTTGCTTGCTATCTTAAACCATAATCAAAATACTAGGACATTATTATATTCCACTAACTTCACTTATGTTTCAAAACCTTTTTACCTCAATGAATAGAAACATTACCTCAATGAATAGAAACTATCTAAACAATGACAAAATTTATATTCTCTGTAGTTTTAAAGCAGCATGCCTACAGATTCATTCTTGTTTTCATTAAAAATTGTAAAATGATGTGAAGTGAAGAAAATGATTAATTTACACATTGCAAACACCACTTACAATCCATGTAAATTTACCAAATAAGAGGTCAAAATATGCAAAAATCAGAGCCCTTGCTGCTTTAAATTTAGGCAGTAGAAATATGATGAAAATTACTGCAAAATCAGTCATTGATCACATATAACATATAAATTACTACTTGTATCCTTTAAAATCTTAGTACATTTTTCTTAAGTTTGATTATTGTTAAAATATTTTTGCTCATCTGCAGGCATGCAGCTTTAAATAAGTATAAAACTTAAAAAAATTACAATATCATGAATATGATCAGACTGATAAATATTATTATTTACAATTTACTTACACTATTTCCACATTCAACTGAATTTTTAATATCTTTTAACTATTTCCAATTAGGCGACAAACAATCATGAATCCAACACTTAACAAAAATGAAAAATAAAATAAAAAAAATCAAATAAATACTGGTAAATGAAATTTCATCCAACAAAATTATAGCTTCTATTCTATGAACAACCTGTCACAAAATCCTTTGCATTCATTATTGAATAAAAACAAATTATAATAAAGACATGAACATCAATTTTACCATAACAAGAGAGAACTGTGCACGTTTTTTTTTTATACTCCTTTTATTGATTATTAAACCTGTTGTATTGACGTTCTCATGATAATACAAGACAGTTCTTTCAGCGTGAATACAATAAGATTCCCTTTTAAAACAAGTCATTTATTATCACCGAATCTCTTAAGATATCTCAGTAGAAACTGTCAACAGAATGCACCTGCTGTAAGCCAGATATTTACCGTAAAATACTATCATTTTGATAGTAATGATTTTTGTCCCTTAAATGCGCTGAAATTGTGTACTCGGGTCTTGAAGTGCTTTACTTTGTACTAATTTATTTTAGTTAGATTGTGTTCGAAGCTATAAGCTTATAGAAACACTCTCGAATCTATTCCTGGATTACCAACCAGTACTAATAGCAATCAGTCTAAAAGTTTCGTACTCAAGGAAACAACTGCTAGCTCCTGACATTGAACCCACGTGGCTAGCAATCCTTAGATAACTAGTCTGAGTTGTTAACCACTCTGCCATGGGGCCAATGTAGTGCTTTGAATTTAGTGGTGTCTTTTGTTAGTTTTCAGGGAGGTTATTATAAAAACAGTCCTGCATTTTACCTGGAGTTTCACTTTAATAGGTAAAATTTCTGAGAAACAAACATAAGATTTTTGGCAATTTCAGACACTATAAACTTTTCAAAAAGTTTCCCTTACTTCATAAACCATAATAATAAATATACATTAATTTTATAATATTTTCTAAATCAAGAACTACTTGTTTTCATGTAAAAAAGTTAAAAAGGCACACACATCATTCCCTATAATTGTACCCTATAAAGTGAGGAACAAATGTGTTATAGTTTTTTATATGATACAGTAATTTAGATTTCAATCTTACACTAAACTAAACAAATTTTATTTTTATTATATGCAAAGAAACGTTTAGAAAGACATTTTAACATAATACTTAAAGCGCGCCAATGAATAATACAACGTGACGTCATTTACGACGTCACGTCATTAAGCTGGTTTCCAGCACTGTGCACGCTGGTATTTCACTGAAACAACGTTTTAAAGGGGCTTAAAATTCAAAACAGTGAAATTACCAAATTGATAATTTCACTGTTTCAAACAGTGAGTATATCAGTTTTATATTTCACTGATATATTTCTATAAACCACCGAAAAAGAATGTAATAAAACTTACTAAATATATCATTAATAAGCACAACATGGTAATCACTCTATTGTTAAAGGTAATATGTGAACAGTGAATCTTGGACATAAAATAGTTTGCTTATACCCCAGGATAAGATGGGAAAAAAACCTCACTTGCCTATTTCCGGAACACATCAGATCTATAGGTTTATATATTGGTTAGCCAACTGTATAGACTCAGGTCAAACGACTGCGTACATGGAGGTGCGGCACCAGCTCTTTGAGAGCTCTTGGCATAGATTTTTTTTGGTTTATATACAATAATAAAATCAACCATATCTTACATTATAAATTTCGACCAATTTAAGAGCTAAAAAAAGTAAAACATCAACACCAGGACAGGTTTACAATATTTTATCAATGTCTACTAATTTCGGTCAATTGACTTGATATCAATTCCAGTTAGTTTGCACACAAGTGCATATCCAAGTCTTAACTCATGGTCGAGACTAAATTCATTGATTATCGTGACTTAAGGACTTTTAAATTTAATAAATATGTTTATTTAATGCCTTTACAGTAAAAATTGTTTCCTAAAACCGAAAAATAATATGGTTTGTTAAAGGGTTGTTCAAATTTTACTGTTTTGCAGAATTTTTTTTTTCATTTTACAATTAAAGGTTGGCAAGGGCAAAATTTTCATTTAATGCATTCTTTTGTTTTATGCAAGTGGTCTGTGCAGATACAGTGATATATTATACATTGTATATGCACATTTGCTTACAATAAATGGAATATAAAAAGTTATTGAATGTATCACTGATAAAGGATGCCTAATGTCTTTGATGGAATAAAAAATACTGAACAAGAGCTGTCACGCAAGTGACGAATGCCCTGAGGTTTTTTTACATGATGGGACTGAAAATATTTTTTCCAGATAATTGTACCATTTGATGTAAGTTTATACCATTAATCTTTGTGCAAAATTTCAGATCATTTGCGCACACCGTTTTTCCAGAATAATTATTCAAATTGTAAAAAACTGACCCTAACTGAAAAGCATTTAAACGCTTTTCACTCAAATTAGGCTAAGAAAAGCATAAAAATACGATTTTTAATTTATTTCAAGGTATGTTTCTTAACTATCTTTGCATATATCACTGTTTAAAGTGCCCCAGCTCATTTCTGTAAGAAATTCAAATGTTATGTTTTTAGACTTTTAAACCTCAGTGGAGTCCCTTTAAGCATGCAAGTATTATGATAAAAAAAGAGACTGAAAGTAACTTAAATTGCTTAATATTGTTCTTATGAAATGAAGTGCTATTTATGCCAAGTTATTTTAAAATCCTTCAATGAATGACAATGTTACTGTTTGGAAACTAATGTGTACTTTCAAACTCTTCTTATGAACACAAGTACCTTCAAACTATTATTGTGACCTTAACCATGGAGGTGGGAACATGGGTCTTACACACAACACGTCATCTTGATGTGCAAAGTTATTTTAAAATCCTTCGATGCATGACAAATGTAATGTCCGGACATGCGCCTTAGCCATGACACATCATCTTGATGTGGCAAGTTATTTTAAAATCCTTTAATGCATGACAAAGTCACATTTCAGACATGAATGTGTATCTTCAAACTCTTCTAAAGAGAATGAGTACCTTCAAACTGTAAGTGTGACCTTGACGGTAGGAACAGGAGTCTTAAACATGACATGTTGTTTTAATATGGTTGACATTTACACTTAGTTATTTTAAAATTATTCAATGCATTACAAAATTTCAGCTTGGACACTAATGTGTGTATCTATAAACTCTTATTGTGATAAAGATAACTTTAAAATGGTAATGTGACCTTGACCTTTAAGGTAGGTATGTGATTCTTGGATGGTACACATTGTCTTAATGTGGTAGACATTTATGCCAAGATGTTCTAAAATCCTTCAATGCATGACAGTCCATACACAAATGTGTGTACACATGTACCTATAAACTCTTATTGTGATAAAGGGAAACTTCAGTTTGATCTTGACCTTTGAGGTAAGGATGTGATTCTTGAATGTGACACATCATCATGATGTGGTAGACATTTATGCCAAGTTATAGTAAAATCCTTTGATGCATGACAAAGTTACAGCCCAGACACGATTGTGTGTACCTATTAACTCTAATTGTGATAAAGTGAACTTTAAAATAGAAGTGTGACCTTGACCTTTGAGGTAGGGATGTGGTTCGTGAACGCGACACATCGTTTTGATGTGGTAGATGTTTGTGCCAAGCTTTTTCAAAATCCAACAATGTATGATAAAGTTACAGTCCAAACCAATGAAGTGGGGATGCACAGACAGACAGTTGGACGGTGAGATTTTATTATGCCACCCTTCGATGGCATAAAAATGACCACTTGATTATTTACATGCAACATGAAGTGAAGCTTTAGAGCAAGTGATTTAAAATTATTTACTTTTATCATACAGCAGCAACTGCAGTGGCAGAAATTATAGAATATTGCACAGGTTTGTTTGCTGACAAGGTGTAGTTATTAAACAAGGGGCATAATACTGAAAGCAATATTTTGAGTTATGCCCCTTTTTAAACTTAGAATTTAACAGATGAGCAATATTCCCCAAAAAATGCTCTTGTTTATAATTGTTAACTAAAAATCTTGCTTTTCATACAAATGTGACAATAAATATTGGTTTGGACTATTGTTTCGTGGTTTTAGGCATATTTTTATTGTAATATTGATCATAAAAAATAATCTTTAAATTTTGAAACTACCCTCACTTTCATTGCATATCTCAGTAAAGTACATGTATTGAATAGCATTTATTGATTTGAGCTATTGTTTCAATGTGGTTTCAGGCATATATTTTTATTTTGTTATTGATCATAAATGAAATTTTTAAATTTTGTAACTACCCTCACTTTCATTGTATATCACAATGAAGTATTGAATAGCATTTATTTCTTATCATAAAGACCAGATAAATATTTTAAGTGGATCAAATTCAAGCTCATAAATTTGTTAACTGTCAACTTAGTGTGTACATAGTATATGTTTTTCATTGTGATAACTTTAGTGATATATTAACTCTTACCCAGCTGGAAACTAAAGTGATTTGACTTCCACAAGTGAAGAGCCAGGCAGCCTGCATATACTGTTGACTGACTTTGCCCACAAGTGAAGAGCCAGCTAGGCCACCTTGCATATACTGTTGACCAACTTTACTTACAAGAGAAGAGCCAGACCAGCCTGCACATATTATAACTGTTTACTGATTTTACCCGGAAGTGAAGAGCCAGGCCATCCTGCACATAATGTTGGCTGTTTTAACCTACCTGTGAAAAGTCAGGCCAGCCTTCACATACTGTTGGCTGATTAACCTACCAGTGAAGAGCCAGGCCAGCCTGCACATTAACTGTTGGCTGATTTTACCGCGCCAGTGAGAGCTAGCCAGCCCTGCACATATCTGTTTAAACTGATTTAAACCCACAAGTGAAGACCAGACATAGGCCACACTGCACATACTGTAAACTGATTTTACCCACATTGAAGAGCAAGGCCAGAGCTTGCACATGTTGACTGACTTTACCTACCAGTGTGTTGACTGACTTAACCCACAAGTGAAGAGCCACCTGGCCAGCCTACACATACAGTTGACTGATTTTTCCCACAAGTGAAGAGCCAGGCCAGCCTGCACATACTGTTGGCTGATTTAACCTACCAGTGAAGAGCCAGGCCAGCCTGCACATTAACTGTTGGCTGATTTTACCCGCCAGTGAAGAGCCAGGCCAGCCTGCACATACTGTTAACTGATTTTACCCACAAGTGAAGAGCCAGACCAGCCTGCACATACTGTAAACTGATTTTACCCACATTGAAGAAGCAAGGCCAAGAGCCTTGCACAATGTTTGACTGACTATTAACCTACAGTGTATTGGACTGACTTAAAACCCACAAGTGAAGACAACCTGGCCAGCCCTACACAATACAGTTACTGATTTTTCCCAACAAGTGAAGAAGCCAGGCCATAAGCCTTGCATACTGGTGGATGATTTAAACCTAACAGTCGAAGAACAGGCCCAGCCTGCAACATATACTGTTGCTGAATTTTAACCACCATGTGAACAGCTCAGGAGCAGCCTGCACATGAATTGTTTAACATTTTAACCCGCAAGAGGAGAGCCGCAGCCAAGCCTAGCCACATATACTATTGCTGACTTTGCCACCAATGAATAGCCAGGCCAGCCTGCACATACTGTTAACTGATTTAACCTTCCAGTCAGCCTGCGCATACTGCTGATCTTGAAATCCCAAAAATTGGCAATGACCTGGACACTTTGAAAAACAGAAACTAAGGGACTAAATAATTTAAGAAATATTGCAGATAATATTTAAGGTAAAAGCAGCATGTTGCATTTCTTTGATGACCTTTTTTGTCCTTCAAACAATGGAACAAACCATAAACCCTGCTTAAATGTGAAATAGACCTTTCTTACATAGGAATTTGGAAGAATCCAGTAAATAATTACCGGAAGTTTAAGGGATTTCTGCATGGATACATAGATAAAGTTACTTTTAGTCAACTTTTGTGTTTAAGGTTAGACATCCAGAATGTGCTGGAGTCATTTTGTGGTAGTGACGACAGTGACCAGTATTACAAAAATTATGGTAATTCATAATTTCTAGGTAATTTCAACATCAAATATACAAAATTTGAATCAAGCAAAGTTGGTAATTTCAGATAAATTGAGATGACAATGAATCTGAATATTTTTCACAAGATTCTCAGAATTTTACAGGTGAATATAAATTTTCTTGTATCAATTAGTTTGGAGAACTTTTTGTTGAAAATGTGTCAGAATTAAATTGTATTACCATAAATACACAGTCACAGTGTTTACTGGAGTTCAGGTATTATTAATTGCACTTTCTGTCAAGAATAAAAATAGAGCATGCTCGTTGATTGGCTACATTTTTTTCTGGGGTTTACTTATTATGATGACAAGAAAAGGGATAAATATGGAAAAACTATATTCAGTTGTTGTGAACGACAGGAAAAGTGTTTTTATTTTTGCTTGTATTTTTTTTGCTTATGATACATGTACAAACGAGAAAGAACGCTATGCCCCCTAACGTAAAAATCAGTCTCTTGTTTCGATGCTCTTTCTATTACTTGTAGTCTATGACTTCATCATGAAACATACAGGACATAAAAATAACGAAAGGAGTTTCATTGCAAATGTTGGACATGTTATGCCTTAATAATAAAATTTAATGTTACAAGTAGGTTTTAAAATTTAAAAGTATTTATTAGTTTATCTCTATAATCTACTTATCTTATATGCCTTATTATTGAGTAAGATTTTAAACAAACAGTTGAAAGCTACTTATGATATAAATATTGTGATAAAATATTTTATGTTCTGGTTGGGTTTCACCTGAACAGTCGGTATAAGTCACATGTCAACTTTCCAGTTTTAATTGTGAAGAAAGACCTCCTTTGCGCTTCCATGCATTGTTTCAGACACAAAATTGCACTCAGTGAAACCTATTACAATATCAAGTTTTGAAAATATTTTCACAAAATTCGATTCCAGTTGCTTTATGATATCTGAACAGTAAAGGTGTTCAACGTAGATTTGTATTATATTATATATATTGAAGTTTACAACATGAAAGGGCCATTTACATGGCTGAAAGCTGGAAATTTTAAAAATCCTGAAAATCCTTAATTTAGCAGTTTTTCTATAGTTTTACATAGGGAATAGATTAGGCTTTCAGGAGATTGAGAATCCTGAACTTCAGGAATAATCCTTAAAACTTTCACCCATGCATTTAGTGTGGAGAAGATCATCTTGCCAGAAGTGTGTAGTAATGTGTAGTGAAACAGAGGGTGAAAAAAATATCCATAGTGTATTATTAGTCCCCTACCGGTTTACCGGAGGGGACTTTAGGTTTACCCTCCGTCCGTCTGTCCATCTGTCTGTCAGTCCGTCCACAAAACTGGATCCCGCGATAACTTGAAAAGTACTGAAAATATTTTTATGAAACTTGGTATATGGATAGATGGCAGTATGGAGATTATGCACGTCTTTTTCTTTTCTTCCTATGTTGAAAATTCTGGTTGCTATGGCAAATAGGCTGAAAATATGGCAAATTTTACACATAAACTGGATCCAGTGATAACGCAAAAAGTACTGGAAATATTTTTATGAAACTTTACATATGGGTAGATGGCAGTCTTGAGATTATGCACGTCTTTTTCTTTTCTTCATATGTTGAAAATTCTGGTTGCTATGGCAACAAATAGGCTGAAAATATGGCAAATTTTACACATAAACTGGATCCAGTGATAACGCAAAAAGTACTGGAAATATTTTTATGAAACTTGACATATGGGTAGATGGCAGTCTTGAAATTATGCACGTTTTTTTCTCTTTCTTCCTATGTTGAAAATTCTGGTTGCTATGGCAACACATAGACTGAAAATATGGCAAATTTTACACATAAACTGAATCCAGTGATAACTCAAAAAGTACTGGAAATATTTTTATGAAACTTGACATATGGGTAGATAGCAGTCTTGAGATTATGCATGCCTTATCTGTTCTTCCTATTTTTGAAAAAAATATCAGTTGCCTTGGCAACAAATAGGCTTAAAACATGGCAAATATAACAATATTTGTGATTAGTCAAAAAGAGCTGAACATTTTTTATGAAATTGCATCTTTAATTCAAGAGTTATCTCCTCTTTAAGAATTTTGCTTTTAAAATGGTATATTTTGGTAACAGGGATGTTTCAAATATTAACTTTAGAGTGTCTTTCAGTCCGTCTGTCTGTCTGTTCATAAAAACTGTATCCTGTGATCACTTTTAAAGAACTTTTCCAACAAATTTTCTTAAAATAGAGAAAAATTGAAACATTAGTGAATGGCCAATGGCCCTTCAGAATGTTGATGGGGTTCTAACCGGTAGGGGACTTATGGATTGCTTGCAATACTATGATAATTGCTTGTTTTATATAAATTCTTCTAAAAAGTTGCAATTGTTCTGTTATCGGAAAATCTCACTGAGTGTCATTGAGTTGCATTAAAAAAATGGGAGCGCCCAACTAGAAATGTCACTGAAAATATCACTGATAGGTATAGAAATCTATAACAAATTTAAGATCTAGATAGGTGTTGACTTTAATATCAGTGGTCTCAATAGTTGGGTCAAATTAAGAATAAAGCAAAGAATTTGGACTGGATCAGGTGGTCTTAAAAGTGGATAAGTGGTTGTTTTTAATTCTGGATCATGTAACCATTGTGATTGACATAAAGAACCCTGTAAAAAATAGTCTTATAAAGGGGGTGGTCTTAATTCAGGGGTGGTCTTAAGTAAAGATTCTACTTTACATTGAATGTAATCAATTATATATCAATCAATCACTCTCTTAAAATTATTGTAATTTAATTGATTACATGTAACATGTAAGCCGTCCGGTATTAGCTCAGTAGGTAGGGTGTTGGACTGTGAATCAGGCAATCCAGGTTTAATTCCTGGACAGCACAGGTCACTTTAATTGTGACTGATCATGAAATCCTTTCTAAAGTCATTAACTCATTTACATTTTACCTCTACTCTTACATGTACAGAAGTAATTATGCAGTTCCTTGCGAAAGTGAAGACCACTAGTACTAGTAAACTGCTTGACAGCCTTCTTATGAACTAAGCGGAGCTTGAACTGTGCTCTTGTGAATTCAATACGGTGATCCGGAGTGAAAACTACCAACACATCTAACGTGTTGGACTAGTCATAACAAATTAACAATAACTTGAAAGTTGAATAAACAATTAAGTCAGACAATCTGGTAATTAAGCTAGCATAGGATAAATCAAAATGTCCTATCTAAAATTATAAAATATTTGTTTAATCATATTATTACTGTTACTACTGTGATAATGATACTAAAACTACAGTAAATTAAATAGAATCTAAATGGGCACCTGTCTTCAACTTCATTTTGCAGCCGATCAATTTTATCTTTCACTTTGGCTTTTAGGGCACGATTGTAGCATATCATTTTCTTATCTGATTCGGAACGATTGTGAAAATCTTTATCTGGCGATCTGTCGAAAGGTCGAACATATTCTACTTTTAGAGGAACGTTTGTTGACTTTTTATCAATAATTTTGACATTTTCCTCCATTTTGTTTCGTGTGTAAACAAAGTTGCATTGTGGGTGGAGATAAAGGGAGTAACTCCCGTTATGCAGAAACCCGGAAATAAACTGGTCGCAACGTCCCGTACATTTTTATTTCGTCGATATTCAACTATGATCGAGCATGAGTTATTACCAAGCGATCGGTGACCTCATTTTCAGAAATAGATTGATTCAGAATGAAGCTTTATATTTTCAAAAAGATTACTGTCAGGTTCTTCTTTTTCAGTAAGTAAAAGAAAATATATACTACTACGTACTGTATAATAATAATGATGATGATGATGATGATGATGATGATGATGATGATGATGATGATGATAATGAACTCTTTATCTAACGAAGGTAGCTTATAAAGACAATACATCAAAGCATTAGAGATAACACATGTAATGCAAAATTTTATTTTCAACAAGGCATTCAATTAACATATCAATTGACATATATGTATACATTCATAATTAAAAGTAGGGGCTATATGTTAGCGTTATAAAATAATTGTTTCATATCAGGTGTAAGCAGTTTTTGAATTATTTTCAGCAGCGATATTTATAATTGCGAGTCTACTGTATATAATATAATATGTATGTACGTTAATTTTTAGTCTATATACGGTAATTCGATTTGTATAATCTATATCATGTGCACAAAGAAATGTATAATCAATAGCTAAAGAGACTTTAGCAAACAGGTTTTAAGAGCATTGCCACTGTCGCACAAAGTCATAATAAAATCGACATTTAAAGTTATGGCAACTATATAATATACAGGAAGTAGATATGTATATGTGTGCGTTTACCTACTGTGTTAATGAATGTAATTCTGCGCCAAAAGTCTTTTTTAAATCTCATTTCTAAAAACCAAACATTTGCTGCTTAAGAAATCTCAATATTTAGCTTGTAAATTTTAGTTATCTTTATCCAAAATTTTAGGAATAGATCAATTAACCATAAAAGCCATTATTTTGTATGACTTTGTAACTGGGTATAGAACGTTTCCACGTGTACGATATCATTTTTTAGAGTCACTAATTTGACTTGTTTACGTATACATGCTTATCATGAATATTATTTTTGATTCGTAAATCGACTTCTCAGACGAACCTCTAAGGTACATTTTATACATATTCAAAAATCTTCATCAGAGATAATCGTTTGTATATATATTTTTTTTTTGGTTATCTGCCCCCACCCACATTTTTGACTGCAAATCATTTGTCCCTCACAGCTGTGGGTACAAATGTGCAAAATGTGTAGCATGTGGTGAAAAAAACCCCAACAACTTGAAGAGCCAGATGTCCATATCGTTATCAAAAATAAATGTATATGAATCGAAGTAGAAATCGACAATGAAACTGAAATAATTAATCAGAATACCTTGTTCAATGCCTTATCCAAAACGAATAAAGGTTACACATTTTAAACTCTTCAATGTACCGCATTTTTGTTATAAACTCAAGTATTCGAAAAAAAACTAAGGCAATGCCTGTAAACAAATAAACAATACTGTAATTTTCTACCGTTTTGGCTGAATAATGGAATTTCAAATTCATTGTCCGTGTGCGTCAACTATTAAACAAAAAGAACCAAAAAGCCGTTTTGTTTTACTGTTTGCTTTATTGTTTATACTCGATAAAATTTCTTTCATAAATGAATTGATATTGATCGACCAAATGAGAGTTAAGTGAAACGTTTTTTTTTCCTTCGGCAAACTAAAATGCAATTATTATTAAGCCGTCGTGTTGATAAACGAAAATCAGTCATTTAGGTGTTGTCTTTATGTAATGAAACTCTTTCAGTGACTTTATAGGATGAAAAAAATCTGCGTGTCTTTATATATAGGATGAAAGCAGCGTTCCCTCACAAAATATAGGTTAAACGATAATATCATGCATTCGCCACCCGCTTCGTCAGAGATTTTCAAACATCATTATTGCTTAGGAATATGTTAGAAATTTTGCAAAAATCCCCTGTTAACCCGGTTCCACTCGCGTGGAGTATCGGGGATTCCATTCATTACATACACGTACAGGTCTCTCGAATCTTTAATTGCCCAATCTGCGTGAACAATTTTTATTGCAAATCACTGCTAACTGCGCCCTCATGACTTCTGCCAGTTGGAAATACAAACCACGCAATTTTGGCCCAAAATTTAATACAATTATACATGTAATTGTATTCGCCCGAAACTGCGGGGACAGATGGGAAGAATAAAAATTTGGAGTTTTTTTCTCTCGCTATTCCCACCATACACTTCATGGTGCATTACCTGTATATACATGTATATCTACTACAATATATAGTAAAAATATTATACTCAAATTTTACAACTAAAATTAATAAAATGGTTCTCGTAATATCAATACAAGTATAAGAATATATTTGCGGAAAGTGACCAAATTATAGCTTAATCAAAGCGGCGTAACCAACCAGGATGTATCTATATATCTACTGTAATATCAACAATTTGGTGTTTAAAAGAGACACACTTGATGATCTTTACGTTTTCTAATGTTATCCACTTAAGCAATCTAACAGGAACTGAAATACAGTTTTTTTATCATACATAAACATTTTTATGCTCCCCGAAAAATTTCGGGGGAGCATATAGTCGTCGCCTTGTCCGTCTGTCCGTCCGTCCGCCTGTCCGTCTGTCCGTCCGTTGTCTTGTCCGCAACATAACTTGAAAACCCTTGGAGATAATTTGTTGAAACTTCATACAGTGGTAGAGGGCATTGAGGGAGGGGGGGGGGTGCAGTGTCAAAGAACCATAACTCTATTTTGCCCGGTTTTTGAATTATCTCCCCTTATAGAAAAATCTTGTCCGGGGCATAACTCTAAAACTATAAGAGATATCAACATGAAACTTTGTAGGTGAATAGATCTCAATGGGGTAGATGTGCAGTGCATAAGAACAATAACTTTGTCCTAATTTTGGAGTTATTGCCCTTTGTTAATTTTAACACTTTGAACTTTGTCCGGAACATAACTCTAAAAACTAAAGAGATATCAAGATGAAACATTGTAGGTAGATAGATCTCATTGAGTAAAGGTGCAATGCAAAAAAGAACCATACCTCTGTTAAGCCTCATTTTGAATTATCTCCCCTTTTAGAAAAATCTTGTCCAGGACATACCTGTAAAAACTATAAGAGATATCAACATGAAACTTTGTATGTAGATATATCTCAATGAGTAGATGTGCAATGCACAAGAATCATAACCCTGCCTTGCCTAATTCTGGAGTTATTTGCCCTTCTGTTTTTTTTACTTTTTGAAGTTGTCCGGACATAACTCGGAAATCATAAGAGAGATATCATCAAGAAACTTTGTGAGGTTGAAAAGATCACATTGATTAGAAGTGCAGTGCAAAAGAACAGTAACTCTGCCTTGTTTAATTTGGAATTATTGCACTTTGAAATTTTTCCAGGGACATAACTGTGAAACTACAAGAGGTGTACTTTCCTGTGTCCAAAACCTATTCGGAAGCATCACCCGGCCCAAACCGGGCTCTTGTTTAAGTTTATTTTCAAATTGTATAGGTTTTGTTTTCATCTTGTGTTTTAACTTATGAAAAAACATAAGATCAGTTGTGAATACGACCCCTGTTCAACGTTTCTCGATTTTAAACTTTGAAAATAAAAACAGTTTAGTACAAAGTATTCTATAAAGAAAATAAACTTAAAAAAAAAACCTTCTTCTCGAAAAAATCAATAAACAGAGCTTGATATAAATTTGGTACGTAGCAAAACCATGTTGCTCTCTACAAAAGTTACATAAATCAAGAAGACTTGTATACTATTAGGAAAACATATTTAATTCTTATCGTAAGAAACTGCAATGCTCAAGGTGTGAAGCAATGCCTAATTGGTCTCTATAAGAGTTATATAAATCCTGTATCTTGGGTTAAAAGATGGCCAAACATAAGCGGTATATAGTGTGCATACGCACACATAAACAAGCTTTGAAAGTCTATTCTACAGCAACATAAAGAATAGTATAATTGTTTTAAATATTGTGTAGATATTTCCATACAAACACCCGTCCCAACTCCGACATTCTACTTTTCTTCGGAAAATTGGTATAAACAAATCGGGGAAATATTTTAAAACAAACAATAGGTTTTACATAGATAACACCATGATACAGACAGGCATTCGTATATTTGTATTAGACTATATTTATATGTATTTCTGCTTTAAAACATGTACGTACATACCAAAGGAGTAAGAAAGAAAACTTAGCGAACAAAACATAATATATATTTTATTGTTTATTTTCGTTCATTTTGTTACTTTAGCAAATATAAGATAATTGCAAATTGACAATGATAACATTTGTCTAAATGTTCAATAATCGTCTATGATTACAGCGGCTATGTCACTAAATCACAATTTCATTTATTAATAACAGCGTACAGGTGAACAGAGACAATATATCACTATTCTGTAGAATTATAATGTTACAGAGCCTCTTAGTTTTTGAAAGGCGCCTTTGTTGACAGTTCATCACAGGCCCCGTTGTGTGCTAGCTCAACACTGTCAAAAATGAAACAAAACTTGGTATGTAATTCAAAACCTGGTGGTCTCTTTAAGACTTGAAATAATGCTTCATTTGTAGTCTTACTGTAATGTTTCCTGCTAAGAAAATTCTAACATAAGCCAATATCATAGCAAATTGGTTATTTCCGGAACTTACTTTCAAAATCTTTTGCATTAGATTATTTACAATCACTCACCCCTTACCGCTATGTACTAAATTCCGATCTAAAACGATTAGAATTTATTAAATACTGAATATTGTGAAAAATAACTGTCCGATTTTTCACGATATTGGCCAATGTTAGAAATTTTTGGCGGGATCAATACCTTAAGTAATATGTTACAGCATAAATACGCCTTCTTTACTTATGTACAATTATATATGACACAGTTTGAAGTATAATTTTTGTTTATTTACCGAATTTACAGAATATAAGAGAGAGTCTGAAATACGCGTTCTTGTCTGAATTCACAATCTTTAAGAAACATAATAAAAACAGAGTTCTTTATACAAATTAACGCCAAATATGACACAAGTTTACAACTCAAAATACACGTTCTTTCTGCTTCTTACAAACACATACTTTTAGGATTATAGAGAAGGCATACTTCAAGCTGTGCCATCTAACTTTATTCGGAAATAAACTATGTTACATCTTACCTAATTGGTTTATTCAAATTGATTGTTCTATTTAAATTTATTTTATCAATAATAAAAGTGAACAAATACTGGGTTCATTCTTACCTGATAGAGAAGTTTAACATATAAGCATAACTAAAGCGACTCAATAATATGAGCAATCGACATAGTTGACAAACAGTTTATAAGCCCTTGGTTTCTATTTGAAATTGTATTTCATGTTTACTATTCTTTTGCATCTATTGGGTTATTAAAAATTCATTAAAATTCATTTAATATACCACAAGAAGTCTTAATGAAATTGAAAATAGTGAAAAAGTTTAACGAAAACTTAATTTGCGCATTTTCTATTGCAGTCGTTGTCGTAGGTTGTACCATCGACGCCACACACTGGTAGGTAGATTGATGTACATATACATGGGATGTCTTCAGGTTCAACAGTAGGCTGCTGACTCACAGCAGATCGCTTACGTAAGCCAGTGCATTCACCATCATGGAGGTAGGTCGCCCCACTTATGTCAAATAAAACAATTGTAAAATAGTTAATAAAACGGTCTAACTTTTATATCTATGTACATAAAACAAACATCTCGACATCATCGCGTTTATACACTAACGCAAGAATATTGAAATAACGCCGGAATAGTGCAATGGACCTGGTCACGAATTCCACATCACGTCGTCACATGCAATTCATGACCACGTCTTTTGTAAACTGAAATGCCTGGTACTTGGTCGTTATGCTATACATAAAGATCTGAATGGAATATAGATATATAACTGATTACTTATAGCGTTTCAACGTGGGCCATTTTTTCCAAGCGCTGGTGGGTCATTGAATAACGGGAAGTGGTCAATTTTCAACGTAGAAAATAAAAAAAAAATCCGTTAAAAACGACCCATGGGGAAACTTTTCAACGGGGTTAAAATTTGATGTTATACTTCCGTCAAGTTCGCGTTATATTAGATACACACAGGTGTACGGCGCGTAGCTGGGCCAGTTACTATAACACCCATTCATGATCCCGCGATAACTTGAAAAGTACTGAAAATATTTTTATGAAACTTGGTATATGGATAGATGGCAGTATGGAGATTATGCACGTCTTTTTCTTTTCTTCCTATGTTGAAAATTCTGGTTGCTATGGCAACAAATAGGCTGAAAATTATGGCAAATTTTACACATAAACTGGATCAAGTGATAACGCAAAAAGTACTGGAAATATTTTTATGAAACTTGACATATGGGTAGATGGCAGTCTTGAGATTATGCATGTCTTTTTCTTTTCTTCCTATGTTTGAAAATTCTGGTTGCTATGGCAACACATAGACTGAAAATATGGCAAATTTTACACATAAACTGAATCAGTTATAACTCAAAAAAGTACTGGGAAATATTTTTATGAAACTTGACATATGGGTAGATAGCAGTCTTGAGATTATGCATGTCTTATCCGTTCTTCCTATTTTGATAAAATATCAGTTGCCTAGCCCTTGACAACAAATATAGGCTTAAAACATGGCAAATAAAACAATATTTGTGATTAGTCAAAAAGAGCTGAAAATTTTTTATGAAATTGCATCTTTAATTCAAGAGTTATCTCCTCTTTAAGAATTTTGCTTTTAAAATGTTATATTTTGGTAACAGGGATGTTTCAAAAATTAACTTTAGAGTGTCCTTCAGTCCGTCTGTCTGTTCATAAAAAAACTGTTTCCTGTGATCACTTTTAAAGAACTTTTCCAACAAATTTACTTAAAATAGAGAAAAATTGAAACATTAGTGAATGGCCAATGGCCCTTCAGAATGTTGATGGGGTTCTAACCGGTAGGGGACTTATGGATTGCTTGCAATACTATGATAATTGCTTGTCTAGTTATATATTAACCATTAAACAGTAAAATAAATGATTATTTTTACTTACGCACATTCTAGAAAACATAGATTAGGAAACGTCATGCCACAAACGCTGCACACAGGTGAGTAAGTTCTATGGCAAAAACATGACGCTTTTGCAGTTGGCATGGTAAATAAAAATAGTATGTGATACATTATGCATATTGACAAATACATAAAGTCATGTTTTTCTATATTCGAAAGAAACACTAAAAGGTTCTTCCTCCAAAACTGAAATTAATAAGACAATCATAAGATATATCTTCTGATATTTTATGGGGAAATGTTAATTAGTAAAGTAATTCAGCCAAATTGTTAGACAACTACCAACGTTGTATGTATTATTCCCTGCGGTCTGAATTGATATACGTTTAACTTTTGAGGCATGGAGGAGCACATGATCTGTAAACCGTACATGATCGGTTTGATCTTTTCGAAAACCTAGCTAGAAAACCTTGCCGGTACGTTACGGAAATGGTCCGAATTACACCTAATTAACAACAAAAAACTATTACGTGATATTTCTAATTTTCTATAATTATTTTCCCGTTCAAGGTGGAAAAACTTGAATGATGTGTTTGAAAATTATCAACGTTTCTTTAATATTTATCTAAAATTTTACAAACAATAAATTGTTTATACTGAAAATCAACAAAATTAAAATATTCGTAGTGGCAACTGCCATACTAAATAGAGATATTTTCTGCGTAAACTTGTGTGTTTACATTATTTTTTTTGTCCGGAATTATTCAGAAAATGGTATTTAATCATTTTCTTAAAAAGAAATAATTGTTTTATGTTCGACCTTCTCCGGTCTCCGGTCTTTAACGGTCACTAGTTTCAAAAGACCTTCTTCTATCTTGATCGATTATTGTCAACTATATTTCTGATACAAACGTTTATTTATCCCCCAAACAATGTTGAAAATAGTTAAATGAAATATCTTTATATCCCGCAGAAAACCATTTTACTTGTTAACGTATTGAGTGTTAGTGTACACATTTGCAGCGTAGATAGTTCAAGTTGAATGTGACTATCTTTAATACTTCTAAATATCAAGAACTGGTTCGATTGCACCCACAACGTTTTAGAAATGAAACCATGACATTGTCCGTTGAACGAGGAAATGATCTTTCAGAAAACTTTCACAGATTTAAAAAGCATGGGCAAAGTTGCAAAAGTTTGTTTAAATCGGTTTTGCAATGGACGAGTTTTGTAATCGCAACGAGTTTTTCAATAAAATTTTGCAAAACTCGTTTTATTGCAGAACCGGTTGTAACAAAGGTTTGGCCAATGGGTATCATATATACGCCTCTAATCAACAACAGAAAATGCAAAGATTGTTTGCGCGACCTCAGACGTTTTAGCATATAACAGAAATAGTCTGTCTAGCTCCTGAAATCATTCACAGTAACAGGTTTTAAAATAAGAAAACTCGAGTGCGATCACATATAAAATATTTATTTATTTATGAGCATAAAAACGTGTCACTCAATACAAAAAGTTGGAAAACAAAACAAAATCAGTAAAAGAAATTTAATTCAAAGGTAGTAATAGAAGTTATGAAAAAGCGATATAAAATAAACTGACCAGAGATCCCAGCAAAACAAATGACTGCAAGACAAACTGAACTAATCATCTTGTTTTTGTAGCTTTAACAAAATTTTTAAAGTTTCGATCGGAATTAAACAGTTTAATATGCTTTTGTCGATGCTGAATTTAGATTATATATTGATATCTACATGATCTCAACATGTCAGTACCCCCATGTAACTGGTACATTTTCTGGTAAAGCAGCTCAGTAATAAATTGATCAAAAATTGAAAAACCTTACAAAATGAACTGTTTTTCTTTTCGCAAATACATCATTATGTTATATACACAATCTTATGCGTTTTTGATGCCATACGTTTAATCAGATTACCCATAGTATCTCGGACAAGAGTGCTGTCAAACTTGATAATTTCTTTACTGAAAAAAAACCCCAAACAACATCAACTCAGCTTTTGCGCCTACAATAACGACCTGAGTCCGAAAATACACAACAATACTTGGTATTTGTATATGAAGTCACAGTGACAGTTTATTCAGAATAGAACAGAGAAACACTTTATAAGTTACATATACTAGTATAGCAACACAAGAGAATCTACATCAATATCAATATATGTGTAGTGTCGCTTTAAAATAAGATTGGTGGTGCTGATATATCCTGGTACCGTTCAGTTGATGACAAGTTTGAGGTTTAAACTCTTTTAGTCTGACAGGATTAGAATATTCACGGCCAATAGATTTATATATATTTGTGGTCAACTAGTCAAATTCAATAAATAACAAAAATAAAAATGGCTGCACGGTGGAAGTACTAATAAAATAAAGTAGGGGGCGCTCAAGTTACGAATACAAAACATTGGTTTGAAAAGTACTTACATTCAGATTATTTAGAAATTTTAAAGTAATCTAGGGACAAACATTCAAAAAGAAATAATAGCTAAGCCCTTTATCGTGTTGTTATAATTTTTCGGGTCCTTCGGGATTCATTGATGCCAGCACTATTAAAGTTATGAGAATTGAGTAACCGCTCAAGCCGCTGCTAGGGGGCGTAGAGGATGTTGCACGTTATTCATTTATCCCTCATGTACAGACTCAATCAAACCGAGTCTGCATTTCTCTTGTAATTTTGTTGTGATTAATGCTTCCGAGGGTTCACTTTGCTTCCAGATTTTTATAAGTTTACGAAAACAAGATAATTAATTTATTTTGAAAAAAAAAGAAGACGAAGTACTTTTGTTGCGACACAGATCTTTATATTTATTAATTTGATAAAATAATATTTTATTGCAACCAATTCAATGCATTAACTTAGTATATACTTATACGTAATCGAATTATTGATGAAATAAAATGAGTATTTTCATTTTCCGTATTTTTACTGTAGTGCAACATATTTTCCGTATTTGCCCTGGTGTCTTGCCAGATTTCTTTTTTTATAAATTCTGCCAGTACATAAAATTTAAGAGAAAGTCTTTCAAATTGTGATGTCAAAAAAGAGACAAATGCATATAATAAACAGAAAATTCAAGTTTTTTTCTATAAATACAGGATTTATTTTCAACTTGTGGTTTGAACATTTTCATATTACTCTCATGGCTACCACCACTTATGAACTTTATTTTTATACTACTCAAAAATGAAAATAAATCCTGTATTTATAGATAAAATTTGAATATCCTCTATATATGCAAGGTTACATAAATTTTAAAAAAATCAGGTAATAACAATTTCAGCTGAAACTTAAAGTTGTATATCATATTTATTCCTGTTTTTAACTTAAATGATTAAAAACTGAATGTTTTCTTATGAAAATGATGAAAGTGGAAAAAAGCTGAAAAAAAGAAAAAAAGAAAAAGAAAAGAAAGATTTTAAGGCTGCCCCCCCCCCCCCCAAAAAAAAAATCTCAGAAAACATAACAAGGAATTTTCATCGCAAATGATGAATATTTCATGCAGGGTATCGTAATATATGTGGATATAAAATATCATAAGCCAACAAAGGCTTCGCTTTCACATTCGTATAGGAATCAATAGACTTACTATTGTGCAAAGAATGCTGCTTGTAAAGGAAAAATGTTCTCATATTTGCCATTGGCAAAGGAGCTTTTGATCTTTTTCTTGACCAATAGGCACTATGACAATATAATTTTTCATTCAACAAATTAAATCTGATAAGGCAGGGAGGACAGTCACAGCACAATGTTATTCAAAAGTAAGGGTATTTGCTTTGAAATAACATCTGAAATAATAAAAAAATGTTTCATTTTATATCTATCGTATTTATAAACGCATTTGGTATGATAAATCCTGTCTTAATTTCAAATTATCAAGCGTGATCTGGTGTGTGCTGTGAAGATGTATAGGCCACAACTTGATGGCAATTTCGTATTACATCAAGACAATGACCTCTCCATCCCTCTTGTTGTCACCCAAGAAACTGTTAGGGAATTTGACAGTGGGAACATCCTGATTATTTCCCCAAGATTTCGTTATATATAATTTTTCTTATATATATTCACGAATAGAGATTCGATAGAGGGCAAGGACAATTCCATTCCTGATACAAATGAAATATCGGAACAATTGACCTCTTTGTAAGTATGTTAAATCGAAAACATGATTTGTGTTATTTTTTCAGACAATAATTTGGTGGTGGTGTGTTGTAATGTGTAACATCATGCTCCATTATGAAGTTTCTTACCTCCCTACGGCGGAGGTGACGGCAAAATCTTGCACGAAAACACACCATTGGGCCACGAGTTGCTTCCTAGATGCATTATATTTGGCACCTGGTGAGAGTCCCATGATATTTAAATTATTTTTGCCAAATTATACTCAGTAAAAACACACTAACTTTCCATTGAGGTTCTAATAACACAAATTGGGAAGAGTTTCTCCATGTGACACTAGCATGACAATTTAAGTTTCGCTTAATATCTCTACAAATGTTGAATTAGTACTAGAAAGTTACATTTTTTGAATCCTTAAAACTAGCGTGTGTAAAGCAAATAAAAAGGTTTAAACACAAAAAATGTGACCTACTTTTGAACGTTGTCTGTTATAATAAAACCCAGTTTCAATTCTCAATTAGTGTTGTGTTTTTTTCGTGTCCGACTTTGTTTATCTTTTCAAAATGATCAAGGAAAATGTCAAATGTTATAAAATTTTACAAATCTATAAGTGTAAACAAAGTGGTTATCTGTCGAAAATGATCAAGAAGGAATTTGTTGACGTTAAGTATGACTTGTGTCTTTCTATTCGTTTCATATCATTCACCCTCCCCTCTCTCTCACACACCACACGCATACCTTCCTCGTTCCATTCAAAAAATAACAGCAACGAAACATTGCAATAAAAACTTGGAGATATTTAAAATATTCAAAAATGATTATATACTGATGAATAAGTGACCATGTACAATTGCGTAGTACTTAAACGTACTCAATCTTAGGTTTTTTTAATTGGTAGACATTTATCAGGAAAAAACACAATAAGAAACTATCCAAAATGTTTCCTAATGCTTTGGTTTATAATGGTTTCACTTCGTATAAATGTATCAAAGGATACTTATGTTGTTTTAACCAACTATAACATATTCCAATGTGACGCAGAAATTACTTTTTACATGCCCAGTTTAATGTCTGGTGCATGTAATATTGTTGTTTGCATCTGGTTGGCGTCCGCGCCGAAGCGCGGCGCCCTTATGTAATGAAATCAGATTTTGTGAAAGGGCGACAGCAACTTCTCGAGCCTTTTAGTCGGTCATAATAAAATCCGATCATTCCGATCGGTATGAGGGTGCTTGATTATTAATTAAGAATGAAATGTCGCAATATGTGAACTGGAGAATTTCGCGATGCAAACATTTTCAAATGAAATAACCTTTTCCGTCATCATCATCATCATCATCATCATCATCATCATCATCATCATCTTCATCATCATCATCATCATCATCATCATCATCATCATCATCATCAAATCACTCTTTTGAGCGGAGTATCTATGAAATGGTACGAATTCACATATTACCACTGTTAAAAACACGATTTTCAGGCGTATTCTAAATTCCTTTTTCCATAAAAATATCAAATTTCACGAGAAACTTTTTTTGTCGCTTTTCATGCTACCCGAAAAATTTCGGGGGAGCATATAGTCGCCGCCTTGTCCGTCCGTCCGTCCGTCTTTCCGTCCGTCTTTTCGTCCGTCCCCTTTTCTTGTCCGGGACATAACTTTGAAACGACAAGAGGTATCAACATGAAACTTTGTAGGTAGATAGATCTCATTGAGTAGGTGTGCAGTGCACAAGAACCGTAACTCTGCCTTGCCTAATTTTTGAATTATTCCCCTTAGTTTATTTTTACACTTTGAACATTGTCCGGAACATAACTCTAAAAGTATAAGAGGTATCAACATGAAACTTTGTAGGTAGATAGATCTCATTGAGTAGGTGTGCAGTGCACAAGAACCGTTACTCTGCCTTGCCTATTTTTTTAATTACCCCCTTTGTTTATTTTACACTTTGAACTTTGTCCGGGACATAACTCTAAAACTATAATAGGTATCAACATGAAACTTTGTAGGTAGATAGATCTTATTTGGTAGGTGTGCAGTGAAGAAGAATCGTAACTCTTCCTTGCCTAATTTTTTAATTACCCCCCTTTGTTTATTTTACACTTTGAACTTTGTCTGGAACATAACTCTAAAACTATACGTGGTATCAAAATGAAACTCTGTAGGTAGAAAGATCTCATTGAGTAGGTGTGCATTGCACAAGAACCGTAACTCTGCCTTGCCTAATTTTTGAATTAACCCCCTTTGTTTATTTTTACACTTTGAACTTTGTCCAGGACATAACTCTTAAACTATAAGAGGTATCAACATGACACTTTCTAGGTAGATAGATCTCATTAAGTAGGTTTGCAGTGCACAAGAACTGAAACAATGTCTTGCCTACTTTTGAAGTTATTGCCCTTTGTTCATTTTGACACTTTGAACTTTGTCTGGGACATTACTCTAAAACTATAAGAGATATCAACATGAAACTTTGTAGATAAATAGGTCTCATTGGGTAGAAGTGCAGTGCTTAAGAATCATTACTCTGTCTTGCCTTATTTTAAAGTTATTGCCCTTTGTTTATTTTTACTTTTTGACTTTTGTCCGGGACATAACTTTAAAACTATTAGAGATATCAACATGAAACTTTGTAGGTAGCTAGATATCATTGGATAGAACTGCAATGCTTAAAGAACCTAAACAAAGCCTGGTCAAATTTTGGAGTTATTGCCCTTAGTCATTTTTACACTTTGAATTTTACCCGGGACATAACTCTGATATCATCAGTAAACTTTATAGATAGATAGAGCTCATTGAATAGAATTGCAGTGAAAAAAACCAAACTCTGCCTTGCCTCATTTTGGAGGTTTTGCCCTTTGTTGATTTTTTTATACTTTCCTGTGTCCAGAACCTTTTCGGAGAGCATCACCCGGTTTAACCGGTTCTTTTTTTTTTAAATTTTATTTTATTTTGTGTGTCACAATATCTACATCTTTAAATTCTAATCATAGTTTCACAATGACAACTATATATAGACATGTGATGTAGATCTTAAATACTTAACTTGGAATTTGATCATATATACGTAACTAACGTCAAAATTGAATTTAACTTTTATTTTGCAGTTAAGACGAACTTGTCTTCTACAGCTACTGCGTCAAATTTCAACTAGAGAAGTCATAGCGCAGATTTTTTTCTTCAAAAAAATTGGTATGACGTAACAAACTTTAGAAATAACTCGGTCACGTGACATTATAAAGATGTTGCATTTGAAAATAAAAATAAACCTCCAAAACTTCCTGCGTGTATATCTATAAGTATCAGTCTAGACATATTTGTTGACAAAGACAAAACAAAAACCAAGAGATTATTTCAGTATTTTACCCATTATAAGAACATTGTTTTATTCAGTGTGTTAATTGTAAGTATGCTTATTTCAAGTTTTATATTCATCTTAATTTATATGAAGAATATTTTTATTTATTTATTTATTTATTTATGTATTTATTTATTTATTTATGTATTCATTTATTTATTTGTGAGGAGGACTCGTGCCAGTGTTCTTGTAATCGGTAACCTTACCAATTTGTCTTAGTTATGTTAACATTTGTTTTTTGTATCATTCATGTAGCATAACACGTAATTGAACATTTGAAATGAAAAAAAAAAAAAAAAAAAAAAAAAAATAAACTAAATTTGATTTACATTTTGACAGGACAATTTAGAAAACTGGTGTCAATACTGGTGTAGTGTAATGTAATGATAGTATTTTTTATTCCACTTTAATTTTAATACATTTATCTTTTTTATCAAAACTTAGACATAATGTGCAAATAATAATTAAAGCGTTTCAACAGACCAAACAATGAAATAGTACCGCTATTTATAATAAAAATTACTTAATTTTTAGGGACGTTCTAACAGCCTTGCGGTATGAAGATTGTAGCATTTTTAGTCGGGTTTTCAAGCCTCGTTCTGGGAGCCAACGCAGGTAAAGTAATTTCAATTTACGCAAAACAACCTTAGTTGCAGATATCAAAGAAAGCGAAATGATAATTGATAATTGATGATAACTTTATAAACAAAAAAACCCAACATTTTTTAACTAATTAAAAACTTCTAAATGTACTAGTGAAGCATCCGTTCATGAAGAAATGACTCTCTGTTATTTTGAAATATATGTTTTTTATGTTATAAGCGCTCATGGGATGTCCCATTTTCAGAATTTCTAAACATTGGGTTATAAGTGCCTTATGTTAGCTATAAACTATGATGGTTGATATGGAACACTAGCGACGGCACGACAAAGCGCCAGACGGCGCGTTTCCGAACTTTCGTTTTGTTGTCTTGTCGCTAACGATGCACTCCAGACTGCGCATTGTCTTGCGGCGTGTTATTGCGATGTCACGCTCAAATCGAAGGATGGGCTATTAGACAAGCGAGATCGTGACAATCTAGCGACAAGACGAAAAGGCGATAACGATATAGATTCTGTTGTCGCTATCGACAACGCAACGCACAACGTGTACCAAATTAGCCACCATAATTAACTGTTGCCCCAAAATTCATCTGAGTGATATTATATTTCACAAATCTCCACGCAGTGATCTCCTCTTCCTTCATTAGTCGCCGGTAGAAACCGGCGACTATATTTGTAACAGTTTAATATTATACCTATGGTAGGAGAAGGCATTAATTTCTGTAAATAAAAGCATAACAATTACTGAACAATTAAAGACTACAATTGTTTTCAGTAATCTCAAAAATTCAAACATACAATAATGTTGCTCAATGAAATGAAATATTCAAATATTGACATCGTAAAAAGCAACATTACAATTTTTATAAAATGAATTAATGACGTATCCCTATAGACCAGTCATTGAATTTAGGGATGCTTTTACTTTTTTTTAAAGTGTCAATCGTTGCTATTTTATGATAAATAAATCATGCATGATATTTGAAATGACACTTTTAAATTATCTGGTTGTTTGTATATTATTATATTGTATATTTGTCTATTTTTTTATCTTATTTATTATAAACAGTTTCTCCCAGAATCACGTGACTACACGTTGTATGTTATTGTTATAAAATCTATTAATCGTAACAAATGGCTGGTAAAACACAGGTAGTAGATACAGGTAACTTGTGAATGGTTGGCAGCTGATAAAGTGCAAATCAAAGTAATTTTGTATGAAAAATCTCGGTATGACAGTAGGGGCCGGAATCGTATTGGATACAAAGAGAAAACTAATAAACCATCTTTTAGTTGATAGTTTATTGCACTGAAAGGCAATTAAACGTTAACTTTATCGTATGTAACGACAGGAATATTGATTTCAGCTAAATAATATATTTTTTCGATAGTACATAAGAATAATCTTTTTATGCGGACACCACTTTTACAGTAGAATTGCATTGTTTTATGCAATAATTAAGCATATATATTTTCATAGTCACTAATAAGTCTTTGCAAATATTCGATGATCGGTAATAATTTGTCGGTAATTATCGGATGCTGAAGAAAACCATACGTACAACGGTATATGTATAAAGTAGAATTACAAGTAGAATTATAATCATATCACTTGCTTTACAAGCCTCGGTGACAAGGTGTTAGATTTTAAGTTAGTTTCAAATTGAAGACTGTAGGTTCGATAAAGTGATTTTTTTTATGTTTTCTTTTATAATACTTTTTGACCGCCTCCGTGGTCGAGGGGTTAGAGTCGATGACTTCTAATCCAGCTACCTCTCTGGCGTGGGTTCGATCCCCGGGAGATGCTTTGGTAGTTTAGCGCGGAGGAAGGTAGTCTAGTACTGGTGTAACTCTCCAGGAACGATGGTTAGGAAACTACCCGCCTATATGACTGAAATACTGTTGGGAAAAGGCGTAAAATGAAACAAACAAACAAACATAATACTTTTTGTATTTTGCAAAACTTGACCGTTTATCAAAATTATGACATAAAAAAGTGCTAGAAATGAAACACACGATTTATCAACTTATGTTTCATAAAGTTAAAAGATATAATAAAAATCAATTTATGAAAACTACACACAGGATTTGTCCGAGATTCGAACTTGCGCCTACTAAATGTAGGTTACAACTTCGTCATACTTACCACTAGGCCATCGAGCAGTATTAATTGATATAATTATACATGTTATTATACTTACAATAAAATCGTTAACATTAATCATAATAAGTTATGTAAGCAAACGAAAATATCATAACAGAAATTTATTGCATAAAACTCTCAGCAAGAAAGATATAATTGTGGCAAGTAAATGAAAACGTGTTTATGAATAAACATTACTCAACTTATTGTTCCTCTTTGTTTTATACGCAAACCATTTAACTGATATTTTCTTTTATTTATGATAATACAATCATATTTCTATCCGGCGACTTGATGCTTTAGCATCAAAATCTGTACTTGTAGTTACTGTACTGATCAAGGGAAGTAACTGCTGCAAAGAGTTTGATATTTGCCGATCTTTCTAGATTTCTGATTCCAATACTTTTGGTGTTGAGAATTGAATACCACTTAAGCCGGTGCTTCGGGGCGAGTTGGGGGTGCGTGTAAGATGTAACAGTATAATGCGGGCAGATCACGTGTTCTTGTATTTTATTTATATTTAGTTTAATATGAAATCCATAAAAAACTAAAATTGAAGAAGGACAATTTCATTACAAAAAATCCAACAATTAAATTGACGAACACGATGTTACTTTTAAATACACATAAAATATTTCGTGTAATATTTGTAGTGGCATTCGCATTTATTTGAAATATCTTTCTACAGATTGCTGTAAAAATGGCTGGCTATCATATGAGGGACATTGCTACTACATCGGTTATGAAACCCTTTTGACATTCACTTCGGCGTGGGTATGTACTTTTTACAGAAATTAGATATACATGTATACATATATATGTATATTTAGCTACAGTTTGATACATATATTTATTATATACTTGAAATATTGAGAATTATTACCAAATGCCTTCTATAAATACTAATTCCTTATTCACAACTGTTTAAATGAATCGCTAAAATCCTGTGCATGCGCAATGATGAAATGAACTGTTGACCGGTCAACATTTTTAAATCTTACACCCCTATCGACGTCACGGGGTATTTCCGTTAACGCCGCGTTATCAAACGTCGCTCAGCTCAATGTACGGCAGTGGTTTGTCTGTAAGATTCAGTTGTTAACAATTTAAACAGTTGTAAAATATGATTAGTATTTTGTTACAATATATCTTGTAGTTTGATTGCAATGTAATAGGTAATGAAACAGTTATGTCATGGGTGTTTGTGGAACAGTAAACTGTTGTCCCTTCGGCCTCTTGCAACAGTTCCAGATGTCACCCTGATACCTAAGGGCAACAGTTTTAACTGTTTCCCAAACACCCATGAAATAATTGTATAAAATTAATAAAATGAAATGCGTATTTTCATTGTCTGTATTTATTTTCACTGTAAACAATATTTTTTATTGCAGTGACACATATTTTCCGTATTTTCATTGGTAAAAATCATGTAACAAAGTCATTGACATTTACACATGACAATATAATCAAAGTACTGTAAGCACTGAAACCAGCAAAGCATTAGTTTCGACATATCAAAATAAGCAAGTGTCAATAATTCTACGAGCAGCACAAAAATTGCTTCAATTTGAAATGTACTTACGCTGATAAAATATCCTCATATCAAAATCCCACTCATTTGATAATTATTTAATAATGTATTTTAATATATATGATATTTACATGTATTTCATTTTATCACATCTCATCTATGTACAATTAACAATATTCGCAATAAACTGTCTATTTAAAACACTTTAAGATTCCAATTCATTTCCAAGCCTCATTATGGCCATGCGCCGGTAATTTGCATGATTTTAAAAACGGCCATAAGTTTTGACATTGATTTGTTAAGAAATAATAACAAATTTGAAACTGATAAAAAAGCAACTACGCAGCATAGCTGGATAAAAATAGCGTACAGTGTTCTCATTTCTTTCATTAAGAAAGTTTATAAAAGGCTCAAATTATTTAGAAATGTTTTATATACAAGCATAACAAACGTGTCTGCCGTTTATATACAACTGCAATAATTTGTATGTATATAGTTTCACCCATCCCCACACAAAAACAAGAACAACAACAACAAAAGAAGCATTTAAGTTTCTCTTTTTATATATATACATACATACATTGCTATGCTTACATTTTTATTTTTACATCAGGCGTACTGTGACAGTCGGGGCGCCTACCTTGTGCGGCTTGAGACACCTGGCGAATATTTATTCGTGAAAGAATATTTGAAGAAAACTGGAGGTACATTTATTGTAAATTACAATTGCATTTGACCCAATTGTTCAAAATGATATTTATTAAATGTCATAATTCAAAACATAAGTTTATATAGGGTTAACGCACGTTTTTCCGTGTTATAACATCTGCACTAGAGTCCCGAGGAACGGTTGGTGCCCGAGCCCGGTAGGGCGAGGGCTCCAACAGTTGAGAGGGACTCTGCAGACGTTATAACACGAAATAAACGTGCGTTGACGCTATTATAGCATAAAATTTTAAAACAGATTCATGATGTATATTATATATAAAACACAAACATTAAATCCTTGTGCTTGAACGGTATTTATCCAACTCTACATGTTTTACGTATGCGTTTTATTTTTCCGGGGCCAACAACTTGAGAACCGAACGAAATTTCGAATTTTAATTGATTTAACAAAGTTTAACTTTGGAGATATATATTAACTTAAGAATAACATAACATTACTCTACCAAAGACAAAACAGGCGCCTCAGAAATTCCTAGAATGATTACAGATTGGCGGTAGGAAAAAGATCAGTGACATCAAATTCAATTTCAGAATCGTTTTTTTAAGCACGAGTTTCGTATCGATTTATTCAGGGAATAGACATAATTATACACATACAATTTTATCACAGAAATCAACTTGCATATATATAAAAACACACAAATAAATGCACAAAAATAATGATAAGATTAATTAATAAGTATGTTCTATGTAACCCTAGGATTGCCCATTAAGCTAAAAGCTTATTTCCAAATGGGGTCCATTTTCTGTAAAATTATTACACTAACTTACATAATAATAAATGAGTTATAAAGAAGTTAAAATTAATGACAATTTTCAATAATCAAGACACATTTTTCAATATAATAAGACAAGTACATTGTACACAAACAAAATGAAATAAATTTCGTTTAAACTAAAACATATTAAGTACACATAAACATGTTTCAAAACCTTATCATAAGTTACACATCAATTTAATAATAAATAAACATATTATTCACTTGTTTATCATTTTCATTACTTGAAAAAAGTTTTACTTTCGTTTTAAATGTTTGGATATTGTCAATTGATCTAATGTTATCTGGTAAAGAATTCCAATCTTTAATGGCATTGTAGAAAAATGTATTTTCAACATAAGAATCATTTTGAGGTAAAACAAAATTAAAATTACTGGATCTTAAATTGGATATTCTACAAATCTTAAACAATTCCTTTAAATAAGAAGGGCTTTTATTGTAAAAAACTTTATGAATGTGGTTGAGTCTTAACTGTCTAACTCTATCATTGACATTTAATAATTTAAGATCGGACAGAACCTTATTTGTCACTGAAGTCCTAGGAGTGTAGTCTTTAATAAAGCCCACAACCTTATTTTGAGCTACTTGAAGTTTGTGCTTCAGTGACTTACTCAGTCCTTGGTACCAAGAAGATGAAGAATAATCAAAGTGACACAGTAAAAGGGCAGGACATATCTGTTTCTTCATTTCTTCCGATAAACAGTTTTTGTAACGGTATAGAAAATGTAATCTTTCATTTACCTTTGAAAGAATGCCCTTGACAATTTTATCTCCTGATAGGTAACAATCGATATTCAAACCAAGATATTTAACTTCAGACGAAGACTTTATTGTTTGATCATTACATGAAATGGAAAAATTTTGTAATTTATTAATTTTCGATTTAGAACCAAATAGCATACATTCAGTCTTGCCCAGGTGTAGAGATAATTTATTATCTACTAACCAATCTGAGCATCGTTCCAATACCTTTCCAAGTTTTTGGGCTATAATTTTTGGATCCTTATGCGAAAATAATATTGTGCTATCATCTGCATATAAAATTAACTTGCAATCAGAATCGATACTTGTTACCATGTCATTAACGTAGCAGAGAAATAGAAGAGGACCCAAAATACTGCCCTGAGGGACCCCACACGTAATAGGAATTGAGTCAGAAAAAAATTTACCAATACTAACTTTCTGATACCTTCCTGACAAGTATGATTTAAACCAAGAAATAGATTTGACACCTAATATATCTAATTTATCACACAAAATATCATGATTGACGGTATCAAATGCTTTTTGTAAGTCCATCATAACCATACCAGTGAGTAACCCTTTGGAGCTATTTGTACGGATATAGTCAAGTAGGTAAATAAGACATGTGTCAGTTGAATGAGATTTCCGAAACCCGGACTGGTGTTCGTAAATTAGATTATTAGTTCTTAGAAATGACTCAAATTGTACATACACGGCCCGTTCTAGAATCTTGGATACAATACATAAAATACTAACTGGTCTGTAATTCCCGACATCTAGCTTACTATTCTTTTTGTGTAGAGGTTTTACTTTAGCAATTTTCATATCATCTGGGACAACCCCCTCTGTTATTGAAGAATTCACAATATAAGTTATAGGGATTTTTAATACATCAGCACCATCTTTAAGAAATTTTGCAGGGATACCATCTAACCCAGTGCTTTTGCTTATATTAAGCCTACATAATTCTTTATATACAAACTCCTCACTTACATGATGAAGGTGAAACTCTTTTTGTGATATGTTCCTATAAAAATTCTTAATTGTATCGGATGCCACACTATAAAAATTCTTTGCTGCCGGGAGTTTCTGTACTAAATTAGATGCAATATTTGTAAAGAAGTTATTAAAATGACTTGCAACTCTACAAGGATCGTGATAAGTTTCACCATCAATCGACAAAACAATATTCGGACTTTCTTTTTTATTGTTACTGTAACCAAGGGATTTGATATTCTGCCATAGTTTCTTATTGTCGTTCTTATTATCTAATATTTGCCCTTTGAAGTATTCAGATTTTGCCAGTTTTATAGATCGTTGTACTTCTTTGCGAAGTTTATTGAACAAAATCTTGTCAGAATTATTACGACTTTTTCTATACCTTGCATATGCTTTCTCTCGCCTATGTATCAGATCTAGAATATTTGAATCTATCCAAGGTTCAGTTTGATTTTTAAGTCTAATTTCCTTAAATGGAGCAATCTTATCTAATAAATCAGTGAAAATTTTCTGAAAATTATTCCATGCGTTATTAACATTTAAAGAATAAAAGCAAGAACTCCAGTCTGTTTGAGTCAACTCCGCGATCCAATTTTCTTTAGAGTAATTTTTAAGCGATCGTATATTAACATATCTATGACAATTAACTGGATTCTTAACAATCTTTCTTGTACAAAAAGTCATAAAATGATCGCTTAACCCAAGAGGAATAACCCAGACTGAGACACTCGTTCTTTATAATTGCAGAGAATGTGATCTATAAGACTAGAACCCGTAGAACTAATTCGTGTCGCTGATTTTATAATTTGCTGAAGATTGTATAAACTCAAAATGCTGCAGTATTCTCTGAATATAACAGATTTGTTATCAAAAAAGCATATATTCATATCTCCAAGTATATATATTTCATTTTCGAAAGAAAGTTTAGATAAAATTGATTCAAGAAACTTATTGAAATCGGTTTGTTTAAGGGGTCTATATAATGTTCCAACAATAATAGGTTTATTCCGGGGCAAAAGTATCTCAACAAATATACATTCATTTGTGTTGTTTGACAAATCATATCTTACATTAAAAGAAATATCATTTCTAATGTACATACATACCCCACCTCCATTTCTATTGCGATCATTTCTTAGTACAGTATAATTTTGAATGTCAATTTCACCATCATACACACTAGAGTCCAACCAAGTTTCTGATATCGAAAAAATTGCTGCATTGCAGTTATTAGCTATCGTTTTCAGTTCGGACATTTTCGGAATTATGGATCTTACGTTTAAATGTATAAAATGTAGACCTTTGTTACTGAAGCACTTGAATACATTATCCTCGGGCGCCGTCTGTGATGTTTCGTTAATAACTGTCTGTGCTGTGATGTTATCCTGAACAAATTCGTGTTCGAAGAACGAGTCCGAAAAGCAGAAATCCTCACAATGAAAACACGACCAATTAATTGAGGAACGTTGTAATGTTGAATATAATGTCGGGTCCACCCTAGCACACTTAATGTGCCATCTAGACGCACATTTGTCGCACGTAACTGATCGATGTGTCCGTGCAATTGCCCGTTTGCATGATGTGCACGGGTTGTGGATAGGTCCTGGATTTAGCGCAATATCACCTGCCAGCGCTAAAAGAATCTTCACCGTAGCTGCTAAATTGACCGAAGTAAAAGTTCGCCTTATATAAGTATAATGATATAGAATTTGATGATAATAAGAGATGCTTTCGCTTGTAAACTGATAATTAGCAAATAAAACTTTTTCTGCATTTTCTTCTACAGTGATTTTTCTGCTCAGAGTAAATTGTTCATTTGTGGTCAAATTACCATATAAATAAGAATCCGCCGCTTCTACATCAAAATCTGTAAACCTTTGACCCGTTGTGATTTTCTGGTTAACCGAATCATGTTGAACGCACGTACAAAGAAGAGCTATTATTAAAATCTTCATCGAATTCATATTCGTTCCTTGTTCAATTTTCTGACTTCTGAATTTTCTGTAAAGATCCGCTCGATAACATCGATATTTACATCTTCAGACTTGTATTCTTCTGCGCTTTCCAAAAATATATAATTTATGACGAAAAATATTTTTTCACTTGAATTAATAAATAATTTGTTGAATTTTTTTCCGGAGCGTCAATTTAAACTTGTTATGCCGGACGTGACGTCATTCATATTACAGTATTATAGCATAAAATCGGCTATTTTTCCCTCTTTTGCCCATGTTATAACGGGGCCAAAATCATGCGTTAACATAGTCACGCGCTCTTGTTATAGCCCGGTTTTACCTATGCGCAATACATA